>NC_138739.1:31658429-32258429 GCF_965113295.1 Leuciscus leuciscus | reverse complement strand
CCTTTAATTTATACTGTTCTGAAATATTTATAAATATAATTTTTTTGTCAATTTAGATTTTTATTTAATGTTTCTAAAAAATAGGTAATGACAAAACTCAAGGTTTAATTAATTTAAACTTATTAATAAGATCATGTAACATAATGGCTAATACTGACTTCCTGAATTGAGATTGACTAATCATTTTCAGAAGCATATTGCATCTCTTTTTTTTTTTTTTTTATGTGTTAGTAAGAAAATGGAAGGAAATGAGATCAGCAGAGTCATCTAAGATCAGCACAGCTTCTAAAACAGACAGTAGAAACTACAACTAACATCAGAGAACAACAGCAACATTTAATGTAGGTAAATCTAATCTTAAGTGTGTTACTGTTTTCATGATTCTGACAGTAAAGATCCTTCAAGTGTGTGTCAGTCAAACTCAGTGAGTGTTTTCTTTTTCTCAGGACGAGCAGCTCTGTGTGTTTCACTGAACATCTGAATGTACAGAAAGTGAAGAACATGAACTCCAGACTCTTACCTCTGATCCTGCTGCTGCTGCACAATACAGGTTTGACAATTATTGTGTCTTATTTTCCTCTCTCATGTTTTAATTTAAATATATATATAAATAACCCCTTCAGGCTGATGAAAGACTCATCACCCTGTCGGGGGTTTATAAGAGATAACAACCGGCTGGATGTACATTATTCTTTACATATTTGCATTTTTTCATGATTTTGAAATGCACTTATAAGAATAGTAATTCACATACTGTATATCTGAACATATTATGACCTGCACATTTTCTATAGCACCTAAAAAAGTTATAAAACACATCTGCAGTGGGAGAGGGTGAGGATGAGGTGTCATACTGTGATGAGGAAGATAAGGTCATTGTGACATTGCAAATCCTGCAGGGAGAGAGTGAGGGTGAGAGCAAAGATGGAGATGATGTATATAATAACTTGATATGATAGCTTGATGATATGGTTTGGTAATACTTGTGTTCCACAATGTTGCCTGAGAGCAACAGCTGGATATGAAATATTACTTTTAATTAAATATGAAATTTGTAATACATTAAAAACTGGATTAATGTGTTTGTTCAAGTGTCTGGTTAAAGAAATCTATGTTTTCAAATAATATATATATATATATATATATATATATATATATATATATACAGTATATATATATAATTGTTATAGTGTCCAATTTTAAGCAGGAAAAACACCAAGAATTATTTTTTCCTCATTGATATCATATTGCGTACCATAGAGGGATACATTTGAACTTAATTGATCATCATGGTTGGGTGTGTCTGTGTGTGAGCAGCAGAGTCTGGATTGTAGCAACTGAGGATCTCTCCTCTGTCTGTATGTAAACTTCATCTCAGTAATGAAATGTTTTCTTGTTCAGGCTTCGTAACATTGGACCGCCTCTCTGTGTCCTGTAGTCCAGAGAATATTTGTGCAGTGAAGGGGTTTCAGGAGACACTGAAGTGCTTTTACAACACCAACATCACCATCGACATCAAAACTGTGTTCTGGTTCAGCCGGAAACAGAGTTCAAACTGGAGAAAGAATGATGAACCTGAAGATTTGACTTTAGACTCTGACTACTCAGGACGGGTGGAGCAGGAGTTCTCATACAGCTATTCAACTCTCACAATATCAGACCTGAGAGAGAGAGACTCTGGAGAATATCAGCTCATGTTCATCATGAAGGATGGAGTTAAACGTCTCAGCTCAGCCGCCGTCAATCTAACAGTCACAGGTGAAACTGAGTCTAGATTCTGGTCACTTCATCTGTTTTCATTTGTCACGTGATTACGTTTTTCTTATTTTTTACTTTAATTCAGAGCTGCAAGTGAGAACTAATCCTGCAACTACAGACCCGAGAGATCAGAGAGTAAAACTGACCTGTGACTCTTCCTGCACCTCTGGAGATTGGTATTATTATTACTGGATAAAGGATGGAGAGTATTTCACATATACAGGGTCTCGCGACATGCTTGTGTCACCCAGCACAGATGCTGGCAGATATTCCTGCTCTATTGATCGTAACCTTAAACATCCCTCCTCTTCTGTGTGTGAGTGTCGAGTAATACCCAAAATGATGGGAATGTTTGTTCATCCATGTGTTTATTTAAACATGTTTTAAAGTAAGTGTGAGTTTTACATGTTAATCTGTGTCTCTTTCAGGTATTTTTAAGAGTGGCTGCTGGGATGTGTCTTACTCCTCTAGAAGAGTCTGTACTTTGATGGGCTCAACAGTAGATATTTCCAGCACATACTCACATCCCTCTGGTTATACTGTAAGTAAAACATTATGGCATTCCGGTCAGCCTGGTGACTACACGGATCTGCGTGAGGAGCATCAGTTCGCTGGTCGTGTGGAGTATGAGGGAAACACACTGAGAATCAAAGAGCTCAAGATGAACGACTCTGGAGAATATAAACTCAGGATCATCACTGACAGGAAAGGAGGAAAATACTCTGGATCACCTGGAGTCATTCTTACTGTTACTGGTAACTGATCATGAAGGATTTGATAACATTTTAATGAGAAGATTCACAGAAAATGTACTGCCATCAAGAATACTATATTCCATTTTATAAAGTTTTTGTTTTCCATGTCAGTAAAAATCAATACTTCAACTCTGTTTTTCAGATACGCAGGTGATAAGCAGCCCAAACATTATATCAGAGGGACAAGAAGTGATATTAAGCTGTTCAACTAAATGCACTCTGAACAACAAACATACTTACATCTGGTACAAGAACGGACGGCAGGGAACGGATGGATTCACTAAAGCCAACAAGCTGTACCTGGACTCAGTCAGCAATGAAGAGCTTCAAGAGTATTCCTGTGCTGTAGTAGAAGGTGACACATCTCTCATGATACATGTGCTTTAGTCTGAAATGATTGTTTCTCTGATAGTCATGATTCACTTCTTTGTGTTGTGAAGATCCAGTGGACAGCACAGCGTTCAGCCATTATACAGTCATTCTGCTGGTGTTTTTACCTCAGTTTCTCATTATAGCGGCTCTGTGGATGTGGTGAGGAAAACATCCAGTGAAATTCACAATTGCATGATGTACAGTGAATATAATGAAATTAATTCTGATTATAAGAATGTGAATTATGATTCAACAGGTTTTTCATCAGAATGCATCTAATCTCAAAGCCAAACTGAAAATAAAATTGAAGGTGAGAAATGATGTATATAAAGAATCTGCCATAAGACATGCAATGATAAACACAGTCAATGTATTTAATGTCTTTCTATTTGTCTGTCTCAGAATCTGATGTTCCACATCTGTTCATCTGCTGTCTGTCCATCAGATCTGGTGGAGTGATGATGTCATTGTGTTCTTCCATTGTGAGATCATCACCTAGCAACAGTCAGAACTATCAACAGTGACACAGTGATGTCATATACAGTGACTTATCAATGACTGAGCAGTCTTCATAATCAAACAAAACGATATGCTTTCCTCCTTTTTCTAAATGTAAGAAGTTCTTTCAATAAAGAAATGAAAAGAAAAAAGAAAAATATATAAAAATTGTATTTATTGATGCATCCTAATGATGGGCATAGCGTTTGTGTTCTGTTTATCTTTATCTTATGATTACTTTATTCTTGTATTAGTGTGCACTTTCATTTTATGTTTCAATAGAAGAACTGTAACCACAGTAATGATGCCTGTTATTGTGGGAAATAATTTAACAAGTAGTCAAAAGCTGGTGACGAGGATTAAGAACAATGCAGCTCATAGACTTCATTGCCTCCATGATCAACTTTGCTTAACTGTGAAGACATTGCCACCTTCTGGTCGAGTTAATTTGGCCTATAAAGTCATAGGTTTGTGAGCCATTTTTAATGTTTCCATAAACTGCGTTACCTCTGCAGGGCTTTAGTGCATTGAAACATTTTCTGTATAAGTATCTTGAATAGGCTACCATGTTCTTAGAGTATCTTAGCAGTTTGGAGACACTAACATCGAGTGAACTGCTTTATATGTGCTATATGTTTAAGTTCTTCAGAACTTGTCTGTCACACTCATCCTGGTGTGTCTGGGTCAACTGTTCGATATCCAACATTCTTCAAAATATCATCTTTTGTGTTCAGAAACTCATACAGGTTTGGAACAACATGAAGGTGAGTAAATGATGACAATTTTCATTTTTGGGCGAAATATCCTTTAGATTTGTATCTCTGTTGACCTTTGAGTTTTTCTGCAGCTGAAATATAAGACATTCTTATCGAACTTTAGCTTTTTATATTTACTGTATGTCAGAGAAAGACATCATATACCGTAACATTCTGTCTCGTGATGCAGGGAGGAGATCCAGTCACACGATTAAGTCTAATTTGATTTCTTAGCAGCAGACTAAGATAACATTCATTTACCACTTTATTCTGAGACATTCGAGCATTTGTGTTCTGTCTATTGGAAACTTACAGACTTTTGTCCTCATCTAAACAGCAAGTACAAAACTCAACCTTAGTCATTCAGCTATATTTGAGGCATAAAGATTAATAAAAGAAAAGTATTAAACATACATTTCAAATTATAATAATGGTAAACCCATCAAAATGTAATGAGAAACACATCAACATGATTTGTTAAAATATGACTGATTACATTTGATTAAATGATATAAGATCTATAATGATTAATTGATAAAACATAAACAAATGATAAAACATAAGCAATAAATATTTTTTGTTTGTTTTCCCGATTCATCAAGATTTATGCTGTTGGTTATTGAATGCAGCATAAATGTTTCTTTGTATGATTTCCCATAATCCTGTGCCTATAAAAAATAAAGAAAATGGCATCTGATGATGCATTTGAAATTTTTATGTAAATGTGTGTTTCCTTAAACTTAAGATTCCCAAAGTTATTTCAGGAGAAATAATAAAATAATATTTGCCTATAATTTATGCAGTTCTGTAATATTTATAAATATATTTTATTTTGTAAGAAAAGGGAAGGAAATAAGATCAGCAGAGTCTGCACAGCTTCTAAAATAGACAGTAGAAACTACAACTAACATCAGAGAACAACAGCAACATTTAATGTAGGTAAATCTAATCTTTAATTGCATTTAAATAGTACATTAAATGTCATTTTAAGCATGACTTTCTGAAGTGTGTTACTGTATTCATGATTCTGACTGTAAAGTCAAACTTAGTCAAACTCAGTGAGTGTTTTCTTTTTCTCAGGACGAGCAGCTCTGTGTGTTTCACTGAACATCTGAATGTACAGAAAGTGAAGAACATGAACTCCAGACTCTTACCTCTGATCCTGCTGCTGCTGCACAATACAGGTTTGAGAATTATTGTCTTATTCTCCTCTCTCATGTTTTAATGTGGCTCTAATTATCTTTCACATGTTCCAAAAGTGATTGTTGATATGTTGATCATTATATCGTTTTCACAGTTTAAATCATTTAAGATCAGTTCATTTAAGATTAATAAACTTAATGTCCAGGATTGAATGTCAGTCTGAATGTAAGTCTTTTTTCTGTCTCTGTATTTAAAATTGGAGTGGGTGTATAGATAAGTGTAAAATGAATTTTTGACCATATTTAAATTTGAACTAAATTGATCATCATGGTTGGGGGTGTGTGTGAGAGCAGCAGAGTCTGGACTGGATCTCTCCTCTGTCTGTATGTAAACTTCATCTCAGTAATGAAATGTTTTCTTGTTCAGGCTTCGTAACATTGGACCGCCTCTCTGTGTCCTGTAGTCCAGAGAATATTTGTGCAGTGAAGGGGTTTCAGGAGACACTGAGGTGCTCTTACTACGACACCAACATCAACATCAAAACTGTGTTCTGGTTCAGCCGGAAACAGAGTACAAACTGGAGAAAGAATGATGAACCTGAAGATTTGACTTTAGACTCTGACTACTCAGGACGGGTGAAGCAGGAGTTCTTATACACCTATTCAACACTCACAATATCAGACCTGAGAGAGAGAGACTCTGGAGAATATCAGCTCATGTTCATCATGAAGGATGGAGTTAAACGTCTCAGCTCAGCCGCCTTCAATCTAACAGTCACAGGTGAAACTGAGTCTAGATTCTGGTCACTTCATCTGTTTTCATTTGTCATGTGATTAAGTTTTCTTTTTTTTTAATTTTAATTCAGAGCTGCAAGTGAGAACTAATCCTGCAACAACAGACTCGAGAGATCAGAGCGTAAATCTGACCTGTGACTCTTCCTGCACCTCTGGAGATTGGTATTATTACTGGATGAAGGATGGACAGTATTTCACATATACAGGGTCTCGCGACATGCTTGTGTCACCCAGCACAGATGCTGGCAGATATTCCAACCCGTTCTCATCTCAGGGCGTCATATAAGGCCGTTTTGTCACGTCCTTCGGCGTTTTCTGCCCACGCATATAGCACCCTTTTGCGTATAGATGACACGCACATGGCTTTCAACCAACTTCAATGTAAAACCATCCGCGATGTAATTACACGCTCAGGGCTTCGCCAGTCGTCAATTCACCTCAACATTGATCGACTGCACAGACTAAAGACGTTTTCAGCAACGACTTATGTTTGCTCTATGATTAGGATTGCCTACACCTAATATAGGAGGTCATTGTTTTCCATTATTTATCTTTCGAGAGGAGATATTCGCCATTTTCAACACCCTTATCGTCTGTGAGAGACGCTCGCGGCTTAACCACCTCCAATGCAACCCACCCGCGTTTTACAGGACACAGTTGGACTTTGCTAGCCAATCCAAGTGCGTGATATCAGACGCTTTCAGCAACAGTAGCATGCGTAGGCTACAATTTCGTTTAGTTTTAAATAAGCCTGTGGTAGCCTACTCAATTTAAACGTGAATGTGTGCTAGGTATCCTAACTAAAAACACGACAATATAGGTTCCATCATCCCTTAATTGCCCGCAGGAGTATATTGGCCGAATTCAACACACACCCTTTATCGTGTGTGAGAGACGCTCATGGCTTTCAACCATCAATGCAACCCACGGGCGTTTTACAGGACGCAGTTGGACTCGTTAAATATGGACGCTTGGCCAGGACCCCTTGGCGTCACTTTTTAACGCACTGGGTATACCTTTGGCGTCATTTTTCAACGTGCAGGGTAGTCTGTTTGACTTCTATAGAACTCTGAACCGGAGCCTGCGGCGTTGAAATTTGACGTCTTGGGTAACACCACAACCCGTCTGCTGTGTATGGGTCGAGGCTACAATAAATACAAATAAAAAGGAATAGACTACAATAAATGATCTATGCCAGGGCTAGTCAAATGGCGGCCCCCATGATATTTATCTGGCCCTCCAACTGGTTTTTGATGTTTAAAAACCCTCGCAATCTGATATCAAAGTGCCCTCTCTGCGCAAAGGTTTAGCGCGTTCGGCAACCGCATTCAGCGGTGAGTTTAACAACGCACATGGTGTGCAACCGCATTCAGCGGTGAGTTTAACAACGCTCAACTGCAGGTAAAACGGCATTCAGAGGTGAGTTTAACCAAAACAACGCTCAACTGCAGGTAAAACTGCATTCAAAGGTGAGTTTAACAACGCTCCACGGCGTGCAAGTAATTAGTTTAATCGTTTTCTTGTCATAGGTACTGGTACATAGGTACACTGCTTTAACTAGAGCATGCTGGGTAACGTATTTTTATCGGAGGTTTGTTGATGTTAATAAATATATATAATATGCTACGATTGTGTTCAATTAATATTTTATTTTTTATTTTATTTTTTATTGATTAAATTCTCTAAATGAATAACGCTGACGTCACTGTATGGGGCGATCCCAAGGTCCATTGCGATTTCCCACTTGGTAAGTAGAAGAGTTCATTAATAGAGATGGATACTATTCTTAAATTTACACATCTAAAAACTGTTGAATCAGGACAAGAAGTTGTGTTTAGAACCTTTAGATGTGTAAGGTGGCAATTTCGTATGACGGTAAATAATAGAAGGCATTATAAAAATATAGCTTGCTGCACCAAATGAAATGTGCAGGCTAGCAAAGTTAGCTAATTGAATTCAAGTTCATTTTTGTCGCATATAATCATCATGTATCGTAGGGGAATGTAATATTTTCAGTATTACATTAGCCCACAACTATTATCCAATATTAGAAATGTTCAGATGAAGAACAGTTGCCAGATTGGTTTGTTTTACAGCCTAATTGTTTAAAATCCACGCAAAATTATATAATTAACACCCAAATAAATCTATAATTAACAATACAAATTAATTCATAACTACTAAATTGTGGCTCATCACAATTTTTCAATATGAAATAAAACAATTAATGTGTATAATTAATGTAACAAGTAATGCTGTCATAACTTATTGACTGATTTATATATATATATATATATATATATATATATATATATATATATATATATATATATATATTAGAAGTTCTGCTGTGGCTTTGTTTGGAACTTTTTTTTTTTTTTTTTTTTTTGAAATAGAGCAAAACTTACATTTATTGACAATTTTTGTCTAATTTCTATCTAAAATGTAATTAACAATATTCACTTCTTGTTTATTGAAAAGGAATATCACATACAATTTAGCCCATTCTGGCAACACAGATGAAGAGAATACTGGTGTAAAATGTTCAATTCTGTTTTTTTTCTTTTTTTTCTTTAGGTCCCTCTTCGGCAGCTTCAAAAATTATTTTTAGCCTTACCCCCTTAACATAATTCAAGTGTACTGTATGCTCTTTTTCAGTCTGGCTTGTACCTGTGGAGATGCCTGACAAAATCTGTGGTTGTTCACCAGAGTTATTGAGGGTTAGTCCAGGAAAGATTGTTGCTGTGGTCACAATGAATGGTAAGAATGTGAAGAACTTTATTTTGTCCTGTTTGAGAAGCATCTTTAAAATAAATATATATCCATACGCGACTCCCTACAAGTTTGACATAGATATAAAACTAAAAATATATGAAGTATACAAAGTAATATATAAATAGTACAAAGAACCCAAACCCTGGTTTACATTACAGTGGATGTGTTTTTGATATTTCCAGGATGACATGATCTAACCATGCCCGAGTTAATTTGTGAGGCATGCCAATCCACTTGGACTGCTGGAGTCGATGACCTAAACAGAAGTGACTACTGGCCTGCAACCCTTCAATTTGCCACACTTTATGCCACAGATGTCTTTTTTTCATTTGAAGAAATGAAGATGGCGGCACCAGGACTGTCCTGCCAAGCATTTTTAAGAATACTGAATCAGCCAACGGTCCGCTTTGGTCGTGTGAGTATTGAATTGATCTATCCTGCAGTGTTGTTGATATCTTTGAGTTGTTGGTTGATAAGCAAGATCTCAGCAGACAGTTTTCTGAAAAGTTTTTTTGAGTGGGAGGCTGTGCGATTTGAGGTGGACAACATATGCAAGGAAGAGCCCTTCAACTGTCCTGCATGCACCCCAGATATGCTTGCAGTTTCAGTTGATGGAAACCGCAAGCATTACCGTTTCAAGAATGCTGCTAGCTACTCCAAACTGTGTATCACAGTGTTTGTATTAATAAGAAAACATAGCTCTTTAATGTGAACTAAGAAATCTCAGATTTTAAGTTATAAATTGTTGTCAATCATCAATTGTTGTTTTTTTGTTTTTTTAGATCTGAGGAACAGGCCATCTTTGAAGGCGTCTTCATAGCCAAGGATGAAGACGTAAAAAGATTTGTAGACCACATTCACAACACAACCAAACATGTAAAATTCTAGATGATAATTAGACTACAGCACTATAATAACCTCTTTCTGAAGAGTTTGTTTAGGAGAGTCTTATTTTCATCAACAATTTTCCATATTGTAGTTCAGTGGAAGAAGTGTTTGTGGAGGGGAGTGGTCAGCAGCCAGAGATACCTCATAAAGATCTGCCAGCAAGGTAGATGAGGAGGGATTGGAGCTTGTGGTGTGTCGGCACAGAGTCCTGCTCCAGAGCTCCAGCACCTTCTTAACATGAAGCCATTCCTTTCGGTATTTCATGCCAAAGCCCATGATTTTAAATACGAGGTAAGGAAGTGTTGCTATGTGATAGAATCGTATTATCTAAACTGAACATCTGCAAACATCTGTTTATTTTTATTTTTTTATTCTTAACCAGGTAAAATGGAGTGGGGCATATCAGGACGGTGCTGGTTTAACACTAGGGGAGGAGGTGGAACAGTGCAATGCCTTCCTATCTAGGATTGCAGTAACCAGAAAGCATATGTCAAAAGCAGGTAAGATTACCACATACTACACTAGTTACATCCTTACATAATACGTAGGAGGAATATGGTAACATCATATTTTCTTTGTTTTTCAGGATGCACAGACATGCTGACTCTCATGGCCATGCGCTGGAATCAGCAAAAGTTCAACAATTTGGCTATCTCACTGACCTGCCGATATCAAAAGGTAATGACATCAGTAGAATTAATTTTAGATGTTCAGTACTGCATGTTAGCAGTGTATGAAGCTGCGCATTGAACATTTGTTTTTTGTTTCTTACCACTGTTTGTTATTGTAGACCACAAAAGCTCTGCAAAGCCAGTTACAAAACCTAGAGTCCATGAAAGCGCAATTGACAGTGACAGCGAGCCAATTGGAAGAATGATGTAAAGGATTGGGCTGACGGTGAGGAAATGATTACTTGTAATACATTTAGTCACAAATAATTGTAATTGTTACTGTTTGTTGACTGCTTCTGACAAATCTGATACATAATGACACATAACCCACAATGCTTCAAATGTCATTCTGTAACCCCATACTATTTCAGAGATTCTTTGAAGGTTGATGTTTAATACAAATTCTTTATTTATTTATCATAAATGCATTCCAGACTCTGTCGATCTAAGGACAAAGAGAAAGGCGTTTGACATCATGTCAGTAAGGAGACTTGAGGAGGAGCAGAAGATTCTTGTTGCAGAGATGGACCACCATTGGAAATCTCTTTCAACTCGTTCCGATACCCTCAGAGAGCTGTCCTGCTTGTTTTCCAGTGAGACAATGAAAAGTATGTATTTGTAATAAATTACATAAACATAGGGTTGCCCCGACCAAAGATTACTATTAGGGGGCAGCCCTAATAAATATACACAACAATGATGACTGTTTATAAAGTTTCTAATGCTGGTCTTATATTCTTGTTCCTCTTTTAAGATTCGCAATGTGGCCTAAGTGAAGAAGGTTTGAAAGGTCTGCAGAGCATCATCCTCAGAAAGCGACATCAAATCAGAGAAATGAAGGTGCAAGCAAGAGACTGTTACCTGCAAGTTTTGTCTGGAGCAGAGGACATCAACTTCTTGTACAGTGCTTCAGCTGATGAGTACGACAGTGACTATGAAATATCTGATGATGGACTGTAATCTACAAGACAGTAACACCTTTCATACTTCTGGACAATGACCTTAACTATTAATATAAAGCATGTAATAAAATCTGCTTTTTATCACCATAAATATAACCAAAGTGTTACCTCTTCTTTCACATACATAGAAATGTGTGCATGCATGCATGCACTGTGTGGTACAGTAACTTTCATTAGTTGAACTGTAGGGTGCTGTATAACAATTGAAACCTGTTAAGAGACATGGAAGAAGCAGATTATAAGGAAGAACACCATAATGATGAGGAATAATTTTCTCCCCAACATAATATTCAATGTGCTTTCTGTGTAATCTAGTACAGGTTTCATAGTCAACTGATGTGATTCTGTGGTACTCAGAACATTTCACCACTCAATTGTGTAGATTTATCAGCTGTGACCTGATTAACAGTATAATGTTACAGTTTTCTGGATTGCTAAAACACATTTCTTGAAACTCACATTCTCAAAACCTTAAACACAAAACCAAATTTTCAAACCACATTCAGAGAACATCTGACTCTTATGGCAAAATCAAACAATTGCCTCAAAACCATTTTATCTGTGCTCAAATCAAACGATGCTTTCAGATCATACACACATCAGTCAATATTATAAACACTACAGATCATTCGTTAGACACTACAGAGAAAAACGAAGAGCAGAATCCGAAACACGCAGTTACCGAAATAAAAGTATATCGTAACTAAGTAAACAAATTTTGCAATTGCATAAAAAAAGTATAGTAATGACAACTTACAGTAGTAAGGTGAATAATTTGTATACTGTATGCACTGCAAGTATAGTATTGTACTGAATATTGTATAGTATTGAAGGTCTGTATATTCAGCACTTTTTATACTGTGAAAATACAGTGACCCAACTGCAAAAGACAAAAAGGTTACAGTAAAAAATTCTAAATAAAAAGCGTTACAGTCACTCAGAAGAGTTGTGCAACTAGAGGAATCAAGAATAGAATAGAATAGAATAGAATCAGGCATTTATATAGCGCTTTCATATGTACTACTGTACACCCAAAGCGCTTTACAATCATATCAGGGGATCTCTCCTCAACCACCACCAGTGTGCAGCATCCACTTGGATGATCAAGGTCAGTGAGAGAGATTTTATTCTGCTTCAGCATCATGTCTTCATGTTGGTCCGGCCTGATGACTTCTTCCACATAACAATGTCATCTCAGGAAAAGGGAAAATCCCTAAAGCAGATCCAGCCTTGACAACATTCTTCACACCTTGCTCTTTCTCATCCTCCTCCTCTTCCTCTTTGTTCACCACCTATTTCACATACTCTTCTTCCTCCTCTCCCTCTTATATTGTTTCCATCCATTGTTGGTAACATTCAGTGTAACATTTTGAGTCAGTTTTGGCACTCTGAACTGACTTGTATGATGTACAGTTGGTTTGGTCTCATCATTAGAAATAAGTGAACAATTTTGAGTAGTTGTGTGTTAACGATGACACTGTGTTGTAGTTGTTTAACTTTTGCCTGCCCGTGTTTAGGGTTTTGAAACATAAATGTGTCAGTGCGAAATGTGTTTTAGTGAGTGAGAATGTGTTTAGAGTTTTGACAAAAGAGTGCATGAGATTTGCAAACAGTGTTTTAACTACCTGAACTTGTTTAATGTTTTACAGAAAGAGTGATTTACTCGACAAATTCGATTAGGCTATTGAGAATTTGGGAGGTTTAGTGTTTTAGCAATTCAGAAAAGGTATATTTTACAACATTTGTAAAATATTACTGTATTTTTGTATTCCGAGTTCAGAGTCTTGCAATATAATCAAAACCTAACACAAGCATGATGTAAATATAGAAAAGGCGGGAAAGCAAAAGAATGTTCAGATATAAATGTGACTCAATACAGTTTGTTGTCCATGATGAAGAGAGTACATATGTGTAGGTTTTACTGCCCTTCCTCCCCCAGGGGTCCCGTAGCACCCCTGGAAGAGCAAAAAAATGCACATTCTGCAAAGTCTGCAAATGCAAAGTCTGATAAGTGTATAAAAGTGAAAATTGGTAGGACAATTATTTATGCTATGTTTAATACATAATGTTGGACAGAGATGTCTGGCATGCATGGAAAGGTGTTAAAAAAGCATTTTAAAAAGTGCTCACAGTAAAATACCAAATTTCAGTCTGGCTCTCAAATATGTCAAAGAGGTTTGTATAATGAACATATTTAGATGTCCCTTTGTTCATTAAAGATTGTATTTATTTAATTCCATTACTAAACGTTTTTAAACTACATTACCCATAAGCCTCTATCATTGTGTCCATGGGACGGGCGCTGTAAATTGTAGTTCATTGAAGTGTGTAGTTACACTATAGGGTTAGGGTTAGGATCTCGGTAAACGTGTAATTTCTTTCAATATAGCAATACCTTATTGTTAACTGACAGTATTACTGACAACATAACGCCAGCAAAACATAGTGTGCGATATGGAGCGCTTTTTATTCTGACCTAAACGTTAGTCCAACCACAGCTTGTCCTTCTGGGGCCATGGAAACGTCAAAGCCACGTCACACTTGTCCATATATGGTATTTACAGGCTCTTCCGACTTTTGATGTACGCAAATCCAGGATATTTATTTATTTATTTTGTTGTTGTTATTTTTCATTGAAAGATATACAACAACGCTTAATTTCCATGATCATGTATGTATAAGTTCTGCAATAAAAAACAAAAAAACAAAAAAAACAGACACTTCCGAGTTCTGACTGAAGATAGGATGTAACCCTACAGGGATCTTACAAAAAGAAAATTACTCTTGATAGTTATTCTAGCATGCAGTATTTGTTTTAAACAGATGTAAGTTAATCTCTTAATCAAATAAAATGCGTCTGTAACATTTAAAGATGATTGTGCTCACACTTTGTACTAATTTCCCAAAATGTATTGATATGCCAAACTAATTAATTTTTCTTTTCTTTAAAAACAAAAAAAACAAAAAAAAAAAAACAGGAGATGCAAGGCTGCCACCAGAAAATACATTATTTTCTTCCCTTTGAAGAACACTTTGCCCCCCAAAATAAAAACAATATATATATTTACATGATTAATTTTACATTATTTTGTAAAAAGGCAAATATAAATAGGTAATTACAATTATAATTATAAATGTTAAAGGAATTAATATCAGAAATTGTAGGATTACAACATTTTAATATCTTTAGGAGTATTCTGTAGTATGTATTCATGGCTGGCATACCAAACAAATAGTTCAAGTAGACTTACCTAAACTATATAAAAAATTAAAAAAGTACAAATAATGCCTTTGGGAATGCCATTATGCCAAACAGCACTCATTTTCTCCCTTATGATCTCCATGGCACACTTCCTGGCTGTTGTGCAGTTAATGAAAATGCAAAAGTGTTTTGTTTTTTTTACACACCATTAAGAAAATAAACACAAAAAGAGACTGGGTATTGTGCAAAAAACTTTAATGAACAAAAGCAAGAGAAAAAGAAAAAGAAAAGAAAAAAACTCAAAAAAAAAAAAAAGAAAAGAAAAGAAATTAAGGGTGCTTGAGTCCAGGTGACTAGGCTGTCATGCTGAAAGCTGGTTGGGATGTGGGGAATTAGGCATAACAAGCAGGAATTCACTGGCAGGCTCCCATGTGTCATCCCAGGTTTTGCCACTGTAAAATATCATAAGTGCAAAACAATTCATTAGAACACAGAAAAAAAAAAAAATCAAAATCACTGTTGGGTTAAATTTAGAGAGTTCATTGAAATGTATTTATGTTTGTTAAAGTAGCATTAACCCTGGTTAAGCCCAGTGGTGGAATGCAACTGAGTACATTTACGTACACTCAATTTACGGTGTTTTTTCATTTTACACATTTTTATACAACATTGCATCTCACAGGAAACTATTGTACTTTTTACTAAACGACAATTGTCTGGCAGCTCTAGTTACACAATGTTCCACACAGTTCCTGTACATTGAAAGCCATGTATCTCAAAATTTACGGATTTCAAAATGTTTCTGATAAACTGAGGGATGAAGTTGTCATTAGTGGGATGAGGAAAATCACATTTCCAACACATGTACAACAGGAAACAACTAAATTATGACACATAAGTGTTTCAGATGCTGAAAGATTAATTTATGTGTGCATGAAACACTGCTACTTTTGTAATGCATTACCAAGTGGATGTCCTGCAGGCTCAATAAATAAGATAGTTCAGAGCTAGAGCTAGCCACTAGAGAACTTACTAGAAACAGTAAAACCAGATCACATCAGGACCATTTTATTGTCCATACATTGGCTGTCTGTCAGCTAATTTTAGAGTTCTATTAATTACTCAGCAAGTACTGAATGGTTCAGCTCCTCATTACCTACAATCCATTGTGTTAATCACAAAATTCCAGGATCTTACAAACAGAATATTCTAAATAAAGACAAGGAGGTAGATCATTCGCCCATTTGTCTTTAAAATTATGGAATAGTCTTCCGAGCATTCCAAATTCAGACACACTCTCTCAGTCCAGACTAAAGACAGTCCAGATATTTGTCTTTAGTCTGGACTGAGAGAGTTTGTCTGATTTTGGAATGCTCGGAAGACTATTCCATAATTTTTCATCATCGGAATGCATGTCCTAAAGGTTACAAGGGCCTACCTGCCAGATCTAGCTCTTCCAAATGCCTCCACCTCATCGCTATTTGCTTGAGTACTGAGAATTAAATAATAAATAAAATATGACTTACCACACAGTGCATGGCAACCAGTGGACTTTCAACTCGGCTTTCCCCTACACACAAAAACACGAATAATAATTATTTGAACTGTTTTAGCAATCACTGATTAGGGCATAACATATTGTTTTATTATCTTTGAAAGGTCAGAATCAGTCATTTAGACAAGAAAGCAGCCTAACAGAACACATTTTACCTCATTTATCCGTTCCCCAGTTATTCGATCAAAGAGGAAAACCTTCTGCCTACTACATTTTCGGCAACCTGAAATGATGAAAAGACACGGAAAGTTTATTAAGCCATGATGCCATGCTTTGTAGCTAAATCAGTTCAAATTTATAATTTCACATGTGAGGTAATATGCAGTCCTTTTCATTCATGTCAAAGTAAATTTGTCCCTGTTTTTGAAAGCAAAATGTACAGGATTGGCTTTCCCAAAGTCCTCTTAGCTTAATGGTCCTTGCACACTGACTCTGAAATCGACGAATAAATATGTTTTGTCAATCACGTTTACACACTGCCGTCATAAAAAAATAGGATCGGGTTCGATTTTCTGCGTTTTTCGGATCAGTAGCAAGAATTTGGAATGGTGTTTTGACAATTCAGAGCCACCGAATGACGAATACGGAAAAACGCATACGAAAATTTCAGACTCAGTGTGGAAGGACCTTAAGTCAGGGACTGACATTAACCACAGGCCTTGGACATTGGCCACAGCTAAATAACTAAATACTGTGAACTGGCTACCAATGACCCGGTTAGCCCAATGAATCAAATTTACATGAAGTCAACTCTGACTGGGAGCAAATTTATTACCAGTGTGGGGTAAGATGTACCATGCAAAAGGTTACCTTTTCTTCTGTTCTTCACACGTGGCCCTTCCTGACACAAAGACGTGGAAATGTAAGAGGCAGACGGAGATGGAAGAGAGACAGAGGGAGAATAGTGTGAAGAGGCAGAGGTGTTTGTCCTTTTCATTTGTTGCAAAGACTTAGAGCATGGCAGTGGAAGTTTGGAAGAAAGTGAAGGAAGAATAGTTGTACAAGTAGAAGAAGTAGAAGAGAGAGGTTGGAGAGAGTGGGGAAGACAGAGGAACAAGGTTAAGAACAAATACAGTCTCAGACTCCTTGGTTTGACTCTCCGCCGCCGCTTGACTCTCCGCCTGCTGCACCATTTGACTCTCCGGTTGCTGTGCTGTGGAGGTTGCTATAATACAAGTTTACTTTCATTTAAAATCTTTACATATTAACAAAGAAATATACATTTTAAACATTCATAATTTCTAAATCAAAACATTACTTACATTTTGTCAAGATAAATTCATAGGCCCTCCGCATCTTCTCCAAAATAATTTTAGTGACAGGAGTGGGGTGCAGATGGGTTATTATTTCTGCAATCCATTTATTCGAAGCCCTTTTATCTGGCTTGCCAATAAATAAAATTGGCTTGTATCATACAGCTTCAAGTTTACTCACCTGAAATGAACAAAAGCAGTTATCAGACATTAGTTAAATCCACTGAATTATTAGAAACATCAATGCAATGCAAGAGTACAATGCAAGAAACATTCCTCTTCAACTGTATGCAATCAATGGCCAGTTTCAGATAAGGCCAGAGGTACTCTGCAGTTTCTGCCATTGCCATCATGACTTACAGTAATACTTGACAGAAAAACACAAGACAGACGTGGCTCTTAAAAGTGCCTTTATTGTGTGTGTTTCTGTGTGTGTATGTGTGGTGGGGGATTAGAATAAAGAGCAGGCAAAATTGAAGGACCTGCAATTCAGCAATTCAGAATCAAACACCTTATATTTTACACCAGTATTCTTCATGTTGCCAGATTGGATAGTTTCCCAGCCATTTGGTTGGTTTTGGGTTGATCTATGTGTGATAAAAAAAGGCTTGGGAAAGTGGAATTTTTTTTTATTTTAAGGCAAAGGACAGAAATGGAAAATAATTTTACAGTTGCACTGTTCACTGTAGTAGCCTTAAATAGCCTCTGAAAGAACACACAAATTATTTATCATTTCATATTGTGATGAGCCACAATAATGTTGTAGTTATAAATTAATTTGTATTGTTAATTATAGATTTATTTGGGTGTTAATTATATAATTTTGCGTGGATTTTAAACAATTAGGCTGTAAAACAAACCAATCTGGCAACTGTTCTTCATCTGAACATTTCTAATATTGGATAATAGTTGTGGGCTAATGTAATACTGAAAATATTACATTCCCCTACGATACATGATGATTATATGCGACAAAAATGAACTTGAATTCAATTAGCTAACTTTGCTAGCCTGCACATTTGGTGCAGCAAGCTATATTTTTATAATGCCTTCTATTATTTACCGTCATACGAAATTGCCACCTTACACATCTAAAGGTTATAAACACAACTTCTTGTCCTGATTCAACAGTTTTTAGATGTGTAAATTTAAGAATAGTATCAATCTCTATTAATTAACTCTTCTACTTACCAAGTGGGAAATCGCAATGGACCCTGGGATCGCCCCATACAGTGACGTCAGCGTTATTCATTTAGAGGATTTAATCAATAAAAAATAAAATAAAAAATAAAATATTAATTGAACACAATCGTAGCATATTATATATATTTATTAACATCAACAAACCTCCGATAAAAATACGTTACCCAGCATGCTCTAGTTAAAGCAGTGTACCTATGTACCAGTTCCTATGACAAGAAAACGCTTAAACTGCTTACTTGCACGCCGTGGAGCGTTGTTAAACTCACCTTTGAATGCAGTTTTACCTGCAGTTGAGCGTTGTTAAACTCACCGCTGAATGCCGTTTTACCTGCAGTTGAGCGTTGTTAAACTCACCGTTGAATGCGGTTGCACACCATGTGCGTTGTTAAACTCACCGCTAAATTCGGTTGCCGAACGCGCTAAACCTTTGCGCAGAGAGGGCACTTTGATATCAGATTGCGAGGGTTTTTAAACATCAAAAACCAGTTGGAGGGCCAGATAAATATCATCTGGGGGCCGCCATTTGACTAGCCCTGGCATAGATCATTTATTGTAGTCTATTCCTTTTTATTTGTATTTATTGTAGCCTCGACCCATACACAGCAGACGGGTTGCGGTGTTACCCAAGACGTCAAATTTCAACGCCGCAGGCTCCGGTTCAGAGTTCTATAGAAGTCAAACAGACTACCCTGCACGTTGAAAAATGACGCCAAAGGTATACCCAGTGCGTTAAAAAGTGACGCCAAGGGGTCCTGGCCAAGCGTCCATATTCAACGAGTCCAACTGCGTCCTGTAAAACGCCCGTGGGTTGCATTGATGGTTGAAAGCCATGAGCGTCTCTCACACACGATAAAGGGTGCGTGTTGAATTCGGCCAATATACTCCTGCGGGCAATTAAGGGATGATGGAACCTATATTGTCGTGTTTTTAGTTAGGATACCTAGCACACATTCACGTTTAAATTGAGTAGGCTACCACAGGCTTATTTAAAACTTAAAGGAGAACTTGGTAACTTTTTTAACTTAATAAAACTGTCTAGAAATCATTTGGATGGTTAAACAACCTGTTCTGGTGATATTGGTGACTTTCCCCGCTCCCCCCAGCGTTCCCAGGCGGAAAACCAACCTTGCAACTTGCGCACTGCCGTCCCGGCAAAGTGAAATTGGAAGTCTCGTGAGAACCGAGAACGAGAAGAGAACGAGCGCGAAACACAAATTGCTTTACGGCAATTCGACATAAACACACATGCATGTATGATGTATTACCAGATGACCCACCTCGGTAGACATAGCTCCACACGATACAGTTGGCTTGCTCCGATCAAAACAAACGCACATGAGCAGCGGTAGAGAGGGGGAGGAGGCCGCCGCAAGTGAGTTTTTTACGACTGTGTTGTGAAATATACGCCCCCCCACAGCTGTAGGGGGAGCTCGTGGGGAAAACATGCGACAACAAAAGGGAAAATCAGCGAAGAAGTGACTAGAGTTCGCTAGAGTTACAGAGTTCTCCTTTAACGAAATTGTAGCCTACGCATGCTACTGTTGCTGAAAGCGTCTGATATCACGCACTTGGATTGGCTAGCAAAGTCCAACTGCGTCCTGTAAAACGCGGGTGGGTTGCATTGGAGGTGGTTAAGCCGCGAGCGTCTCTCACAGACGATAAGGGTGTTGAAAATGGCGAATATCTCCTCTCAAAAGATAAATAATGGAAAACAATGACCTCCTATATTAGGTGTAGGCAATCCTAATCATAGAGCAAACATAAGTCGTTGCTGAAAACGTCTTTAGTCTGTGCAGTCGGTCAATGTTGAGGTGAATTGACGACTGGCGAAGCCCTGAGCGTGTAATTACATCGCGGATGGTTTTACATTGAAGTTGGTTGAAAGCCATGTGCGTGTCATCTATACGCAAAAGGGTGCTATATGCGTGGGCTGAAAACGCTGAAGGACGTGACAAAACGGCCTTATATGACGCCCTGAGATGAGAACGGGTTGGTCAAACCACATGATCAATAGGGCAAAGGTTAATCCCATGACCTCATAAAGGAAGTTCAACCCATCAATCATAAAGGTCACCGGAAGTTCAACCTGTCAAAAGGTCAAAGGTCAAAGTCATTAATCATTTTGACACTTGCCGTCATATAAGTACTACTAATATGTCCTGTTTAACTTTATATTTTTCTGAGCAAAAAATAATTACCACCATACATTTTTACTTTGATTTTACTGAAGACACCCACTAAAATGTAATTCAGTGTAACAATGTTTTTATTGCAAAAAAATCTTATCAGATATTTTTAGACAAACTCTAATTTGATAACATATTATAGGATTCTATTTAAAGATCACAGTGCAGCTCCCAAATAATAATTATTTGTCATTTTAAATCTTTTCACTTCGCCAATATCCTTTAAACCATTAGGTTTTACCCATTTGTCAGCAAGAAGTTTTTGTAAGGAATTGAAAATCAATTAAAATCTAATAAAATTTAGTAGGAGCACATATTGTTTTACATATTTTAATAAGTACAGCTCAGAAAAAGTATATTGTTTAATTTTTACTTAAATATATCTGTTACACCGAATGACCATGGTTTGTTACTCTGAATGACATTTTGATAAAAATTTAGAAAATGATGTCATTGTTCCTATTATTGCAATGTTTTGAATATTATTCTGTATCATTCAATTCCTGAGCAAATCACAGAAGCAGATGCTGAAAAGAATAACCATTTTATTCCACAATGCATATTATATTCATGTAAAAATGAACTGAACTGGTGGTAATACTGTATAATCAGCATATCTCATTTCATTGAGAACTTGAAACTTGAAGGACAAACACACATAGTTCACCCAAAGATCAAATTTACCCTGTGATTTACTCGCCCTCAAGCCATCCTAGGTGTATATGACATTCTTCTTTCAGATGAACACAATCGGAGTTAGGCTATATTAAAAAATGTCCTGGCTCTTCCAAGCGTCATAATGGCAGTGAATGGCCGTTTATGTTTTGAAGTCCATAAAAAAAAGCATCCATCCATCATAAAAGTGCATCTATTCATGACTAAAGTGCTCCACACTGCTCTGAGGGGTTAATAAAGGCCTTCTGAAGTGAAGCGATGCGTTCGTGTAAGAAAAATATCCATATTTAAAACTTTATCAACTAAAATAACCAGCTTCCGGCAAACAGCCTATGCAAGTCAACTTACGCCAAAAGAGCAACACTTGACGATGTATGACGTAGATATAGGAGTATCGTAAGTTTAAAGCCTCTCGCGGTTCAAACAAACAGGGCTGGGCAACAAACTCAAACTTCTCCGACATTTCTCTTTAAAAATTCTCGTTTTAGACTCTTCGTGATTTGCTCTGCGCTTCTGCGTTCGTCATTATGTTGTGCGACAGGTCACGGTTTACTCGTCCACCGTAAATCGATGCGTATAGCCGTCTGCCAGAAGCTAGTTATTTTAGTCGATAAAGTTTTAAATATGGATATTTTTCTTACACGAACAAGTGTTCTTTTTTCTTCACTTCAGAAGGCCTTTATTAACCCCCCAGAGCAATGAGGAGCACTTCAATGATGAATAGATGCACTTTTATGATGGATAGATAAACTTTTTTGATAGATAAATGCACTTTGACTCAAATTTCACGATTTGATTCGATTTAAAATAAATCTGATATTGATTAACATCAACTGAAAACAGCATAGACTGAAAGATCGATTTACAAATCAGTATTGGTTCTTTAAAATGAGAATCGATTAAAATCGAGAAATCAATCTTTTTAACCCAGCCCTATTATTTTGACATTGCAATTCTCAATACCTTTCTCGTCTCCTTGCTAAAAGCGATGCCCTAGCTACTGGGTCTGCATTAACTTTCTGGCGGTGCCTATAACTCTCTTTTTGTTTTGTGGGCATCTAAAGTAAATCAGTAACGCATAAAAAAATGCCTTTAAACATTAATATCTATAAAGTTTAATATTTTCTTTTAGTGCTAAACATCCCTCATTTGTCTGAAATATAAATAAAATGCTAAAAATGTTATCTAAACAGTGACACTGTGGTGTAACAGACTATTTGCATTACACCGAATGACAAAACATTACCCTGAATGACGAAACTTCTACTTAAGCTAATATTGCTAGCTAACAACTAGCCACCTATATCAAACAGTGAACTTTACCAGAAAGATTAATCATAATTTACTTTTACTTACTTTTAATAAACATTTACTTGTTTTTCAACAAATCTAACAATAAAAGTGTTTTTTTGGCATTTCACTGAATGACACGTGTTTTTGTAACTCAAGTTACAACTATGAAAAGGTGAACTTATCAAATATTTAAGAGCAATAAACTTAACTTGCTGCAGCACCACACAATCTTCAGGGTGCCCATTGAGGATGTCACAGATTGCTTGATGACTATTGGTTGTTTATTTAACTTCAAAATGGCTTTCTGATCCTGTTACACTGAATGACCTCTGACAAACTGCATAATCGGGACAAAAGTCCCCTAGTTATTTCAATACTTAAGGAAAAAAAATAACACATAGTCCTTTTAATATAATACAGCCAACACTTATGTGAACATGCCAAGGAAGCAACTATTTTTTTTAACATGGTATTTTATACGTTTATTTAAAAATGTAATAGTAAAATCAAAGTCTGGACCATTACGCTGAATGACAATTTTACACTTTGGAGCATTATTTAACTCATATGTTGTCATTTTATTTTCACAAAAGTTATTTGAAACATGAAAGTAGACACTTTACTTGCATTTAATATGTTTTTTTTTGTATGTAAAATCACTTTTGTAAATTTAATTTGATGCGGACACCAAAATGGTGACGTCTCGTCTTTGACCCATATATATATATATATATAGACACACACACACACCTCATAACATCAGTAACTCGACAGCCCTAGAACGGTTTTCTTCAGCGTTTGTAATGTCTGCACAAAGGGCAGCTGTGAAGATTCGCCTTTGGAGAAAACTGTTGATTTTATACTCGAAAAATTTTAAGTATCATTATTAAAAATTTATATTACCCCAGAATGAATTGCATTGCTATCCCACCCCAAAACATACAATAATAACAACGATAAATGCTGACCAATACTTAATTATATTACTTTTTACTGAAAATGATATAATTCAATAAAACAAACAAAATGTAATATATGTCATATGAAATTGCTATGCATGAATACACTCTAGATGTGTATGTAACATATCTACATTTTCATTCAAACAATAAATAAAGCATTTATTAAATAATTGTATTTTATTTACTGACACCAATGAGAAATATTAATAAATTAGTAAAAGAATGAATCAAAGTCACCATCACACAATAAACAAATGCATATAGGCTACAATTCAACACATGAAACAAATCTTTATTCAAACTACAATCATGAATGTATGTAATAATAATAATAATAATTCATTACATTTATATAGCGCTTTTCTCGGCACTCAAAGCACTTTACATAGAAGGGGGAATCTCCTCAACCACCACCAATGTGCAGCATCCACTTGGATGATGCGACGGCAGCCATATTGCACCAGAACCCCACCACACACCAGCTTACTGGTGGAGAGGAGACAGGTGGTGTAGGCTACAGGCGCTGATCCCCACATCCTTCTGCCGTCTCAACACAGCGGTTCCCATTCTGCAGCTTTATTCTGATGAATCAGCTGACCGCCAGAGGTGAGCCGTTCCTTCGTGCCTGAGGTTGTTGCGTGATGTGTTGTTCTTCACAATCTGAGGCAATAAGGGCAGGTGGAGTGATGGAGGGTCTCGTAAGGGCAGGTGTAGTCGTAAGGGCAGGTGGAGTGATGGAGGGACTCATCCATGGCACCATCTCCAGGATTCAGCTCTGGGCTCCTCATCCTCAGTGCTCACCCCAGCCTGCTGACATTTCAGATCCTACAAAAATGCACAAACATAACACAAAAGCAGTCATTTTAACCGCACAATGTCATTTGATTTCAGTATTATTTAGAAGACAAAAACGCTTTTTTTCACAAATGCCGCCATCATCTTTCCTTGCAATTTATTTCTCCACCGGATAAACACACATCTGTTCATCTGTCCCTGTAACATCCAGACCAGATTCACATTACTGTGATTTATGAGCTCAACACTACATTTACATGTTGAGGTTGGTTTAACGTTTTTTCCAACATAAGGTTCCTCAATTTATCAACAGTAATAGACAAATAAAATAGATAACTTATGTTTAGTTACTTTATAGATTTGTTCTACATAATAGTAGCCTACACATACATCACTCAGATGTCTATTTCATATCTTTTAGACGTAGTAATCTGCAATTCTTATAGAAGATTTTCTTGCCAGATATTAAATAGACATTTAGTAATTGTATTTAAGATGTATACGGTTTAAAATGTATGCAAATCCACTTTGGAGACGAATGTGTCCTTACTGGAGCTCCTCTGTTAGCTATACATAATAAAATGTGATTTATAGCAAAATCACAAATTTACCATACTTTTAAAGCGTCTTTACACCTTAAACAATTCAACAGTTTACTGTACAGTAGTTCAACACATGCGATTATTTGATTTGTAGTACTCACATTTGAAAACAGTCTCGTCCGTCATCCTTTCCATCATGTTCGTATCCTTCTTCTGCTTCTTCTTTTTTATTACGTATCCTCTCGCGTGGCCTCCTGGGATAGAAAAGTATCCATCGGTTGAGCACTCAAAAATCTGGGTGAAAGCAGTAAGCCATCCGGGAACTTCTCGCTTACTCTTTTATGAATACTGATGTTTCGAACGTACTGCTTCCTTCACGTACTGTTTTCGCCTACTATATAGTAGGAAAGTAGGCATATTCAAACGCACTTAAGCCCGAATCGAGTCGCGATAATTAGTGCGTCACCCAGGTAATTCTCGCCTACTCTTTTGGATTCGTACATACTTTTTCGCTCGCCTACTCTTTTTCCCATACTAAATAGTAGGGAAGTATGCGGTTTCGAACGCAGCCCTAGTGTATTGTTTGTAGAATTTTGAGAAAAATAAAGAATTGAATCCATTTTGGAATAAGGCTGTAACATAACATGTGGAAAAAGTGAAGCGCTGTGATTACTTTCCGGATGCACTGTATTAATACTAAATTAGTTACATACACTAATTACGAGAGACATTGTGCGGTTGTATTTTTCTGCAGGATGTATCATCCTTATGCAGTTCTCCCTCACAAACACGCTTAGCACTTCGGGTGTGTTCAACGCCATGCCGGATTTACCGGAACAGTTCCCTAATTGTGCTGTAGTCTCTATTTAAACGCGCTCACACCATTAATACTTGCTACACAATCATGGAAAACTTGGGAATTGAACTTGAATTTTAAAATTGTGATTTCTAGTGCATGAAAATTCACGAAAATAAATGAATTAAAATCTTTTTATAAATGTGTAACTATTCTAGTAAAATATGGAATAGTTTTGCCCAGTTATGCTCAGCTCTAAAATATTTTATCAGCATATTGCACTCTTTGTTGTAGCCTATTAGTTGAAGTCATAAGTTAATAACACTATCAAAAAGTTTGCACCAAACTGTGGCAATAATGTCTGTTTGAATTTACTTTTATACCAAGGTAGTCCGATTGTAGGGTCAATCAGCTATATTTGAGGCATAAAGATTAATAAAAGTATTAAACATATACTTTTCAAATGATAATAATGGTAAACCCATAAAAATGATAGTAATGAGAAATACATCAACATGATTTGTTAAAATATGACTGATTACATTTGATTAAATGATTCTTAAGATCAATAATGATTAATTGATAAAACATAAACCAATGATAAACAGAAATATATATTTTTATTTTCCCGATTCATCACTAAGATTCATGCTGTTGGTTATTGAATGCAGCATAAATGTTTCTTTGTATGATTTCCCATATTCCTGTGCCTATAAAAAAATAAGAAAATGGCATCTGATGATGCATTTGACTTTTTTTTTATAAATGTGTGTTTCCTTAAACTTAAGATTCCCAAAGTTATTTCAGGAGAAATAATTAAATAATATTTGCCTAAATATGTTTTTATTTTGTCTATTTAGATTTGTATCTAATATTACCTAAAAATAGAAAATAATACAACTTTTAATTAATTTAAACTGATTATACGATCATGTATTATAAAGGCTAATACTGACTTCCTGAGTTGAGTTTGATAGTAAACATTTAAGCATCTCCTTTTTTATATTTTTAATTTGTGTGTTAGTAAGAAAAGGGAAGGAAATAAGATCATCAGAGTCTGAACAGCTTTTAAAATAGACAGTGGAAACTACAACACCAGAGAACAACAGCAACATTTAATGTAGGTAAATCTGTCATTTTAAGCATGACTTTCTGAAGTGTGTTACTGTATTCATGATTCTGACTGTAAAGTCAAACTCAGTAAGTGTTTTATTTTACTCAGGACGATCAGCTCTGTGTGTTTCATTGAACATCTGAATGTACAGAAAGTGAAGAACATGAACTCCAGACTCTTACCTCTGATCCTGCTGCTGCTGCACAATACAGGTTTGAGAAATATTGTCTTATTCTCATCTGTCATGTTTTAATGTGGCTCTAATTATCTTTCACATGTTCCAAAAGTGGTTGTTTTGATTTTAAGTTAATGTCCAGTAGGTCTGAATGTTGGTATAGTTTAACTTTCCTCACTGTTCTCCAATGTCAGTGTATTTAAAAAATACTTTTTTGACCATATTTAAATTTGACCTAAATTGATCATCATGGTTGGGTGTGTGTGAGCAGCAGAGTCTGGACTGGATCTCTCCTCTGTCTGTATGTAAACTTCATCTCAGTAATGAAATGTTTTCTTGTTCAGGCTTCGTAACATTGGACCGCCTCTCTGTGTCCTGTAGTCCAGAGAATATTTGTGCAGTGAAGGGGTTTCAGGAGACACTGAGGTGCTCTTACTACGACACCAACATCACCATCAACATCAAAACTGTGTTCTGGTTCAGCCAGAAACAAAGTTCAAACTGGAGAAAGAATGATGAACCTGAAGATTTGACTTTAGACTCGGACTACTCAGGACGGGTGAAGCAGGAGTTCATAAACGACTATTCAACACTCACAATATCAGACCTGAGAGAGAGAGACTCTGGAGAATATCAGCTCATGTTCATCATGAAGGATGGAGTTAAACGTCTCAGCTCAGCCGCCGTCAATCTAACAGTCACAGGTGAAACTGAGTCTAGATTCTGGTCACTTCATCTGATTTCATTTGTCATGTGATTAAGTTTTCTTATTTTTTACTTTAATTCAGAGCTGCAAGTGAGAACTAATCCTGCAACTACAGACCCGAGAGATCAGAGAGTAAAACTGACCTGTGACTCTTCCTGCACCTCTGGAGATTGGTATTATTGGATGAAGGATGGAGAGTATTTCACATATACAGGGTCTCGCGACATGCTTGTGTCACCCAGCACAGATGCTGTCAGATATTCCTGTTCTATTGATAGTAACCGTAAACATCCCTCCTCTTCTGTGTGTGAGTGTCAAGTAATACACAAAATGATGGGAATGTTTGTTCATCCATGTATTTATTTAAACATGTTTTAAAGTAAGTGTGAGTTTTACATGTTATTCTGTGTCTCTTCCAGGTATTTCTAAGAGTGGCTGCTGGGATGTGTCTTACTCCTCTAGAAGAGTCTGTGCTTTGATGGGCTCAACAGTAGATATTTCCAGCACATACTCACATCCCTCTGGTTATACTGTAAGTAAAACCTTCTGGCATTATGGTCAGCCTGGTGACTACACGGATCTGCGTGAGAAGCATCAGTTCGCTGGTCGTGTGGAGTATGAGGGAAACACACTGAGAATCAAAGAGCTCAAGATGAACGACTCTGGAGAATATAAATTCAGGATCATCACTGACAGGACAGGAGGACAATACTCTGGATCACCTGGAGTCATTCTTACTGTTACAGGTTTGATAACATTTTAATTAGAAGATTCACAGACAATTTACTGCCATCAAGAATACTACTCCATTTTATAGAGGTTTTGTTTTCTATGTCAAAATCAATGTTAAGCCCAACTTGAAATACTTCAACTCTGTTTTTCAGATCCGCAGGTGATAAGCAGCCCAAATATTATATCAGAGGGACAAGAAGTGATATTAAGCTGTTCAACTAAATGCACTCTGAACAACAAACATACTTACATCTGGTACAAGAACGGACGGCAGGGAACGGATGGATTCACTAAAGCCAACAAGCTGTACCTGGACTCAGTCAGCAACGAAGAGCTTCAAGAGTATTCCTGTGCTGGAGAAGGTGACACATCTCTCATGATACATGTGCTTTAGTCTGAGATGATTGTTTCTCTGATAGTCATGATTTACTTATTTGTGTTTTGAAGTGGACAGCCATTATACAGTCCTTCTGCTGGTGTTTTTACCTCAGTTTCTCATAATAGCAGCTCTGTGGATGTGGTGAGTAAAACATCCAGTGAAATTCACAATTGCATGATGTACAGTGAATACAATTAAATTAATTCAGATTATAAGAATGTAAATTATGATTCAACAGGTTTTTCATCAGAATGCATCTAATCTCAAAGCCAAACTGAAAATAAAAGTGAAGGTGAGAAATTATGTATAGAGAATCTGCTATAAGACATGCAATGATAAACACAGTAAATGTATTTAATGTTTTTCTATTTGTCTGTCTCAGAATCTGATGTTCCACATCTGTTCATCTGCTGACTGTCCATCAGATCTGGTGGAGTGATGTCATTGTGTTCTTCCATTGTGAGATCATCACCTAGCAACAGTCAAAACTATCAACAGTGACACAGTGATGTCATATACAGTGACTTATCAATGACTGAGCAGTCTTCATAATCAAATAAAGCTAAAATGATATTACACTTTTAGCTTTTTTTTTCTCCCTCCTTACACTTAATGTAAGAAGTGCTCTCAATAAACAAAATTATTTTATTCTATAACGACCGTATAATTGTTTTGTATCTTTGTATTGTTGGGGGAGTTAAAAGTACTGCATTACAATATTGAATTACTCCCTGAAAAAGTAACTATTTGCATTACTGTAAAGTAGTCAAGTTTTAGGAGAAGGCAAGTTTGTAGAGAACCCAAGTGCAATTTATTTACAAAACATGATCAAACATCATATCATGGCATGGCATGGCATGGCATGGCATGGCCATGGTAACAGAGGTTACAGTGAAACAATACTTGACAAAGACACATGGTAAACATGAGTGCTTAAATACACTACACTGATGACTAGACAAGGGTCACCTGTGCACAATGAAACAATGTACCAATGACAGCATGACACCACAGTACACATGGCAGGATCACATGACTAAAACAGGGGATCACATGACAGACATGAACAAGAACATGAAACAAAACCAAATCAAGACGTGACAATTAGCCTACTTACTTTTCTCATGTGGGCTGGACTTATTTGTTTGTTTTTATTAACAAGAACAAAAACAACAAAATTACTATTTTTGTCGAATGCAAATGCCCTTTCACACCTAAAGTGAAATAAATAATCCTCAGGCTGAAAGACGTGCAAATTCACACTTGAACAGTAAAGGGCGGAGCTCATAGAAACCTTTAGAAATTCAACACTCTCACTTTAGCAATAAGAAATAAAATAAAATAAAATAAAATAAATGAAAACAGAAATGTGATGTTTAACCAAAGTAATTTTTGCCTATTGGTATGTGAATTGGATCATCAAAGGTCAGCAGTAAAGACATTGGTTAATAAATTGAGATTATTTGCACAAAGTATATTTGTGTAATTTACAGTAACATATTTAATTATTTCAGTTTTGGGTAATATTCTGAGTTTGCATTTCACAGTTTTTATTCATTTTGAGGAATACTGAATCTGTCTTACTCCTGATTTCTCTCAACATGGGGACAGGAAAGGAGTCAGTCAATAAATGAGAAACAAAGTAACTTGTGTTACTTATTTGAAAAAGTAACTCGGATATTTGTTGTAAATTTAAATGTAATGTGTTTCTTTACTAGGTACTATAGTAATCTGATTACATAACTTGCATGCATTACCCCTAACACTGATCGTATATTGATCTGTCCTATATGGGGCATAGCCTTTGTGTTGTTTATCTTTATCTTATGATTATTTTATTATTGTGTTAGTATGCACTTTTATATTTTATATTTCAATAGAAAAAATGTAACCACAGTAATGACGCCTGTCATTGTGGAAAACAATTTCTTCCACTGTAAAAAATTCTGTGGCTTAGTAAATATTACAGACATATTTAACTTTATTAACTTAATAAAATCTCTGAATATCGTTTAATTGATTGTTTGAGTTAAACCCCTTGGCCTCCTTGCCCCTTGGCCTCTGTCGATCATGGCCTCCTAATCATCCCCATATACTGATTGGCTTCATCACTGTCTCCTCTCCACCAGTAAGCTGGTGTGTGATGAGCGTTCTGGCGCAATATGGCTGCCGTCGCATCATCCAAGTGGATGCTGCACATTGGTGGTGGTTGAGGAGATTCCCCACTTCTATGTAAAGCGCTTTGAGGTCTCAGAAAAAGCGCTATATAAATGTAACAAATTATTATTATTAAACATACCAAAATAATTGAGTAAAAATTCAACAGTTAATTTTATCAAAAATGTACATATATATTTAAGTTTTTTTCAATAAAATGATTTAGTATTTGACTAACCAATTATTTATTTATAATACACTTAATATATTTGTGAAATTTCTATCAAAATATTTGAGAATGTTGAATTAAACTGATCTGTTTCAAGAAACAAAAATATCACTTAATTCAAATCAATATTATTAATATATTTAACACACTCTTAAGAAATTGAGTAAGTTTACTCAATTAAAACGTACTCGGTTACTAACGTAACCTCGGTTCTCTCTAGAAGAGGGAACGAGTACTGCGTAAGATATCTTACGCTAGGGGAAAATCCTTTTTCCGCGAGATATTGAAGCCAAAAATGATCCTTAATTTTGTAATAATGCAAAATGCGTTGCGGCAGCATACAGACATTGGCGAGGCAGCTCGCGCGCCTATTGGCTGTTCTGCGGCAACTGCAGCAGCCTATCGAGCGAGGCTTGGCGAGACGCCAGACCCAATGAGGGTGCTTCGCGCCCGCTGCGTCACGTCCCGCCGAAACGGGCGTGGTCTAGGCCTATAAATACCGCTCGTAGGCAGCTATTATCTGGTTTTTCATCATCGAAGCAACCAGAGCGTGCGCATGCACGGCAAGATACGCAGTACTCGTTCCCTCTTCTAGAGAGAACCGAGGTTACGTTAGTAACCGAGTACGTTCTCTTACGAGAAGTCTCTCGTACTGCGTAAGATATCTTACGCTAGGGGACCCAATGCAAAACGCCGTGCATGCTGAGATCTGACACCAAAGACCCGAGGACGAAAGCCCGGGGTTCATATAGTGCACAATCACCCAGGGAACTCACAGGGAGTCCGAGAAGAGGGAGGGGCGAAGCCGCACTCTTCCACATATGGCAGCGTCGCTTAGACGCGAATTTCATCATGCAGACAGGGCGGGGTACGGCCTGAACTGATGGGGAAATGTGGGTCTTACACAGTTTGCCCAGGAACATCTTGTGCTACTGCTTTTCACTGTCGATCATCGAGCTGTGCTCAGTAGACGCAGCAGTCTGAGCTGATAGCATCAGGTCAGATAATACTGGTTAACTAGACCGACAGCAGCCTGGCCTGCAGGGCGGGAACCTCTAGGTTGTAAAACCTTATAAATGTAGACGGGGAGGCCCAGCCCGCCGCCGTACAAATATCTTGCAAGGCAATCCCACTCGACCAGGCCCACGAAGAGGCCCTGCCTCTCGTGGAGTGCGCTCTGACACCCAACGGGCACTGCATGCCCTTGGAGGCGTATGCTAGCGCTATAGCATCAACTATCCATCTGGATAGGCTCTGTTTCAACTCGGCTAGTCCCTTAGAACGCCCGCTGAACGAAACAAAGAGCTGCTCTGTCTGTCTGAAAACAGACGAGCGAGACACATAAGCTCGTAATGTCCTGACTGGGCAAAGGAGGCCCGCGTCTCTTTCCTCATCAGGGACCGGTAGGGCTGACAGGGATCCTTCGGATGAGACGTAAAACCGAGGTCCTGACTCTCTGTGGTCATTAAAAATCCCAGGATGTCTTTCGAAAGAGTAGGGGTGTAACCCCGGCATCCTGGCCAAATTTGCCCAGTGGCCTCTGTCCATCATGGCCTCCTAATCATCCCCATATACTGATTGGCTTCATCACTGTCTCCTCTCCACCAGTAAGCTGGTGTGTGGTGGGCGTTCTGGCGCAATATGGCTGCCGTCGCATCATCCAAGTGGATGCTGCACATTGGTGGTGGTTGAGGAGATTCCCCCTTCTATGTAAAGCGCTTTGAGTGCCGAGAAAAGCGCTATATAAATGTAATGAATTATTATTATTATTATTATGACGGTGTGTTGAGGGATTTTGGAACATAACCGTGCTTAGGTTTGAGTATAACTTTTGAGTCATTGGGCCCAAACTCCATGCACGTCGCGCTCACAGAGAGCGCGTGTAAGTCCCCTATGCGCTTCACTGAAGCGAGAGCCAGCAGAAACACAGTCTTGAAAGACAGATTTTTCAGATCAATCGTCTGTAAAGGCTCGAATGGTCCACCTTTCATGGCTTCCAGTACCGTAGAAAGGTCCCATACGGGGACTGAGGGAGGTCTGGGAGGATTCAGTCTCTTAGACCCTCTAAGGAAGCGGATGACTAAATCGTTCCTTCCTATTGACTGACCAAGCGTTGTTCTTGAGAACGCTGCTATAGCTGCCACATAAACTTTGAGCGTGGAAGGGGTCCTGCCCTTATCCAACAGCTCTTGTAGGAAGGAAAGCACCTCCGTCACTCCACAGGCTGTGCACCAGCCCGAAAACACTGACCATTTCGAGGAGTAGAGCCGTCTCGTAGACGGAGCTCTAGCCTGCGTGATCGTGTTCAATACTCCCTTAGGGAGTTCAACATGTACCCGTTGATGGCCCAGACATGAAGGGACCACAATTCCGGGTGAGGATGCCAGATCGAGCCGTGGGCCTGAGAGAGGAGGCCTCTCCTCACTGGCACTGGCCACGGGGCAGTGCTCGCTAGCTGCATCACAACTGGGAACCAAGGTTGGTTTTCCCAGAACGGTGCTACAAGCAGTACTGAGCATCCTTCTTCCCTGATCCGCTCTATCACCTGAGGCAGGAGAGAGACGGGGGGAAAAGCATAGAGCGGGCGGCGGGGCCATACATGAGCCAGCGCGTCCCTGCTCTTGGAGAAAAATTCCGGACAGTGAGCGTTTACTTGAGACGCGAACAGGTCTACTTCCGCTCTGCCAAATTTCTTCCACAGCAGTTGGACTGTCTGTGGGTGTAGAGACCATTCGCCCGCCGGAAAATTGTTCCTGGAGAGTCAGTCTGGTCCTATGTTTAGGAGCCCTGGCACGTGCGCTGCTCTCAGCGAGCGCAGGTTGCGCTGAGCCCATACCAGGAGGCGTTCCGCTAGCCTGTACAGGTTCCTGGACCTGAGGCCGCCCTGGCGATTTATGTAGGACACCACAGACATGTTGTCCGAGCGGACCAGGACGTGGCGTCCTTTTATTTGGGGACAAAAACGCGTCAGCGCGTTGTCTACTGCCAGCATTTCGAGGCAGTTTATGTGCAGGAGCTTCTCCCGTTCTGACCACTGGCCGAAGAACGGTCTGCCCTCGAGCAGCGCTCCCCATCCCGAGGTGGATGCGTCCATGGACACCACTCTCACCCTCGAGGAAGTCCCCAGGCTTACACCTGCTTGGTACCAGTTGTCCGCTCTCCAAGGTTTCAGAGCTGTGACGTACTTCTGATTGACCTTGAGGCGAAGCAGACCGGATGCCCACGCTTGGCGTGGGACTCACGCTTTCAGCCAAAACTGCAGCGGGCGCATGCGGAGCAGGCCCAGCTGGAGCACTGATGATGCTGAGGCCATGAGACCCAGCATTGTCCCAGATTGCCCGCGCTTGACTCCTCTGCGGCGGTCAACCGCGAGGGGGAGGGCTGGGCGAGTCCCGTAGGAACTGTCATGTCTATGTGTGGATGTGGGCGCGGGACAGCGGGCACATTTATCACACCGAAAGCATTGTTCGCTTGAGTGAAGCGAATGCACGCTGGTTTCATTTTTACAGAAACCGTGAGACATGCATAACGTGGTGTTTGTGGGCACTGGGTAGTGGGCACATTTACCAAGTTTGAAGCGCAACCGATCTGAGTCGATTTTATGTGCGCGGGCCCTGTGTGACAGGCTGTGCTTGTGTGTAGAGATGGGCACTGGGCAGTGGGCATTCTTACTACACATGAGACACCATCGGCCGTGGCCGGGACACCAGAAAATACACTCTCTTGGGGATTTATCTGGGTAGCCGTGAAAACGGCATTTGTGTGCAGGCAAGCGGGCGACAGAACCGGCTTGTTGGCTGCAGAAAACACTGGAACAGTCACATTTGCTGGAACTGGACGAGCGAATAACTTTGGTGGGAGTCCGGCCGCAGCGGGACTCGAACACCGTCGTTTTCCTAGGCGTGCTAGGACGACTTCGGGGCCTCGGGCTTTACCACAATCCTAGGCCGTGGGCCACGCATGGCGGGGCGGAGGCTGGATGAGCGGGAGCGCGGTCTCGCGCTTCGGGCCTGGCGGCGCTGCGAAGTGGCGGCAGTGGACGGTGGCTGGGGCTGTGAGCTGGAGCGCTTCGGGAGGAAGTGCTTCATAGCCTGTGACGCTTTCTGTACCTCTGCGAATCTCTCAGCAAAATCCTTGACGGAGGATCCAAAGAGGCCAGCGGGAGAAAGCGGGGCGTCGAGGAACGCGGTGCGCTCGGACTCTGCCATTTCTGAGAGCGTCAGCCACAGGTGTCTCTCGGTCACAGTGAGAGAGGCCATACTCCGTCCAATGGCCTGTGCTGCGGACTTAGTGGCACGGAGAGCGAGGTCCGTGGCGCTTCTTAGGTCCGGCACGCAGATCGCGTCAGGTCCTTTCTCATCCAACTTTCGGAGGAGATCGGCCTGGAAGATCTGCAACGTGGCCATGGTGTGCAGCGCCGACGCAGCTTGCCCGGCGGCGGAGAAAGCGCGGCGGAGCAGGCTTGACGTCGTGCGGCAAGCTTTAGAGGGTAGGGCCAGCTTAGCGCGCCGTCCAGCGGAGGGCGGACATAAGTGGGCCGCTATCGCCTCTTCGACCGGCGGCAGCGAAAGGTATCCCCTGTTCTTGGCATTGTCAACTGTAGAGAATGCCAAAGAAACAGCTGGATGCACTCTAGCTGAATAGGGGGCGTTCCAGGAATTAGCGACTTCTTCGTGTAGCTCAGGAAGAAAGGGCGCTGGTTTGGACGCAGGCGAAGCGCGCTCCCCAGGCAGGAAAAAGCCATCCAGCCGGTTGTGAGCGGGCTGCTCGGGCGAAGACCACTCGAGGCCGAGGCTCGACGCAGCCTGTGCGAGTATCCGCATGAGCTCCGTCTCGATGGACGCTCTCTTGCCTGACGATGTGCGGGCAGGGGGCGCGAGATCCTCAGAGCCCGCCCAATCCTCACTGCCTGATGCCAGGATAGAGCAGGAATCACCCTCTCCCAGCAGGGCTTCCTCGTCAGCGATGTCGACGGAAGCGGCGGCAGACAGCGGCCGCTGTCCGTCAGGAAGAGAAGCTGACGAAGCCGGTGAAGCAGGCGGGCGAACCGGCGAGCTTTGGCGGCTGGGGGAAGGTTCCGGGACCCGCTGGGCACGGCGCTTTTTACGGCGCGACACCGCGGCGGGCGGGGGAGCAGTCTCGGTGAAGAAAGCCAGGCGAGTCCTCAGAGTCGCCATGGTCATCAGCTCGCAGTGAGGGCAGCCGCCGTCAGCGAGCGCAAGAACTGCATGTTCCTCACCCAGGCAGGAAACGCAGACAACATGGCGGTCCCCGTCGCTGAGTGTGGCTCTGCACGAGCCGCAGGAAGGCATCTTGAAAAAGACGCTGCTCTTTTAGAATGTGTGTCGCGGCGGCGAGGAGATCGGCACCCGAAGCACCCTCATTGGGTCTGACGTCACGCCAGGCCTCGCTCGATAGGCTGCTGCAGTTGCCGCAGAACAGCCAATAGGCGCGCGAGCTGCCTCGCCTATGTCTGTATGCTGCCGCAACGCGTTTTGCATTATTACAAAATTAAGGATAATTTTTGGCTTCAATATCTCGCGGAAAAAGGATTTTCCCCTAGCGTAAGATATCTTACGCAGTACGAGAGACCTCTCGTAAGAGAACAATGCACCCCTCCCCCGCCCTCTGACGTAACAACTCCACGGTTGGTTGAGTGAGCGCGCGCTGTTTGAACTCTCCAGTCCAGAACTACAGTTCTTCTCTTCTCAGCGGGTTTGGTGCATTTCCTCTGTGAAATTCAGGTTTGTGTATATTTTATTTTATCTATAAAATCATTACTGTGCTTTAAATAAATGTATTTAATGCAAAACAACATACATACAGTAGCCGTAATTCGACACCTAAACGAGAGTCGCGCCTGTCTTTTCGCGTGATTGAAAGGCTTTGCATAAACACACACGACTTTATTCCTAATGATAATGAATATAATTAATTTGGATGATAAAATGTCCTCAGAACTGCCACTGTTTGTTTATTGGCAGGTTATGGAGTCAGTCGCTTGCAGTATCTTTCGGCTATGAGTGAAATGCAGGACGGCGGTATGAAGTTCGAAGTTCACCCGCAGAGCACGAGTCTGTCTCCGGCACGAGAACCAGCGCTGATCCGGTGGATACTGGATAACAGACCGATTGATTACACTTGAATTAGGCTACCTGAATGTTTAAATGTTTCATTTTTACTTCTAAAATGTTTGTTAAATGAGTTTAAATAGGCAATATTGTATACATGTTAAAACAGTGTAAAATGTGCTGTATTGCTGTACTCATCGACAATAAAGGCCAATGTCATGTAACGTATACTGGTGGTTGTATGGAATACTATTTTACAAAGGTTTAGAGGAAATAAAAAAAGTTAATATTACTCATAAATAAAAACAGTTAATATTACTCATAAATATTGTTTTATAAAAGTTTAAATGTTAAATTATTTCTACTCAATTTTATTTGTTAATGTACCAGATGCAGTTACTCAGATTTACTTAATTTTTTTAACTTACATTTACTCAATTCATACAGTATATTTCCTTGATTTCACAGCTATAAAATTTACTCAATTTTTTTGAGTGTAAAAATGTTTCACCAAAATTTTTTACTAAATAATAGTTAAACTTTTTACAGTGTTGCCTCCATGACCTGCGCTTAACTGTGAAGACAGTGCCACCTTCTGGTCAGGAGTATTTAAATGTTCTTGTGAAATGTTTAAATGTTCAAAATGCTTAAGTACTTCCTAAAACCCTGTGCATTCAGTAGAGTTCAGTAGAGTACTTCAGTAAAGTGTCTTCTGGTGCAGTTGAAGGAACTTTTTTCCATTTCTCTTAACTTGATTCCATGTTTCCATAGTTCATGAGAGACAAATGAACACCCAAACTTCCTGGTCCCTTCTGTGCTTTATTTTGGTTAAAGACGACAACTGACTTGTCATTTATCAAAAATTATTTTAGAAAAGAGGAAGGAAATAGCAGTGTTAAAATGAATTTTAAAGAGATAGTAGAAATGACACCCTATGGCAGGGGTTTGCAAGGTTCACTTTCCTGCATAGTTTAGCTCCAACCCTTATCAAACACACTTGAACAAGATAATAAATCTTCAGGATTGCTAGAAATGTACGTTCACACCATGTCATAATTACTGTAATAATGAGATTCCAACTTGTGGAAAACATCCACATCCTCGTAGAACGCGTAGTTACAAATTGCAAACTCTGAATTCTTGGAGCGCTCTGACTTGTACCACCTGACCACTGCAGATTCGACATTGACCTCGATGTTTAAAACCTGATGGTTATTGGTAATGTTATGGTTATCGTTCTTGGTGTGAAAGGGATTTTAGGGCCCTATCTTACACCCAGCGCAATTGACTTTGTACACCGACGCATGTATCATTCCTATTTTGCACCCGCGCACAGCGGACTTGTCCCTCCACAGAAGCACGTCGGTTAACTAAGAAATACACTTGCGCTCCCGGGGGCGGTTCAGCGCAAAGAGGAGGCGTGTTCCGGCGCAAACGTTCCTTCATGCTATTTTGCAGGTTTAGAAAACAATTGCGCCACTAACCAGGAAAAAATAGTTAAAGTCAGTGGCGCGTTGCGCATGTTATTCATATGCTATTTTAAGGGCGCATGCTTGGCCATAATCAATGTAGTGTGTGCACAACGCGCACTTTGATTCTCTCATCTACACAGAAGCAGCAGTTTTCATTTTTGCAAATCATACATTATTACGATAGATAGATAGATAGATAGATAGATAGATAGATAGATAGATAGATAGATAGATAGATAGATAGATAGATAGATAGATAGATAGATAGATAGATAGATAGATAGATAGATAGATAGATAGACAGACAGACAATTTATTATAAAGCATACATCTAACTTACACATTTACCCAAATTATCATAGGCCTGTTTAACCGAAGTTAATTTGGGTGGGTTTCTCCATCCCCAATGTCCCTGACGAGAACGTCTGTCTCCTCGGCTGTGAACCGCTCCTGGCGCGCGCCTGGCAAATCCGCCATTATAATAGGAATCCGCTTTAGAACAAGCACGCCTGCTCTTAAAGGGAATGTGAGATGACGCTCTGATTTCACGTTACGCCCAAACCACACCTATAATGTAGCTACTTCAGACCAACCCCTTTTAGATTTGCGCCGGGCGCAAGAGGCATTTATCCCGCCGGGAAAATAGCAACAGCGCCCGAGACCCGCCCACAAAGTTACTTGCGCTGTGCGCTTGACACTTGCGTTTCAGATCGTTAAAATAGGGCCCCTAGTGTGGAAAACAGCTAAATCAATAAACATATTAATAAGCAAAAAAAAAAAAAAAAAAACTATTTTGTGTTCTAATAGTCCAAGATCAAGCAATGCAAAGCGAACTCCTGTTTAAACAGCTAGACTTCATTGCTTCAGTGATTTGTGCTTGTGTATTAGCCAGGGAAATAAAGGCATCATCAGTACCATGTCCTGAGAGTATCCTAGCAGTTTAGAGACGGCAAAATCTTTTAAATATCCTATATATACTGAAGGGGAAAAAAGAACAATTTACTTAATTTTCTTTTGCAAGTTTTTGCACTCAGATTTTAAAGTAAATTTCACATGTATGGAATTTAAAATTATGTACAAATTAATAAAGAGAATAAGTAAATTTGCTTGGCCAGAAAGAGCTTGTTGAGTAATTTCTACTAATTTGAAGTTTACTTTGCAATACAATGTTTTAAGGACATTTTACTCGCTTTTTGTTTGAAATGTTACTCAAAGAATGTAGCACTGAATTAAACCATATACTTTTAAAGTGTATGGTTTACTTTGAAACATTTAGTTAACAACAAAGTAGGTTTTATTTATTTATTTTTATTTATATATATATATTTTTTTTACTTTCTTAGACAACATATCTACACAATATAGATAATGAGGTACCAAACCAAACACAGACCTCAATACTTGGTACAAAATAACGGTAACAATCAATGGATAATTTTTGATTATGATTGAAACAAACAATTCCAACTGAAGGGGGTGGTTAATCCACTGCTGTTTCAATGTAAATGTAATGAGTGATTATAATCAAGGTATTAATCAATATTTTCCCTTCTAAATATCACATGAGTTGAATGACTTCTCTGGAGATTTTACTTTGTTATAGAAGTTAACAGTGTGATTACTGAAATGTTCTTTTCATGTATTCTTTATAATGTCAGTATTTGATATCTGAATGCAGTAACAGTGCTTGCTCATTTAGCCCGGCTTCCAGAAATGAAATAGGGACTTGCTTTGTGTTTGAGAAAGGTCTTCAACGTGTTAAAACATTTAGGGGTCATTGAAGTCTATAGTTTAAGGGACCATTTCTCAGTTAAAGCCTATATTTTCCATTTAGACTAAAGTGTCCTATATGCTTGAGAGGAAGAACTTGTTATCTTGATGTTTTGAGACGAGACTCCTGTTTATAGTTAGAGCCTGGCCAAATCCAACCTTGGAAAAGCTGTGTGTCGGTGTGTGTGTTAGTCTTCTTGGTTACAGGTTACGGAACCACTGGCATTATTGGAGATTGACTGAGTTGTTGTTCGGGACATGCTGGCACCCAGCAACCCAAATCTGCGACCTGGAAGTTCTAACTCCGGGTCTTCTTTCAAACATCTGGTCCTTGGGTCCTAAACTGTAAACCCATAACACAAGTAAAATATAATTCAAGTTCAAGCTTTAATTTCTACTAGCTTGAATTGAGTACTAATATAGTATATATAGTACTAATTACTCTTATTTTTTAATTATTGCCTTAACTAACTTATTCAATGTGGAAAATCTTCTTTTTTCATGCAGTATTTACATCATGACACAATCATTCTTATCAGTGTGTATGTATAAACTCTCACAGGCCACTTTATTAGGGACACCTTGGCAGGTCGGACCCACTTTTGCCTTCAGAACTGCCTTAATACTTCATGGTGTAGATTCAACAAGGTGCTGGAAATATTCCTCAGAGATTTTGGTCCATATTGATATTAGTTATGTGGTGTATATAAGGGTTTATCAGTGCATGTGTGCATTGTCTGATAAAGAGCCACTGGGCTTGAAACGTCGCCTGTGGTGAGAACATGAAATAAATATCTTTCTATTTTTGGAGCTGTTGTGTGCCACCTTTTCCTTCCTTTTTTTCCATATTGACATGATAGCATCACGCAGTTGCTGCAGATTTGTCGGCTGCACATCCATGATGCGAATCTCCTGTTCCTTCACATCCCAAAAGTGCTCTATTGGACTCAGATCTGGAGAGACTGTGGAGGTCATTTGAGTTTAGTGAACTCATTGTCATGGTCAAAAACAATACTCAGGTAGACTGCCGAGTTTGAACGATGCTCGATTGGTACTAAGAGGCTCAAAGTGTGCCAAGAAAATATCCCTCAGACCATTAAACCAGAAGCAGCCTGAACCCTTGATACAAGGCAGGATGGATCCATGCTTTCATGTTGTTTGTCAAATGCCATCTAAACGTCACTGCAGAAATTGAGACTCATCAAACCAGACAATATATATATATATATGGCAGCAAGCTGAATGTGGTGCAGTCAGTGTGTAAAGCATTTGGTCATTAAAGGTCTTGTTTTGTCAAACAATTTTGTCATCATTTACTCACCCTCACGTTGTTCCAAAACTTTATGAGTTTCTTTCTTGAACACAAAATAAGATATTTTAAAGAATATTGGTAGCTACATACAGTTTCTGGCAATGATTGACTTATTTTTTTCCTACTATGGAAGTCAATGGGGTCCATCAATTGTTTGATTACCAACATTCTTCAAAATATCTTCTTTTGTGTTCAACAGAAGCAATAAACTTATACAGATTTGAACAAGGTGAGGGTCAGTAAATGATGACAGAATTTTCATTTTTGGATGAACTATCCCTTTTAATTTTAATCTCTGTTGAACTTGAGTTTTTGTGTTAATCGACCTTTAGCTTTTTATATTTACTGTAGGCCCGAAAAAAAGAAAGAAAGAAAAAAAACATCATACAATAACATTCTTCTAAGATTCATGCTGTTGGTTATTGAAGGCAGCAAATGTATCCTTCTCCGTGTCTGATTTCCCATAATCCTGTGGCAATAAAAAATTAAAAGGCCATCTGATAAAAAAAAATTAAATGAATCTATAAATGTGTGTTTCCTTAAACTTATGATTCACAATGTTATTTCAGAAAAAATGATCAAGTAATATTTACCTTTAATTTATGCAGATCTGCAATATTTAATATTTAAACTTTTTTTTTCTATTTAGATTTTTATTTAATATTACTTAAAAATAGAAAATAACAAAACTCAAGGTTTAATTAATTTAAACTGATTATTAACTGATCATGTAACATAAAGGCTAAAACTGACTTCCTGAGTTGAGTTTGATAGTGAACATTTTCTGAAGTGTAAGCATCTCCTTTTTTTCTTCTTAATTTGTGTGTTAGTGAGAAAAGGGAAGGAAATAAGATCAGCAGAGTCTGCACAGCTTCTAAAACAGACAGTAGAAACTACAACTAACATCAGAGAACAACAGCAACATTTAATGTAGGTAAATCTAATCTTTTGTTGCATTTAAACATTACATTAAAATGTCATTTTAAGCATGACTATTTCTGAAGTGTGTTACTGTATTGATGAATCTGACTGTAAAGTCAAACTCAGTCAAACTCAGTGAGTGTTTTCTTTTTCTCAGGACGAGCAGCTCTGTGTGTTTCACTGAACATCTGAATGTACAGAAAGTGAAGAACATGAACTCCAGACTCTTACCTCTGATCCTGCTGCTGCTGCACAATACAGGTTTGACAATTATTGTGTCTTATTTTCCTCTCTCATGTTTTAATTTAAATGTTTTTATATATATATAAATAACCCCTTCAGGCTGATGAAAGACTCATCACCCTGTCGGGGGTTTATAAGAGATAACAACCGGCTGGATGTACATTATTCTTTACATATTTGCATTTTTTCATGATTTTGAAATGCACTTATAAGAATAGTAATTCACATACTGTATATCTGAACATATTATGACCTGCACATTTTCTATAGCACCTAAAAAAGTTATAAAACACATCTGCAGTGGGCGAGGGTGAGGATGAGGATGAGGTGTCATACTGTGATGAGGAAGATAAGGTCATTGTGACATTGCAAATCCTGCAGTGAGAGAGTGAGGGATAGAGCAAAGATGGAGATGATGTATATAATAACTTGATATGATAGCTTGATGATATGGTTTGGTAATACTTGTGTTCCACAATGTTGCCTGAGAGCAACAGCTGGATATGAAATATTACTTTTTATTAAATATGAAATTTGTAATACATTAAAAACTGGATTAATGTGTTTGTTCAAGTGTCTGGTTAAAGAAATCTATGTTTTCAAATAATATATATATATATATACACACAGTATATATATATATATAATTGTTATAGTGTCCAATTTTAAGCAGGAAAAACCCCAAAAATATTTTTTTCCTTATTGATATCATATTGTGTACCATAGAGGGATACATTTGAACTAAATTGATCATCATGGTTGGGTGTGTGTGAGCAGCAGAGTCTGGATTGTAACAACTGAGGATCTCTCCTCTGTCTGTATGTAAACTTCATCTCAGTAATGAAATGTTTTCTTGTTCAGGCTTCGTAACATTGGACCGCCTCTCTGTGTCCTGTAGTCCAGAGAATATTTGTGCAGTGAAGGGGTTTCAGGAGACACTGTGGTGCTCTTACTACGACATCAACATCAAAACTGTGTTCTGGTTCAGCCGGAAACAGAGTTCAAACTGGAGAAAGAATGATGAACCTGAAGATTTGACTTTAGACTCGGACTACTCAGGACGGGTGGAGCAGGAGTTCTCATACAGCTATTCAACACTCACAATATCAGACCTGAGAGAGAGAGACTCTGGAGAATATCAGCTCATGTTCATCATGAAGGATGGAGTTAAACGTCTCAGCTCAGCCGCCGTCAATCTAACAGTCACAGGTGAAACTGAGTCTAGATTCTGGTCACTTCATCTGTTTTCATTTGTCATGTGATTAAGTTTTTCTTATTTTTTACTTTAATTCAGAGCTGCAAGTGAGAACTAATCCTGCAACAACAGACTCGAGAGATCAGAGCGTAAATCTGACCTGTGACTCTTCCTGCACCTCTGGAGATTGGTATTATTATTATTACTGGATGAAGGATGGAGAGTATTTCACAAATACAGGGTCTCGCGACATTCTTGTGTCACCCAGCACAGATGCTGTCAGATATTCCTGTTCTATTGATCGTAACCGTAAACATCCCTCCTCTTCTGTGTGTGAGTGTCAAGTAATACACAAAATGATGGGACTGTTTGTTCATCCATGTGTATATTTAAACGTTTTAAAGTAAGTGTGAGTTTTGCATGTTAATCTGTGTCTCTTTCAGGTATTTCTAAGAGTGGCTGCTGGGATGTGTCTTACTCCTCTAGAACAGTCTGTGCTTTGATCGGCTCAACAGTAGATATTTCCAGCACATACTCACATCCCTCTGGTTATACTGTAAGTAAAACATTATGGCATTATGGTCAGCCTGGTGACTTCAAGGATCTGCGTGAGGAACATCAGTTCACTGGTCGTGTGGAGTATGAGGGAAACACACTGAGAATCAAAGAGCTCAAGATGAACGACTCTGGAGAATATAAATTCAGGATCATCACTGACAGGACAGGAGGACAATACTCTGGATCACCTGGAGTCATTCTTACTGTTACTGGTAACTGATCATGAAGGATTTGATAACATTTTAATGAGAAGATTCACAGACAATTTACTGCCATCAAGAATGCTATATTCCATTTTATAAAGTTTTTGTTTTCCATGTCAGTCAAAATCAATACTTCAACTATGTTTTTTCAGATACGCAGGTGATAAGCAGCCCAAACATTATATCAGAGGGACAAGAAGTGATATTAAGCTGTTCAACTAAATGCACTCTGAACAACAAACATACTTACATCTGGTACAAGAACGGACGGCAGGGAACGGATGGATTCACTAAAGCCAACAAGCTGTACCTGGACTCAGTCAGCAATGAAGAGCTTCAAGAGTATTCCTGTGCTGTAGAAGGTGACACATCTCTCATGATACATGTGCTTTAGTCTGAAATGATTGTTTCTCTAATAGTCATGATTCACTTCTTTGTGTTGTGAAGATCCAGTGGACAGCACAGCGTTCAGCCATTATACAGTCATTCTGCTGGTGTTTTTACCTCAGTTTCTCATAATAGCGGCTCTGTGGATGTGGTGAGTAAAACATCCAGTGAAATCCACAATTGCATGATGTACAGAATACAATTAAATGAATTCAGATTATAAGAATGTGAATTATGATTCAACAGGTTTTTCATCAGAATGCATCTAATCTCAAAGCCAAACTGAAAATAAAATTGAAGGTGAGAAATTATGTATATAGAGATTCTGCTATAAGACATGCAATGATAAACACAGTAAATGTATTTAATGTTTTTCTATGTGTCTGTCTCAGAATCTGATGTTCCACATCTGTTCATCTGCTGTCTGTCCATCAGATCTGGTGGAGTGATGGTAGTGGGGTGGTAGTGGCGCAGTGGATAAGACACATGCCTTTGGTGTGAGAGACCCGGGTTCGAATCCACTGTGAGACACCAATGTGTCCCTGAGCAAGACACTTAACCCCTAGTTGCTCCAGAGGCGTGCGACCTCTGACATATATAGCAATTGTAAGTCGCTTTGTATAAAAGCGTCAGCTAAATGAATAAATGTAAATGTAAATGTGATGATGTCATTGTGTTCTTCCATTGTGAGATCATCACCTAGCAACAGTCAGAACTGTCAACAGTGATATAGTGATGTCATATAGTGACTTATCAATGACTGAGCAGTCTTCATAATCAAATAAAGCTTAAATTATGAAACGTTTAGCTTTTTTTCTCCCTCCTTATGCTTAATGTACACTGTAAAGAGGTTGCTGTAAATTTTACAGTAACTTACTGGCAGCTGGATGCCAGTAAGTTACTGTAAAATGTTTTACAGTATTATTACTGTATTTTCACTTACAGTATACAGGGTTTCTGCAGGGTTTGGTCAGTCAAATTTAAGACTTTTTAAGACCTTTTTATGACCATTATGATTGAAATTTATGACCTACACGAATTACGAAAAATCATTAAAATTCCTTTCAAAGGTTTTTTTTTTAAATTGACTTTCATTGAAAGTAACAAGATGTATTATTTAAATGCCTAAAGACAGCTCCAACGCCTTCTTACCCAGTGTGCAATATGCTTGATACTGATTATTTGCAACAGGCTTGAGCCAACTACTAAACACACCATCTTTGAGCCATGGCTCGTTAAATGTACACTTTCCCATTGTGATAGACCGGGAGATTTCAGTTAGGGCTGGGCAATATGGCCAAAAACAATTATCACGATAATTGTTTTATATTAGTCAATATCGATAATTATCACGATAAATGTCAAATCTTTATTTCTTTCAAGTTTAAAGGCAGACTGTTACTTCTAAGTGAAAGTTGTAGAAACCAGAGCTTTAATTGTGGTTTTAAACTAACTTTACTCTTTATTGTCAGAAAATATAATGACAAACACTTGCTAAAACAGGTGAACATTTCACAAATCTGAGGTAGGACATTCAAACATTTGTCATTTGTCCTTAACAAAATAAAAATCTTTTTTGGGAAAATAATTACTTAGTTTCTGCATGTGCTAATAGGGGCCAAGTCTTGAAACAGGTTTGTGTTGCCTAACTTTGATGGCACATATCTTCAGGAAATGTATGAAAAACAGTAGCCTAAATACATTATTAAATACTGTAAATATTCCATTAGTCCTTTAATACATTATCAGCACTAATAATATAATAAAATTCAATATGTATATCCCACATGGTGCAGTTAATATTACTAGGCTAACGTTACAGTAAATCCATGATAAATGATGGGAGATTGTAGACGGAAAAGCCTTCAGACTGTATCGTTGTGCAGAGTTTCTCCTGTTGGTCAGCGCTGTTTAATCTGCCTTTAAACTGGTTTAAATCACTGAGACAGTGTGTTCTTCGCTGAATTCAAGCACTTCTCACTGGATCTTGTGACCGAGACCGATCAGAGTAAACGCATCAGTTCTATTGAGCTCGCGCTGCGCTGCCGTTTGGACTTGGAGCCGAGCGGGTAAATGGTTCGTGTGGCGCGCGTTTCAAATGAGCGTTCCGCTTTTGCCGCATTTAACCTGTGCATTTAACATTATGCCGCCAGCGCATTTTCAGGGGGAAAAAGCAATGGTAGAACCAACGAATGAACGAGCATATCAATTTAAGACGTGGCTAAATGAAATTTATGACCTTGTATGGAAAATCCGGACGTTTTTATGACTTTTTATGGCCTAAAATTCTGATTATTAAATTTAAGACGTTTTATGACTTTTTATGACTCCGCGGAAACCCTGAGTATACTGTACCATTTACTGTAATTGCATTTACAGTATTATTACTGTATTTTTACTTACAGTATACTGTATCATTTACTGTACTTGCATTTACAGTATTATTACCGTATTTTCATTTACAGTATTAGTATTGTTTTTTGTTTGTTTTTTTCATTTAAATTTTCTTTTTTTAATTTATGTTTACCCCACCCCCCAAAAAATCACAATAACTCACAAACATTTGTCCTTATAATATTCTTTTTAATCGTTGAACATTTTGTTTTAGAAGTACAAATTACAAATCTTGACCTTTAGGAGCCACTAACTGAAGAAAAAAAAAGGCAACATCTCCAAAGTCCATAGAATTAATCTCCTGGTGACCATTTATATCTGTAGCATGTCAAAAACGTACACACACTGAAAAGCAAAACAGGCCTTAAAACAATAAAATACAGTCAAAGTCAGTGTTGTGTTGTTACATTTCAGTAATTTTGCCAGTCAAAGTTGACAACCTCTCTGATGAGAAACACTGAGGGTTTCAGGCTGATGCTTTTCTTTGGACCTTTCCAGATTTCCATCTGATCTGTGCCTTTGGTGTTTGGTGCCATCAGGGTTGACTCTCAGAATGAACCTGCAAACACAAGCAGGGAAAAAATATATAATTTTTTCAGACCGGTGTTGGCAGAATTTTCCCTAACCCTCAAACTTGATGCTGCATGTACTTTGGCGTTAATAAAAGCACTACATCTGATTCTGAATCCACCTACAGTAGTGGTGGGGGAAAAATCGATTCTGTTCAGTGTCGCGATATTTTGCGCACGCAATTATATTGATACAGTAGCGCAAATTATTCCAATATAGGTTATAAGGCTGTGACGGTGGCAGTTTTTTTTATCACTGCGGTGGTAATGGACCAACTACCTGCAGTGGTTGGGGGGTTATTATGAAAATTGAAATAAAAAAATGTAGTTTATTCGAGCAAAAAAGTCTTTATTTGAGCAATTCCATCAAAGAAGCAACACAAAGCCTGTAAAGCATTCAAATACATATCAGTAAATATTAGAAACTTACATAATAGAAAAGTTAAATCTATATATAAAAAAAAAAAACTTTCGTTTAATACTTCCACACAAAGACACGTGATTCCACATGAAGCCATACCGCTCTGTGCTTTGAGAGGGATGACACGAGGAGGAAAGAGACCATCGATCTATTTTCTGATATCTTCATGTTTTCTACTTGTTGTAAAAGGTATGAAAAGTGAATTTAATCTTCCACAAGGGCAAGACATTTAAGCTATGTTTGAAATTGCGCTGCCAAAGAGAGCGAAACTAAAAATCAAATAAACTTGACGCGCCGTACATGTCTAATAACAAGCAAAAACTGTGTTGAAATGAATCTGACGTGCAAGTAAAAATGTAGGCTATCTGTCCTACAACGTTTTTCTACTTTACCACAGTAAAGAATGTGAATGTAATAGGCCTAAATAAAAGCGAACCAAGGAAGAAACGTTTATAATCCCCTTCGAAAATCGAGACGTAAGTGAAGATTTTGGGAAAAAAACAAGGTATTAAATGCAGGGATGAGTCACAATTTTTGGATATTCGATTAGTTTATTTAATTATAGAATTATAGTATATCGAATAGGTTGTGTAATTATTCTCTAAAATAAAATCTCCATGTTTTTGGTGCTAATGCGGTGGTGACGCGTTCATATAATTACGTTCTGTAATAAGGTCCTGTGTCCTGAATGTTCAAGGACAAAGTTTTTGCACTAGCCTCCAGTAAATGTGTAGAAGATGTTCACAGATTTAATGTGACATTTGTAGTGAGTTGAGCAGTCTTATTTTTTGTAATGTCTTTGAATAATATGGGGGACATGAATCCCAATATATCGCAGAATCGAATCGCAATACTTGCTGTATCGCAATGTTAGGAAGCGCAATAATATTGAATTGTGGCCCAAATATCGCAATACTATCGAATCATCAAATTTTTGCCAATTTCCACCCCTAACCTACAGGGATGGTATTACCCCATAATACATTACATTAAAATCATTAAAGCTTCATTCTTTTTCAATATTCCTGTAGCTTAGATTTCCAGGGAATGGATAATTTAAATTAAACTTAATACAATGTAAGTTGCTTTGGATAAAAGTGACTTCCAAATGCATGCATGTAAATGTAATGTAATGTAAAAAAAAAAAATATATATATATATATATATATATATATATATATATATATATATATTGGTTTACCTGATTCTGCATTCGACAAAATAGACAGCTAATGCTGAAGAGTCGTCTGTTAGCAGTTGTAACTGGATGATGATTCTGCCCTTCATTGTCAGCATCCATGTTTTTGCTTTGAGAACAGACTCTCCTGAAACAGATAAAGTCACAGCAGCCTTTTAGTGTTATAGTTTACAGAAAAAAAAACTAAAATACAATAACAGAACTTATTACTAACAACAATAACATGTGGGGTGAAGATGAGGTAAGATATAATGTTGTATGGTGTTTATAGTTTTTAATCAATTAAACAACATTAAAAATATTAGTTAGCAAAACTTTGCTATATTGATAATGGTATATTGCTAACCCTTTCCTCCTCCTTCTCCTCTTCCTCCTCCAACGTCAACCCGTTCTGTGTATTAGTGGAGAGCGTCAGCAGTGATGTACAGTCCGGAGGGAATGGCCGCTGCAAATTCAAAATAAAGAACAGAAAAGAACATGTTTGCCTGCTTAACTAATGCATACTTCAGCTAATTTAGTTGATGTCATCTTACTCACCTGTAGATGTTATCACCATTACGAAGGCAATCACAAAAAAGACTCCAAAATACACCTCCGACATTTCAGACGACATAATTCAGACCACAAACTTGAAAATAAAACAAAAGATGAAATTAACAATGGTGTTGGATAAAGGGTTAGTTTACTCAAAATTGTAAATTCTGTCACCATTTACTCACCCTCAACTTGTTCATAACTTCCATTAAATTATTTAATGTGCTGTATACAAAAGAAGATATTTTAAAGAACATGAGCAACCAAACAGTTACTGGTCCCCATTGACATCCAAAGTATTTTTTCTATTATAGAAGTCCATGCGGACCAGCCACTATTTACCAACATTATTCAAAATATCTTATTTTATATCTTAATAATATCTTATTTTACATAAATGTTCAGACGAAAGAACTTCATGCAGGTTTAGAACACGTTGTGGGCGAGTAAATGATGACATACATAATTTTCTGTTTAAGGTGTACTACGTTATCCCTTTAACTAAGTTTTACTCAGTATTTACGCTGTACATCTGCCAAAAAGTTGTAAAAGAGGAGACAGAACATAGCAAAGTTATTAGGCTTCTCTGTTTAATAAGTTTACTTCGGCTAATTTAGGTGAAGTTGACCATAACGTTACATACCAGTTGATGTTATCACAATGAAAAGGCTCCAACACACTCCATCGTTGCAGATGGCATTATCCAGATCACAAACCTGAAAATAAATCATATAGGCCTACGTGAAAATATTGTTTAAAACCCGCACTTTAACAAGGGTTTCGTCTATCTCACTTTACCTCAGTATTTCACGTTGAGTTCGCTGTTAGCTCGGTTAACGTTACCGTCGACTCCGCCCGCCTGATGAGCTAACTTGCGTTAAAGAGGCAGAGGAACACACAAACAACCATTATTTTTTATAGTTTTAACTAAAGAATATTTCGGCTAATATAGGTGAACTTAACTTACTCACCAGTTAATATTATCACCGTGACAGCGACCCGGCCGACAGTCAGGAAAAAAGACAGTAATAAAGGCACCAAAAAAAACATTCTGACGACAGTCAGGAAAAAAAGACACTAAAACCATTCAGACGAGAACAAAACGATACATCATGTTAGTTTGCTGTTAACATAAGTAAAAACATTTGAAAATGTTTATTTTACATAAAATAGAAATTATATACTAACCTTTTTGGTGAGTTACATGATCTTTTGTCCGTGCATTAACTGCCACTTCACCCCTCAAAAAAACACTTGAAAAGAAATCCCTCTTGCCATTGGTCAGTTTTTCGCGGGCAAGTTCACTACTGTAAATTGATTTACAGTAGTGAAGAATTACAGTAGTGACCCTATATTTTCCCATAATCCTTTGCTGTTTACAGTAACATACTGTATACATATTTTACAGTATCTTACTGTACATATTACAGTAAAATACTGTTCAAATTACAGAAATCCGTTACAGTGTAAGAAGTGCTTTCAATAAACAAAAATATTTTATTCTATAACGACTGTGTTGTGGAATTTAAAAGTACTGCATTACAATATTGAATTACTCCCTGAAAAAGTAACTCTTTGCATTTACTGTAAAGTAGTCAACCAAAGGCAAGTTTGTAGAGAACCCAAGTGCAGTTTATTTACAAAACGTGATCATGAGACATGGACATGGACATGGACCAACAGAGGTTACAGTAAAACAATACTTGACAAAGACACATGGTAAACATGAGTGCTTAAATACACTACACTGATGACTAGACAAGGGTCACCTGTGCACAATAAAACAATGTACCAATGACAGCATGACAGCACAGTACACATGGCAGGATCACATGACTAAAACAGGGGATCACATGACAGACATGAAACAAGAACATGAAACAAAACCAAATCAAGGCGTGACAATTACTTATTTTCTCATGTGGGCTGGACTTATTTGTAGTGGTGGGCAGATCGAGGCTTCGTGAAGCAATGAAACAGTTGAACCAAATGGGCCATATTGTTTCGAGGCTTCGAATCAATCCGACACCTGTCTCAACGGTGACACCTAGTGGTCACTTGCAGGTGTTGATCTGAAACAACCTTGACGAGCCATTAAAAAAAAATTGTTTTTTTATTATTGTATTTTTCTAATATGTGAAGCTTGTAACCTGTTGGCTCCTCACTGTGCATAATGTTATTTTGGTCCTGGAAAATGAATATTAATAAAAGAAATCAAGCCACAATGTCTCACTTTTTTAGAGATTTTTATTAAAAAATATTAATTTCTCTGCTGTGGAAGGACTTAGCCTACTTCTTTTTTTACAGATAATTTCTCCAGCCTTTGAAAAAATCCTCTCACAAGGGACTCTTGTTGCTGGCATGCAAAGATATTTTTTTAGCTAGGACATACAAATGAGGAAAGATCACTGCTCTCTCTTTCCAGTAAGTTAGTGGATCTGGGCAAATACGCAAATTTCTAATTCTCCTCAAATGGCGCATCATGGATGATGTATTGTTGCAGTAGGCTATCTGCCGATCACAATACACACATATCTCTTTATTTGGGATTTCTAAACGGAAATGCTCCCACACCACAGATGTAGGCTACGGCATCTCTGGGGAGCCTCCATTTTATCTATCTATCCAAATCTATCTATCATATGAATCTATCTATGTGTCTAGATATGTACCTAGATATGTATCTAGATATAATCTATCTATGTATATATATCTATCTATAATCTATCTATGTATTTATATGTATCTATAATCTATATATGTATCTATCTATTAATCTAGCTTGCTATATATTTATATCTATGTATCTATTAATGTGTCACTATATGTATACTCTGTCTGTCTCTAGCCTATCAGTCAATGTGTTGTGTAAATTTAAATGTAAGCCTAAATAGCCTATAACTAATAAAATCGCACTATGTCACTATATCACCAAAAATCTCAAAATCAAACTCCTCTCACAAAAACCCACGAGGTCAATATGCGTTGATTTCACTTTTATACAGATGTGCGATTGTGTGGTCTGTTCCCGACCGTGTCAATCAAACGCTGATTCGGCGGACCACACTTGATGAAACACTTAGTGAAACACTTCGAGGCTTCGTTTGGCCATAGTCACGTGACATGGGTGTTTTGAATCACGCTTCGGATCAGTGTTTCGAAACATCTGCGCTTCGGGATCTCCAGTGGCGGAGCCAGGATTTTTTCATAGAGGTGGCCAGGCAAGGGCCAGCAACCAGTCTGGGGTGGCACAGAAATCTTAATTATTTTATCATAAAAAATAATTTGATAATGTATTGGACTGTTTTAGTGCCTACACAACTGAATAAAGTTAATCTGTACTTAATTGTAATTGAGATAGTAGTGAATTGGGAATCATGGAATACTGAGTGAATTTTTTTTATTATTATTACCCACCACCTCATATTAAAATTAATTAAATAGTAATAAAAGGGCACACACTATAGCTAAAGTTCAACTTGCTCAGTTAGCTTGGTTCTGGTTCTCAAAATCTCCAATAGCTTGTTCTACATTGTTGCATCTTCATCATGGATGAGATAACATGCAGATAACTACTGTAGTCCAAAGATTATTCAACCTTCAATGCGTTTTATATAATCAATGAACTCTTCAACCAATTCTGAGTTTGTCAAAAAAAAGTTTAACTTTCTATATTTGTTGTCAAAATAAATAATTGCAACAGTTCTATCATACCATACCATGTGCAAGAATGTGAACAAGGCGGAAGTCAACAGCACATAATGTAAAATGTTATCTTTTTCATAATGTAATGTAGCCAGAATGTAAAATTAGTTATTTTATGGATTTAAAAATTATCCATTTTTGTTTGTCCTTTACAAATTAACGCAAAATGAATGCCTATCGTCTAGTACAAATGCACAGTGCTCACGTTTATTTGGACATTAAAACATGACATATCAGTTTGTGCCTTATATTGTGATCTCACATAGCAGAATATTTTAATCCAGACACATGTGACGCATATATAACAAATACATGCATGCAGTTTTGACAGCTTTAATCGCCTTTTTGATTCAATCAGTTAATTGACGACAACTACGGCTACAGCACGCCGCATTTGCGCGTGATGTGCGTACCGCAAGCACAATACAACGGCTGTCAGCCGTATGACAGAAAAGTTAGGTAGTTTTACTGACATTTGGCCTGACAACATCTCGTCATCTTACCGAAGATAGCCAACTGAATAAGGACAACGCCCTTTTCTCAGCATCTGACATAAGTGTCACAAGCTTTCACACACATCTTCTAAAATAGAAGTAGCATCAGAAAAAAAGAGAATTGCATTTGTTGTTGACTGCACACTATTCGACTTACTCAAAACGGTCTTGCAACCCACCAGTTGAGAAAGATTGACTCTATATTTACTATGTGCATATCACTGTCTGATGTTCTTCTGAAGCTCATTCGGCACTTGCACATTTCCGCACTCGTTTGACTTGCGCCTGGCGCTGAGGTGAAGTTGGAGTGTGCGTCTGAAAAGTCTCACGTTTTTATGTGGTCTTGAAGAGACGGTTCAGCGTTTTAAAAAACGCAATTTTTGTCAATAAAAAAAGAGACAGAAACAGCAGTTGTGAGAGGGGTTGCCAAAGGGGTGGCCAAGCTTAGACCAAGGGTGGCCACGGCCACCCCTGGCCACCCCCTAGCTCCGCCAGTGGGGATCTCGCAAAGCTTCGGAACGACTGTTTCACGTCAGCCATCCCTACTGGACGGTAGTCGCGATTGTTTTATTTCACTGCTCCGACTGTTGCATGGATTATTGTCTGCTCATGTTCAAGCTGAAGTTCTGTTGAGTGACGGTCCTGCTGATAATCCGGTGGCTGCTGGTATCTTCGTCTTTTCTCTGCTGCGCTGGGATTGCTTCCGTTCTTATCTGCGCTGGACTGCTGTCGCCTCTGCTGCGCTACAGATCGCTGTTGTTCTCCGCTGTGCTGCCCGGAGCTCTGCTTCGTCTGTCTTGGGCTGGTGGTGTTGTGGAGCACTGTCTAACAATACTTGGAATTTGATTCGTCTGTTCCCAGTTTATTGGTGAGTGACGCCCTGTGTTAAGTTGTGTGCCTTGCCTCGCCTGAAGTTAAGCTCTGTCTCACCTAAATTGAGGAGTTCTAGTCTGTCTACTGTCATACCACCCTCATAACTATTCACGAATTGCAGTGATCTAATTGAGTATTGCACGATTGATAGCTTTTCTAGTGTGGTGTTTATGCTGTTTATCTACTGTGGAGATACTGGCGGCTCTTTCTTTTCTGTTTGTGTTTGTTGTGTTGATGCGCACGAGTGATTGACAGGTGGCCTGCTGTGTAGACGCCGCTGCTTGGTGCGAGACGGACTTGCGTTAGAGGAAACGCTTATGGACTGTGGGTGCCTAACTACGGACTTCCAGTGGATTTGTGAATGTGTTTTTTTTCCCGATGTCCAGCTTTTAAATTTGAGTGAGAGAGTGCGTGAGTGCACGGCGCGCCCTTTTCCTTTTATCCTTGTAATCAGAGATTGTAATAAATATATTTTTACATTGAAACTGTTGTTTGGGTAATTCTGTTGTGTTGCTCCCACCAAACTAAAATAACTTGCAAGTAAAAGATAAGGTTACTTTAATAGAGTCCCAGCTCTTTAATTGGGTGGCGTAGTCGGGCTACATTGCTTGTATCACATTATCAGTGTGTATGTATAAACTCTCACCGGCCACTTTATTAGGGACACCTTGGCAGGTTGGACCCCCTTTTGCCTTCAGAACTGCCTTAATACTTCATGGTGTAGATTCAACAAGGTGCTGGAAATATTCCTCAGAGATTTTGGTCCATATTGATATTAGTTATGTGGTGTATAAGGGTTTATCAGTGCATGTGTGCATTGTCTGATAAAGAGCCACTGGGCTCGAAACGTCGCCTGTGGTGAGAACAGGAAATAAATATCTTTTTGGAGCTGTTGTGTGCTACCCTTCCATATTGACATGATAGCATCACGCAGTTGCTGCAGATTTGTCGGCTGCACATCCATGATGCGAATCTCCTGTTCAGAATCAGAATCAGAATCAGAATCAGAAAGAGCTTTATTGCCAAGTGTGCTTGCACCCACAAGGAATTTTTCTTGGTACTGAAGCTTCCAGTGCACATATACAAATACAAATACAACAAGAAACATAGTAATACAAATTCTAAGAATAAAATATATAAAAAAATAAAATAAAATAAAATAGTATAAAAAGTAAAAAAAAGGGGTCACAGTTGGGTTTAGTCTGAATAAACATTTACAGATTATGAACATATTTACAGTATTTTGAGAAGTATGAATAATATAAATATAAATATCACCTGAGTTAGAGAATATTACACTAGACAGTGGGAGTCTAGTGCATGTTACAGATTATGAACATATTTACAGTATTTTGAGTAGTATGAATAATATAAATATAAATATCACCTGAGTTAAGAGAATATTGCACTAGACAGTGGGAGTATTGCACTTGCAGGCATATGCCTTGGGGGGCATGTTAAGTGTTCCGAAGGGAAATGGCCTGTGGAAAGAAACTGTTCCTGTGCCTGGATGTTCTTGTGGCCAGTGATCTGTGTCGCCGTCCTGACGGTAACAGTTCAAACAGGGGGTGTCCAGGGTGAGTGGAGTCTGTGATGATTTTACCTGCTCTCTTCCTCACTCTGGAAGAGTACAGGTCCTGGAGGGTTGGCAGGGGGGCACCAATAATCCTCTCTGCTGTCCGGACTGTCCGTTGTAGTCTCCTGATGTCCGATTTGGTAGCTGAACCAAACCAGACAGTGATGGAAGTGCTTAAAACAGACTCAATGACGGCTGAGTAGAACTGGATCAGCAGCTCCTGTGGCAGATTGAACTTCTTCAGCTGGCGAAGGAAGTACAGTCTCTGCTGGGCCTTTTTCACAATGGAGTCAATGTGATTTGCCCACTTCAGGTCCTGAGAGATGGTAGAGCCCAGGAACCTGAATGACTCCACTGCTTCCACAGTGCTGTTCATGATGGTGAGAGGGGGGAGTGCTGGGGATTTTCTCCTGAAATCCACAATCATCTCCACTGTTTTGAGCGTGTTCAGCTCAAGGTTGTTATAGCTGCACCAGACAGCCAGCTGTTCAACCCCCAGTCTGTAAGCAGACTCGTCACCATTTTGGATGAGACCGATGACGGTGGTGTCGTCTGCAAATTTCAGGAGCTTGACAGAGGGGTCTTTAGAAGTGCAGTCATTAGTGTACAGCGAGAAGAGCAGTGGGGAGAGAACGCACCCTTGGGGGGCGCCAGTGCTGATGGTGAGGGTCCTGGATGTGAGCTTCCCCAGTCTCACTCGCTGCTGCCGGTCTGTCAGGAAGCTGGAGATCCACTGACAGATTGAGGATGGCATGGAGAGCTGAGTCAGTTTGGCTGTGAGAAGATCAGGGATGATGGTATTGAAGGCCGAACTGAAGTCCACAAATAAGATCCGTGCATAAGTCCCAGGTCTGTCAAGATGTTGCAGGATATAGTGCAGTCCCATGTTGACTGCATCATCCACAGACCTGTTTGCTCTGTAAGCAAACTGAAAGGGATCCAGAAGGGGTCCAGTGATGTCCTTCAGATAGGCCAACACCAGTCTTTCAAACGACTTCATGACCACAGACGTGAGAGCGACAGGTCTGTAGTCATTAAGTCCAGTGATTTTAGGTTTTTTGGGAACCGGAATGATAGTGGAGCGTTTGAAGCAGCAGGGAACTTCACACTGCTCCAATGATCTGTTGAAGATCTGCGTGAAGACTGGGGCCAGTTGGTCAGCGCAGGCTTTTAGACAAGCAGATGAGATGCCGTCTGGGCCTGAAGCTTTCCTAGTCTTCTGTTTTTTGAAGACTCGGCTCACGTCCTCCACACAGACCTTAAGCTCAGGTTGGATGGCAGAAGGGGGGAGGAGAGGGGTTGCAGGAGGTGATGGTGGATGTGTGAAGTGCACATCAGAGCGGGTGTGAGGTGTGAGTCTGGGCTTCTCAAACCTGCAATAGAATGCATTGAGAGTGTCAGCCAGTTGTTGATTCTCCACAGATCGGGGGGATGGTGATTTGTAGTTGGTGATGTTCCTCAGGCCTCTCCAGACTGATGCCGGGTCGTTGGCTGAAAACTGGTTTTTCAGCTTTTCAGAGTAGCTTCTTTTAGCAACTCTGATCTCCTTTGTCAGTCTGTTTCTGGCCTGGTTATACAAGATTTTATCCCCACTTCTGTAAGCATCCTCTTTGGCATGACGAAGCTGTTTGAGTTTCCCAGTAAACCATGGTTTATCATTAGTGAATGATAAGAATGTCCTGGTAGGAATGCATGTATCCTCACAGAAACTGATATATGATGTTACAGTATCTGTGAGCTCATCCAGATCGGTGGCTGCAGCTTCAAAAACAGTCCAATCAGTGCAATCGAAGCAGGCCTGTAGATCCTGCTCTGCTTCGTTGGTCCATCTTTTTACAGTCCTTATTACAGGTTTAGCTGATTTCAGTTTCTGCCTGTAGGTCGGTATAAGATGAACCAAACAATGATCAGAGAGCCCCAAAGCTGCCCGTGGGACGGAGTGATACGCATTCTTTATCGTGGTGTAACAGTGGTCCAATATATTACTGTCTCTGGTAGGACATGTAACATGCTGTCTGTATTTTGGCAGTTCACGGGAGAGATTTGCTTTGTTAAAATCCCCAAGAATGATTAAAAGAGAGTCTGGGTACCTTTGTTCCATTTCAGCCATATGTTCAGCCAGCTGTTGTATCGCCGCGCTCACACACGCGTCTGGAGGAATGTAAACATTCGCGAGAATGAATGAGGAAAACTCCCGCGGCGAGTAGAAAGGTTTACAGTTTATGAAATGTGCCTCTAAATTAGGAGAGCACATCTTCTTCAGTGTTGTTACATCTGAACACCAACTTTCGTTAATGTAGAAACACAATCCACCACCTCTCGTTTTCCCCGTTAGTTCCGCGATGCGATCCGCTCGGAACAGCTGAAAGCCCGGCAGATGTAGTGCGTTGTCCGGTATGGCTTCACTCAGCCAGGTTTCAGTGAAGCACAGAGCAGCGGAGTTTAAAAAATCCTTGTTAGTGCGGGTGAGGAGAAGAAGTTCGTCCATTTTGTTAGGAAGAGATCGGAGATTCGCAAGATGAATACTGGGGAGTGCAGTACGGAGGCCGCGCTCGCGGAGTTTAACCAGCGCGCCAGCGCGCTTCCCGCGTTTGCGTCTGACCGCGCGTTTGAACAACACCGCTGCCCCTCCGACGAGAATGTCCAGTAAAACGTCTGAGTAATCAAAATCTGTAAAAAAGTTGTCTGGTGTGTGTTTCCTAATGTCCAGTAGTTCGTCTTTGGTGAAACTGATAGGAAAAGAATGACTAAACGCAGAACAAACCAACAAAAACAACACAATAACTGGAGAGCTCCACACCGAGGCAGCCATCCGCGGCGCCATCCTGTTCCTTCACATCCCAAAAGTGCTCTATTGGACTGAGATCTGGAGAGACTGTGGAGGTCATTTGAGTTTAGTGAACTCATTGTCATGGTCAAAAACAATACTCAGGTAGACTGCCGCGTTTAAACGATGCTCGATTGGTACTAAGAGGCTCAAAGTGTGCCAAGAAAATATCCCTCAGACCATTAAACCAGAAGCAGCCTGAACCCTTGAGACAAGGCAGGATGGATCATGCTTTCATGTTGTTTGTCAAATGCCATCTAAACGTCACTGCAGAAATTGAGACTCATCAAACCAGACAACTTTTTTCCAATCTTCTATTGTCCAACTTTGGTTATTTAAGTTACTGTTGCCTTTTCATCAGCTGGAACCAGTCTGGCCATTCTCCTCTGACCTCTGGCATCAACATGGCCTTTTCGTTTGATCACAGAACTGGATATTTTCTCTTTTTCAGACCATTCTCTGTAAACCCTAAAGATAGTTGTGCATGAAAATCCCAGTAGATCAGCAGTTTCTGAAATACTCAGACCAGCATGTCTGGAACCAATGACAGTGCCACATTCAAAGTCACTAAAATCACCTTTCTTTCCAATTCTGATGCTCAGTTTGAACTTCAACAGATCGTCTTGACCAGCCTAAATGACTAAATCTATTGAGTTGCTGTTATGTGATTGGCTGAATAGATATTTGCATTAAAAAACAGGTGTACCTAATAAAATGGTCGGTGAGTGTATATATATTGGCAGCAAGCTGAATGTGGTGCAGTCAGTGTGTAAAGCATTTGGTCATTAAAGGTCTTGTTTTGAACTCCACCTGCAATTTTGTCATCATTTACTCACCCTCACATTGTTCCAAAACTGTATGAGTTTCTTTCTTGAACACAAAATAAGATATTTTAAAGAATATTGGTAGCTACATACAGTTTCTGGCAATGATTTACTTATTTTTTTCCTACTGTGGAAGTCAATGGGGTCCATCAATTGTTTGATACCAACATTCTTCAAAATATCTTCTTTTGTGTTCAACAGAAGAAAGAAACTTATACAGATTTGGTGAGGTGAGGGTCAGTAAACTATGACAGAATTTCCATTTTTGGGTGAACTATCCCTTTAAATTTTCATCTCTTTTGAACTTGAGTTTTTGTGTTTATCGACCTTTAGCTTTTTTAATTTACTGTAGGCCCAAAAAAAAAAAAAAAAAAAAAAAAACATCATACAATAACATTCTTCTAAGATTCATGCTGTTGGTTATTGAAGGCAGCAAATGTAGGGGAGACCGGGGACAGTTGCAACAGGGGATGGTTGCAACATGTCATTTTTCTCCAATCAGAAACAAGCTAGAGTGATGACACTCATACTGCACAACCACAGTTAGACCCTCCACCCACCAAGAAGACAGTAGACATATTCATCATCTGCTGATGTATTTATTGAACAAAACTTGTTTTGGAGGTATGAAAGTAAATTTTTTCATGAGATATATTTTTGTCATACTGTCCTGAAATTTTGTATGATTTAATCAAAACTTACATAGTTTGAATTGTTGTTTTGTTGACTACTAAGTGACATGGTTAGCATGTGTCAAAGTCAGTGTGTCTTGCAGGCGTATGATGTTCTGTCATAGCTGATAGGGTCGGGGACGGTTGGAACAAGTTATAAATTGCATGTTTAATAAAAGTTTGTTGCATTGCAAATTGTTAAATTCTTCCTGTCTGACACTGAAATATGGAGAGATTGAGTAGCATCTGTAATTAGGCCTATGTTCTACACATGAACAGACAAAACTCAATAACTGTTATTTGATAAATATGACTAAATAAATAAATAATAGGCTACAATAATATTATTGAAATAAATAATACTATAATATTACAGTAGGCCTAAAACAGTTAATATTTTCAGAATTCTTTGCTCATTGAGACAAAAAGCTTAAGTTAATTAATGAAATTTAAGGTATTTTTAACATGTTGCAACCGTCCCTGGGTTGTGTTGCAACTGTCCCCTGGGTCGGGGTCAGTTGCAACATCTGACTTCTTCCATTCAAATAAATACTGTGAACGATATGTCATACATAATCATCTTTAAATGGTATGGGTAATTAGCAGACAGATGCAAGTTTAATATATACAAATTTGGTTGGTCTAGTCCAAATAGTCTCTGAGTAATTGAGAGAAATGCAAAAAGTGTTGCAACTGTCCCCGGTCTCCCCTATCCTTCTCCGTGTCTGATTTCCCATAATCCTGTGGCAATAAAAAATTAAAAGGCCATCTGATAATAACATTTTAATGAATCTATAAATGTGTGTTACCTTAAACTTATGATTCACAATGTTATTTCAGAAAAAATGATCAAGTAATATTTACCTTTAATTTATGCAGATCTGCAATATTTAATATTTAAACTTTTTTTTCTATTTAGATTTTTATTTAATATTACTTAAAAATAGAAAATAACTAAACTCAAGGTTTAATTAATTTAAACTGATTATTAACAGATCATGTAACATAAAGGCTAAAACTGACTTCCTGAGTTGAGTTTGATAGTGAACATTTTCTGAAGTGTAAGCATCTCCTTTTTTTCTTCTTAATTTGTGTGTTAGTGAGAAAAGGGAAGGAAATAAGATCAGCAGAGTCTGCACAGCTTCTAAAACAGACAGTAGAAACTACAACACCAGAGAACAACAGCAACATTTAATGTAGGTAAATCTAATCTTTTGTTGCATTTAAACATTACATTAAAATGTCATTTTAAGCATGACTTTCTGAAGTGTGTTACTGTATTGATGAATCTGACTGTAAAGTCAAACTCAGTCAAACTCAGTGAGTGTTTTCTTTTTCTCAGGACGAGCAGCTCTGTGTGTTTCACTGAACATCTGAATGTACAGAAAGTGAAGAACATGAACTCCAGACTCTTACCTCTGATCCTGCTGCTGCTGCACAATACAGGTTTGACAATTATTGTCTTACTCTCCTCTGTCATGTTTTAATGTGGCTCTAATTATCTTTCACATGTTCCAAAAGTGATTGTTGATATGTTGATCATTATATCGCTTTCACAGTTTAAATTTTAAGATCACTTCCGTTAAGATGAATAAACTTAATGTCCAGTAGGACTGTCACTGAATGTCAGTCTGAATAGGTCTTTTTTCTGTCTCTGTATTTAAAATTGGAGTGGGTGTATAGATAAGTTTAAAATGAATTTTTGACCATATTTAAATTTGAACTAAATTGATCATCATCATCATGGTTGGGTGTGTGTGAGAGCAGCAGAGTCTGGACTGGATCTCTCCTCTGTCTGTATGTAAACTTCATCTCAGTAATGAAATGTTTTCTTGTTCAGGCTTCTTAACATTGGACCGCCTCTCTGTGTCCTGTAGTAAAGAGAATATTTGTGCAGTGAAGGGGTTTCAGGAGACACTGTGGTGCTCTTACTACGACAGCAACATCAAAACTGTGTTCTGGTTCAGCCGGAAACAGAGTTCAAACTGGAGAAAGAATGATGAACCTGAAGATTTGACTTTAGACTCGGACTACTCAGGACGGGTGAAGCAGGAGTTCTCATACAGCTATTTAACACTCACAATATCAGACCTGAGAGAGAGAGACTCTGGAGAATATCAGCTCATGTTCATCATGAAGGATGGAGTTAAACGTCTCAGCTCAGCCGCCGTCAATCTAACAGTCACAGGTGAAACTGAGTCTAGATTCTGGTCACTTCATCTGTTTTCATTTGTCATGTGATGCAATTTTTCTTATTTTTTATTTTAATTCAGAGCTGCAAGTGAGAACTAATCCTGCAACTACAGACCCGAGAGATCAGAGAGTAAAACTGACCTGTGACTCTTCCTGCACCTCTGGAGATTGGTATTATTGGATGAAGGATGGAGAGTATTTCACATATACAGGGTCTCGCGACATGCTTGTGTCACCCAGCACAAATGCTGTCAGATATTCCTGTTCTATTGATAGTAACCGTAAACATCCCTCCTCTTCTGTGTGTGAGTGTCGAGTAATACACAAAATGATGGGACTGTTTGTTCATCCATGTGTATATTTAAACGTTTTAAAGTAAGTGTGAGTTTTGCATGTTAATCTGTGTCTCTTTCAGGTATTTCTAAGAGTGGCTGCTGGGATGTGTCTTACTCCTCTAGAAGAGTCTGTGCTTTGATGGGCTCAACAGTAGATATTTCCAGCACATACTCACATCCCTCTGGTTATACTGTAAATAAAACATTCTGGCATTCCGGTCAGCCTGGTCACTACACGGATCTGCGTGAGGAGCATCAGTTCGCTGGTCGTGTGGAGTATGAGGGAAACACACTGAGAATCAAAGAGCTCAAGATGATCGACTCTGGAGAATATAAATTCAGGATCATCACCGACAGGACAGAAGGAAAATACTCTGGATCACCTGGAGTCATTCTTACTGTTACAGGTAACTGATCATGAAGGATTTGATAACATTTTAATTAGAAGATTCACAGACAATTTACTGCCATCAAGAATACTCCATTTTATAGAGGTTTTGTTTTCTATGTCAAAATCAATGTTAAGCCCAACTTGAAATACTTCAACTCTGTTTTTCAGATACGCAGGTGATAAGCAGCCCGAACATTATATCAGAGGGACAAGAAGTGATATTAAGCTGTTCAACTAAATGCACTCTGAACAACAAACATACTTACATCTGGTACAAGAACGGACGGCAGGGAACGGATGGATTCACTAAAGCCAACAAGCTGTACCTGGACTCAGTCAGCAATGAAGAGCTTCAAGAGTATTCCTGTGCTGTAGTAGAAGGTGACACATCTCTCATGATACATGTGCTTTAGTCTGAGATGATTGTAGCAGTCTGAGTGTTTCTGATAGGATTAATTTCTGCTCACAGACCAAGAGGAGAGCACAGCACTACGAAACACTGCAGTCGCACTGTGTGTGTTTTTGACTCTTGCGTTGACTCTAGGAGTCCTGTGGTATAGGTCAGTACATTTTATTTTAAGTTCTAGGATTTTGAAAAACATAAAACATAAAATTATAAGCTAAGTAAATAGATAAGATTCTGCACTATTTAGTCACAAATGAAATTAAATCTTTTTAAAATGTTGACTCAAATTGTAAAATAATTTCATGCCATTTGATAATAAATAAATATAATCGGTAACACTTTCTATAAAGTATTTATAATGCATTACTGTATAAGGGTATTCCTAATGGTTAATAATACATGCATTATAACAACCTTATAATATGTTGTATCATCTTATAAATAATCATAACAACAGGTAAAATACATTATAATACTTACCTATTTGTGGTTATAACTTTTAAGAGTACAATGCATTATAACCCCAGATGAAGCCTGCATTTATATTGCATCATAAGTGTATTCTTTATGCATTATAATACACACATAATGCCTGAAAAACAACCTTATAGTGTGTGGTGTATCATTTCATAAATAATCGTAACAACAGTAATAATACTTACCTATTTGTGGTTATAACTATCGAGTATGATAATTTATAACACACAATGAATGTAATTTTGTCCACTTAAGTTATAATGGATTCTATATCCTATCTTTTACTTTCATAAGTCTCATATCTTGACATTGTTTACTTAGATCTGCACAGTATCACCCTTCATCTTATGAGTGCTCTTTTACTGCTTAAAGTAAAGTGACAAAAAAAGTTTTTTTTTTCTTTTAAACATCTAAAAAGCATTATAATGTGGTCATAATATTTCTAAGTGGTCTTTGTCTGCTTTAAGTAAAGTAACAAAAGTTAAGTCTTCTTTTAAACAGCCATAAGATATCATTAAAGGGATAGTTCACTTTGAAATTAATTTTTGGTATGTTTTAGCTTACCTCAAGGGCATCCAAGATGTAGGTGTCTTTTTTTCCGCAGTAGTTTCAATTTTGATATTTTTAGGTCAAACCGTTCTTGTCTGTCAGTCATATAATGCAGGTTGATGGTCACTTGTCTCAAACAGCATGCACAGAGTCCAAATTAAAACAATTCCCTGTCGTCCAAATTAAACAATTCCCCATCGTAAGTACACATTGATGGCCTAAGACACGAAACGAGCGGTTTGTGTGAGAAAACGAACAGTTTTTATATCGTTTTTACCTCTTGAACTCAGCCACGTCCAAGTGATCTGAGAGCGCGGGCGGGTATAGATATATACAATAGATGTCGCCTTGGCTACGGTTTCGTTCGGTCTATTCCTCCTAAAAGTTCAACATAAGCATACTTGCGGTATAAAAAATGAGCGCTGCACAATAGTGGTAGTTTCACGTACCTTCATTTCATAACCAGTCGCACATCCACGTCACGCACACGCAGAAGGATACCACCATGTCACAAAGCACGGGGATGCAGGAGGGGCATATGAATAGCCGCCGCCAACAACCCCCAGCAACGAACCATCGGCCATAATGCTATAAACCAAATGACTGTTACATAAAGTCACAAATCTATGTGCTAATTAGTTAGCCAAACACATACCTCAAGCAGAAGGGATACAACAAACCGGAATGGGCGGTCCCTGGCAATGACGCACATGCGGTGACCACACACACAAACGGTGCATCCGAATCCCCTTTTATACACTCCCTCGCGGAATATAATTGGACACGACATGACCCACAAGCATTAATTAATTAAAAACAAAACTCTATATGTCCCACCACATACAGTATGCAAAAAGAAACTTGAAATCAGAAGGTCATTCCCTTTTGAACAAACATTTTCAATTGATATTTAGGAGTGTTAGGGCCCTATCTTGCACCCAGCGATTGACTTTGTACACCGACGCATGTATCATTCCTCTTTTGCACCCGACGCAGAGCGGACTTTTCCCTCCACAGACGCACGTCGGTAAATTAGGGAATGAACTTGTGCTCCCGGGGGCGGTTCAGCGAAAAGAGGAGGCATGTTCCGGTGCAAACGTTCCCTGGTGCTATTTTGCAGTTCCAGAAAACAATTCCGCCACAGACCAGGAAAAACCTAGCCTAAAGTCAGTGGCGCGTTTTCAGTGACGCATTCAGACTATTTTAAGGGCGCACCCTTGGCCATAATGTAGCGTGTGCACAACGCACATACACTTTGCTTCTCTCATCTACACAGATGCAGCCATTGCCATAAAATGTCACTTCTCTGTATTTTACGGCCCTGACGAGAACGTCGGTCTCCTCGGCTGTGAACCGCACCTGGCGTGCGCCTGGCAAATCCGGCGTTATAATAGCAATCCGCCATTGAACAAGCGCACCTGCTTTTAAAAGGAATGTGAGATGATGCTCTGATTGGTTAATTTCACGTTACGCCCAAACCACACCTATGAGTAATGTAGCTACTTCAGACCAACCCATTTTAGATTTGCGTCAGGCGCAAGAGTCATTTATCCCGCCGGTATAATAGCAACAGCGTCCGAGATCCGCCCACAAAGTTACTTGCGTTTCGCGTTTGATACTTGCGTTTCAGATCGTTAAAATAGGGCCCTTAAAGTGTATGAAGCTAACTGTTTTATTTATTTATTTATTTTATGTCCAGCTTATTGGTTATTTTCTTTCTTGTCTTGAAGGTGCACAAAAGTGCACAAAAATATGTTATTTTACAGTCTGGTTAACCACATTCATGTAAGTTCTATTTTCTAATGTCAGGCGGCCAAGAATGTGTTAGGGGTGGTTCCTGGCACTTTCAGTGGTTCACTGGTTCTTTTTTTATATTTGTGTTTTTCCTATGAGGTTAATGTTCATTTCATTTTGACCTAGTTTAAAGGGATAGTTCACCCAAAGATGAAAATTCTGTCATTATTTACTCACCCTCATGTTGTTCCAAACCATGTTGTTGTTTCTTTCTTCTGTTACACAAACGAAGACATTAAAGAAAGTTGGTAATCAAACAGCCATAGTAGGAAAAATACTATGGAAGTCAATGGGTGGGGGTGAATAATTGTTTACATCATTTTTATTTTTTGGGTGAACTGTCCCTTTAAGCTCACTGGAAACTGGAAGTAACTACAAAAATGTTCAAAACAAATGTCTTATAACCACTTCATGATATCTCATGGCTGTTTAAAAGAAGACTTAACTTGTATTACTTTACTTAAAGCAGACAAAGACCACTTATACATTTTGTAAAATATAAAAAAGGACCACAATATAAAGCGTTTTAGATGTTTAAAAGAAGACTTTGTTTTTGTCACTTTACTTTAAGGCGAGACACTACAGGTGAATAGGGTAAAATTGTTAACTTACAGATATCACCATCAAACTTTACCAGTTGATTACTCAGATGAATAGGAGAAATTCTGCCCTATTTTTAGGCATAAAATGTAATATAAATCAGGCCAAGAATGATATATCAACAAATCCCTCTGAACAAACCTTCACAATATAGTTAGGAATACGACTGTAAAGTTTGGTGTACGTAGGTGCTACAGAAGTGGAAAATCGTCACTAGGACTGTAAGAAAAAACTCATTTTGAGAAAACGGCCTTTAAAGATTTGTATGGCAAAATTCCACTAATTTCTATTGAAAGCCATGAATTACAGACAAAATATGCTTTAGGTCCAAGTAAAATCCATGTATCACACTGTTTAACATCCAAAACTCATTATTGCTTCATCCATCACTGATCATAACATCCAAAACAACACATCAACAGTCAGTGTTGGGGTAGTTACTCAAAAAAAGTAATTAGTTACTAGTTACTAGTTACTTCTGTAAATTGTAATGAGATTACTTTACTAGTTACTGCATTTGAAAAGTAACTTCACTACTTATTACTTTACTTTCCCATTTCTTAATTTACCCTGTAGATACGGACAAAAATCATAGCCCTATCATCACTTAGCCTGTCCGCATAGTGTTTATAAATGTAGCCTATACAAAATGGCATGTAAAACCATATGAAAGAACAATATCCATGTCTGCACAAAGAAATATGCCTCACTGTAAAATCCACAGACAACAGGATAAAGGACAAATGTCTGCGGTGGTAGACACATAATCAGGGCTGGACTGGGACAAAAAAAAATCGGCCCTGGCATTTTGGCCATAATAATAATAGCACACTAATATGCATATATTGTAAAACAAATGCACTGAAAAATAAAGGAAACTTTCATAATTAGTTTTGTACTAATTTCTATACTTGAAAGAGATATAAGCACATGATCTTTTATTTTGATGGAAAACATGGTTTACAAACGCGTCTCATTAAATTTATAGTAAATTCCGGTAATCGTCAACTATGCAGATGTGGAAATAATGTGTTACTGGGTAATGGGTTCCTACACTCATGACATCCCATACACAAAATAAATATATTTGAAATATATTTTCAGAGTATATTTTGGAATATATGCAAATATTTGAAATTGGCCCAATAAATATATTTCACACTTAACATCATATATTTTTGTTATATTTCAGAATATATTTCAATGTATTTGGAATATATGCCACATATATTTTGACACTTTTGGGGACCCATACAGAAAAAAAGTACATTGAAATATATTCTGAAATATAACAAAAATATATGATGTGATATAATATGGTGTGAAATATATTTATTGGGCCAATTTCAAATATTTGCATATATTCCAAAATATACTCTGAAAATATATTTAAAATGTATTTATTTTGTGTATGGGATAGCCTAAGAAGTGTTTTGAAAGTAACTGTTAGTTCTGCTTACCGCAGGCTCTACACTTTCTCATGTCTGTCCTGATCCTCATCATCAGCCACGGGAGCTGATGAAGGTCCTGCTGCTGCAGAAAACATTTTGACACAGTTTACAGTGTCTGCTTGAAGGGTCTGTGTCTATTTTTCACGCTAATTTTCTCTGCACATTCCTTGCGTTTCTTCTCCATCTCTCAGACTATTTTGACAGATACACACTGACACACTGCACGCTCGCTCAAAGCCCAAAGGGGGAGGTGTTTAAAGATGTGATTGGACCAGCCCAGTGTCAATCAAGAAAAGATCCAATGGGCCAAGGTGTTTCATGGGCCGGTCAGCTATCAGGAAAAAAAAAAAACTGACGAATACTTTTTTTAACTAATGCATTACACCGGCACGCACTTACTTAACCCAGCGCCGCCAATTAAGCAAAACGAATGGGCCGCCGATGTACGAGTTTTATGGTCCGTTAAAAAAAAAAAAAAAAAAAATTTGAGATGTCGACCCAAAAGGCACGTCAGCCCACTGGGAATCTCCCGGTAGCCCCGATGGCCAGTACTTGCTGCCTGAGCATATAAAGTGCATTTCACGCGAATATTTTGGTCCTTTCGAGCAATAAACTGAAAGAAATGTGAATATTGCCACTGGCCGAAACCCCCTGTCCGTCTCCTCCGTCTCCATTTCCCGCTCCCCTTCGCACCAGCAGCTACGTCACTCAAATCGATCTCTATGACAACGGTGCCGCGCGCGCACACACACACACACACACACACACACACACACAGACAGACATGCACGCAGCACAAACAGATCAGAGCTTTACACGCAGGCAAACACGAATTGGGTAACGCAGGAAAACGCGTTCCTATAGTCTAGTAAAGTAGTGTAGTTACCGATATTTTTAGTGTAATGCGTTACTTTATTTCGTTACCCAAAAAAGTAATATCGTTACTGTAATCCGTTACTTTGTAACTCGTTACCCCCAACACTGTCAACAGTCCATCACAGGTGGAATGGAAAAACGAAATACCGGTATATCACAGTCCCTCAGGCAGATAGATATTTAGCTGTCAGTGGAGCTGCTGTACCCGAGAACTTCCAGCTTCTTTTCTGGTGCTAACTTTGGGAAGTTTTATTCTTTTGGCTATTTGTCCAAAGTGTAAATCACTTAGTGAAGATACTTTTTCCTAGTGGAGGAGGAAGTGCATCTCTGTCTGACCCAGTTGGTGGTTACTGAGCCTGTATTTAGTCAGGATCCGTCTCTTCTTCTCTGACAGTGTGCAGATACTCTGTCAAATAACAATTTAGTCTACTTTGTTTGCTTTCTCCAATGTTCTAAATAGTGATATTTTGAATGATTCATAATTAGTTTTGTTCTGTTGAGTTGTTTTGAACCAGTGCTGAAGGGAGCCTGGTTGGTTAGCTTCACCATCAGCTGACTGAGGGGACTGTTTTCAGGATTTGGCTCGTGGGTTTTAAGTGCTTTGAAATGTAATGTGTCTTTTTGACTTACATTTAGATGTGTTCAAAATGTTACAGCTTGTTCGTAACGCATCGACGCACTATGTCAGGGTTACTCATTGCGCGGCTCGCGAGCCTCATGCGGCCCGCCAAGCTTTAATTTGTGGCTTGCATGGCTGTAAAAAATATGGCGATATCATGCAGCCAGTCACTATAAACATTAAAAATAAGGGCTATAACATAACCCATTACAAACTCAAAGTGTCAGCTCTATTACAAATAATTTCGATCGGATTGAAAGAGGTGGTTTATCGAGAGAACATGTAAACACTTGATCGATTGAGAACCGAAACTGAAAGGACGACGTATGGCTCTCCTACTGACTTTGTCCTATCCGTGCGGCTCTCATGAAAAAAATTGTTTCATTTCATCATCTTTTGTCTTTGTTGGTAATCCCTTGTGTCTTCTAGCTAATGACAACTGTTTTTGGCTTCTCTGAGATAATTTTACACGCATATCTTTCGACATTTTGAACTACCGCGGAAATGTCAGAGCGTGTCACGTGACGATTCTGAACGAATCGCGTTGTCAGAAATTGGCGTCAGCCAATGAGATTGCGCATTTCGAGTTAAATCACCTGTTTTACTTTCATGATTGGTTGCTGATAGACAGGAAATGACCATATTTGGATCCGACAGCATTGCAAAGGAGAGAGAGAGCTTCCTAACGGTATATGTGATGATGGGGTACAGACAGCGATCGCGGAGCAGCGGGAGGATTTAGAACGCCAACTTTTGATGAATTTAGGCGAAATCTGCACACTCAAACAGACAAAGTGTAGTAAAATAGAGACCTAAATGTGTATTTTTGACTTTTTTTCAGCACAAGTCTGAAAAAATACATGTTATTGAAGACAAATAACCCAAAATCTCAAAATTGACCAGTAAAAAAACAACAATGTTTTTGCCTGACGTGTCTTGCCTTAAGCAGTAAAATACCACTCATAAGATGAAGTGTGATACTGTGCAGATCTAAGTAAACATTTTTAAACAATTTTTATTAAATGTGGACCCCACTGTGTACTATATACTGTAAATGGTTGTGTTTCTTTAAGGAGGAGAAGGTGTGCCTTGTCTAAAACCCACAGGGTTGAAAAGGAGGAGGTGCTGGTGAGAAAGGCTGACACTAAATTTAGTTTTACACACATTTATTTAAAAAGTTAACTTTTCATAATTATTTATTATTGTGTTTCCCCCACCAGTATGACTCAGTGCACGATAACACTGCATCCTCCAACCTCACGCAGAAACCAGATGCCGACAATCAAGACATTCAATATTCCAGCATTAGTTTTAAAACAAAAGATGCATCTTCAATCCCTACAGCCGACACAGACACCACAGAAAGAGAGGATGTCCACTATTCCACTGTCATGTTCAAATAACACACTTTTACCCTCTAGTGAGCTGTTCACATTATTGCATTTGGGATATATAAATTGCATAATTCACTGTTGTCTTAACCCAACAACTGATTTCCTACACTTTGTATTGTATAACCCCGCACTCTCTCATAATCGTATAATAAAATAATTACAACTTAAATCAATATTTCATGTCAATTTATTTTTTGGTAAGTAGCCATGTAATAGGCAGTATAATGTACATTCAGCTGGTCATCACCTTCAGGATGATATGCACCTCTGCTTCATGCAAGATTTTTTTTTTTTTGTGCAATAGTTTGACTACATGAGAGATATTATGCAGTAGTAGTAAATAAAATAAGAACTAAATATAATTATTTTGAGTAATAACAAATATAACATGTGTTACGTGTGTATATGTGTGTATATATAGTATTACAGGAATAGGCACTAAAGTCCAGGTTACACTGGATTGCCAAGTTAGACCAATCAGCTGGCAGGAGTAGAAACACAACCGGTTGGTTTTGCTAAACAACTGGTTAATCATACATTTTGAGATCAGTATTTGGCCAGCAAAAGCTTGACTTTAAAACGGTCATGGTGTTTTTGCACAACCGCTGATCATGAGAACTGTTGTAGTGGCCTTGACCATAGCCCTTGTGGGTAAGTAACCTGCAACTTTTAAATGACTTCATTTGCATGCATATCATAGCATATCATAATTTGACAAAATTGCCACCGTAGAATGTATTTAAATGAATATTACTCTTTTTCTGATATTTCAGCAAGTCAACATGTGAATCTTCGTAAGTAGTTAATCTCATTTTACCAGTGATAAAAGGATATTTTTCTACAGTACTGTATGTGTCTTGTGTAAAATGCTTTTTTGCCCTTTTAGTCCCTGATTTGGCTGGCAGCCAGACCTATGCGTACAACTATGAGGCTTTGCTCTTCAGTGGTCTTCACCAGGAAGGTCTGGCCAGAGCTGGCATTAAGATCAACAGCAAGGTTTTAATCAGTGCTGCAGCTGAGAATGTATTCCTGCTTAAGGTACCAGAACTTTTATCCCAATCATGGAGCTTCGTTCTCTTACTGCCCACACGTAATTGAAAAGAAGCTCAATGTTTTCCCATTCGTTTCAGCTCTCGAAACCTCAGCTGTTTGAGTACAGTGGCATCTGGCCCACAGATACGTTTGTCGCTTCTAAGCTCACCTCAGAACTGGCTGCTCAGCTTCAGATTCCTATTAAGTTTGAGTACAACAATGGTAAGGTTGGAAGGATATTCACCCCTTCTGTCGTCCCAACTACCGTCATCAACCTGCACAGAGGAATTCTGAACATACTTCAGCTCAACCTCAAGAAGACCCAGAGCATCTATGAGGTTCAAGAGGTTAGACTCGCTGAAATTAAGTTTAATTACCAATAATATTGAGCTAGATTGAGCTGAGTCTTCTTTCTGATAAGGATGGAGTTCAAGGTATTTGCGAAACCCAGTATCTGATTAGTGAAGATGAAGAAAACAACCACACCATCATCACTAAGTCCAGGGATCTGACCCGTTGCCAAGAGAGAATCATGAAGGATGTTGGCTTGACTTACATTGAAAAGTGCACTGAATGTCAGCAGGTCAGGTCAAAAACTTATTTTCCTATCAATGCTTTAGTTTTCAGATAGGGGTCTATAAAGATACTGGGGTTTGTGACCTGAAATGATAAACATATAAATGTGTTTCTTTAAATATCAATATAATCTATATATTCTTGGACAGAGGGGAAAGAGTATATCTGGGGTTGCAACCTACAACTACTACATGAAGCCAACTCCAACTGGTTTTGTGTTTACTGAAGCAACAGTCCAAGAGATTCATCAGTTTACACCTCATTACGAGATTGGTGATGCTACCCAGATGGAAACCAGGCAAGACATTTGTTCATGCACTCTCATTCTGATTTAATTATATTTGTGTAAAATGTTTTGTTTCATTTGCAATATTTCAGACAAACCTTGACCTTTCTGGAGATTATTTCATCTCCCATAATCCCAATCAGTGCTGAATATTTAGCCCGTGGATCTTTACATTATGAATTTAGCACTGAGACTCTCTGGAGTCCGATTCAGCTCATGAGAATCAGTAATCCACAGGCTCAAGTGAGAATATATCTCATATTATTATTTATGTTATTTTTCATTTAATATATTTAACCTCATCTTCAGTTTTTCTTAATAAATAATAGTAGTATTTTAACACTCTCCTTTTTGTTTTACTGGTATTCATCAAGATAGTAGATGCTCTGAATCATCTGGCAACCAAGAAACTGGAAGAAGTCCCTGAAGATGTTCCTCTGAAATATATTCAGCTCATTCAGCTTATGCGTTATGCGAGTGTGGATGCTGTTGAGGGAATCTGGTCTCAGTTTAAAACCAGACCAAATTTCAGGTACATCAAAGTCAATTTAACAGTCTGAAAAAGTTTTTTTTTTTTTTTTTAAATTGTCACTCATCTTTATTCTAAGGAAATGGATCTTAGATGCTGTTCCTGCAGTTGGCACCCTAGATGCTTTAAAATTCATCAAGAAGATCTTCTTGGCAGATGAACTTTCCATCCCTGAGTTCACTCAAGTCCTTCTGGCCACTGTGCACATGGTCACTGCTAACTTGGACACCATTAAGATATACTCTGTGCGTACACTCATATCTGAAGATTGACTCAAAGCTTAAACTTATTATTTAGCATGAGAAATAATGTCTGAACTTGTTCCTTAAATGTTGCAACCAACAAAGGGTCTGGCTTTGAGTCACAAAGTTCAAGAAACGCCAGTTCTACGTGATGTTGCTATGCTTGGCTATGGGACAATGATTGCCAGGTACTGCAGTGGTGCTCTTGAATGCCCAGTGGAGCTTTTGAAGGTAAAGATGATTCTAAATCAGGGATGGTTAACTTCGGTCCTGGCGGTCCTGGCGATCACTATTTTGGCCCGTGAGTTTTTATCAGAGTTAGAGATGAACTCTGCAGGACAGTGTCCCTCCAGGACTGAAGTTACCTATCCCAGTTTTAAATTATGTGATTGACTGTATGTGTGGATATATGGACAACTTGCTCTTTTTCTTCCAGCCTATCCATGCGATTGTTTCTGAGGCGACTGCAAAGGCTGATATTGCAGAGATCACCTTGATTCTGAAAGTAATGGGCAATGCCGGTCACCCTGCTAGCATTAAATACTTCACAAAGTTTTTACCAGTATTTGGGACCCAAATACCTCAATTTCCCGTGAGAGTTCAAGTGTGTGCAATTTTGGCTCTGAAGGCCGTTGCCAAAAAGGAACCAAAACTGGTTAGTCAGAGATTTTTTGAGTCATGCTTCGTCATACAGTACTGATCAAATGGGTTACTATAGTGTTTCTCAACTGTTGGGTATGTTACTCTAAAAAAGTAGTTAATGTCTACAGTAGCTACTAATTACATCTTCAACAGGGTTATTAGATTACTGTACAAATTACTCTTTCTAAAAAGTATTGCATTACTTATTACTGATTACTTTCTAAATTCCATATCAACCTTGATCAGTTGAACAATACAATGACAGACATGAAACTGCTCTTTTAAAGGGGTCATGAACTGAGAAAGTGAGATGATGAGGAGAGAAGAAAGATGCAGAATCACTCCATTAAAATAACATTACCTTCCAAAGGATCCTAATGCAAGGAATGTGGTTATTTATTTTCAACAATGTGAATGTCTCAGTTGAGCATTATTTAGGCTATTTGTATTCAGTACTACATTTCACTCTGGATTCTTTGATAAATCAGTCGCAATTTCAGCGCAGGCTTTGCAAATAGACTTTTACGATATTGACTTGACAGTATTTCCTCAACATGTTTTCGAGAGAGTTTCACATGCAATGCTAGCTATTTCCTATGCAAAGATGTTAGCCAAACACAGCAGTGGGCGTTTACACTGCAGTCTCGCAGTCTGCCCCTGTAGGAAAAATGCCTTTGTTTTCTAAATTATGATAATTTTTTATGTAAAAAAAAACCCATTGTATAATGTACTAACATAAGTGCACCCCAGGGAATATTATAAAACAATAAAACAATGCAGTTCATGACCCCTTTAATTCTTTCAAATAAGTAATATAAAATTACATTAATTATTCTGAACTGACCACAATATTTAAAGGGAGGAAGCTACATTAAAAACATTAATTTTAACATTAGACATTTGTTCTTTAGTCTATACAGTATTTAATGCAATTACATTAACTGTAATTAAATTACAGAAAAAATAAAAGTAAACCATATAAAGAGTAAGAGTAAGAGTAAACCCATACTTTTCTTTATCAAGGGAAAATAAATAAAATGACAGTAATTGATTTCTTAGTAACGCACTACACCCAAACACTGGTTAATATGGATCTTGCATTTCAGGTCCAGAATGTAGTTCTGCAGATTTTTGTGAACAAAGATCTTCACCCAGAACTGCGCATGGTCTCATGGATTGTTCTTTTTGAGACAAAGCCAAGCTTGGGTCTGGTTATTACTCTTGCACGTGCTTTACAGAAGGAACCAAATCTACAGGTGGCCAGTCTTGTGTACTCTCACATGAAATCCTTGACAAGGAGCACACCCCCTGAGTTTGCTCTAATGTGAGTTTATTATTCACTAATATTTTTCAACATAGATGTTTAAAACTTTAACATCTAAAATCCAAACCTGTCTTTTTCAGTGCTGCAGCCTGCAATGTTGCCATCAAGATACTAAGCCCAAAACTGGACAAACTTAGCTTTCTGTACAGCAAAGCAATTTTCTTGGATGGTTATGATTGTAAGAAAGTTCAGTTGATCTATCAATGGTGTTTCATGCCAGGAGATGGTTTCCTCTGAAAACTTACTGATTAGTTTTGTTGTTTAGCTCCTCTCATGGTTGGTGCTGTCGGTAGTGCTTTCATTATCAACGATGCCGCCACCATCCTGCCCAGAGCTGTTGTAGCTAAAGCACGTGCTTACATTGCTGGAGCTGCGGCTGATGTGATTGAGGTGAGTAGCTACTAAGATGCAGTACTTTTAAATTGTATTCATATCTTAAAGGACAAGTTCGGTATTTTACACTTAAAGCCCTGTTTACAGATCGTATCTGATGAAATAGAACGGTTAAGATTAAAATTTGGACACATGCTCCTGTCCCGAGAATTTTAGGTTTATTTAGCTTTTGTGGACCTATTTTGCAAAACGCGTCACACCCGTGATTCTTCCGTTGAGAGCTTGAATAATAGACACTCCAGCCCAGTTGGTGGCGATAATGCACCTTTACCAATTGCAAGCAAACCACGGGCATTTCATTGAATACACAGAAGAAGCAGAAGAAGAAGCGGCGGAGTAATACCGTAAAGGTGCTGCGGTCTCACAGCACGTCCTATACAAGTCAATGGAGTTGGACAAAAACTACGATAAAACCTGTTGGAATGCATCTTTTTCAGCGATTTTTGAGTGAACATATCAGTGAACACCCCTAACCACTCGGTGAGTTTCACGTCTTTGTAAACGAAAGTTTAATGTGTTTTTAGGAAGGAATCTTCCAGTGCACATAGACAACCATTGTGGTGGTGGGGGGGGAAAGCGAAATAAACCTAAATTTCTCGGGACAGGAGCATGTGTCCAAATTTTAATCTTAACCGTTCTATTTCATCAGATACGATCTGTAAACAGGGCTTTAAGTGTAAAATACCGAACTTGTCCTTTAAAACCCATACTGTACCTAATTTAAGTATTTTATTTCAGGTTGGCATCAGAACTGACGGAATTCAGGAGGCTCTTCTGAAATCTCCATTTCTCTATGAGGACAGGCAGTCCAGGATGAAACAAGTGCTTAAGACTGTAAGTGTGGCATATTATAAACGTAATTTATGCAGTTTTTCTTAACAGCTATGTATATTTTTGGTTTATTTGTTATACTGCAGTTAAAAGCATTCAAGGCCCTGCCAAAGAAGCAGCCCTTGGGCTCGATCTATGTGAAGCTTCTTGGACAAGAGATCGCTTTTGCAAATGTTGGCAAAGCAGTTATTGAACAGGTAACACAGGTGTATTGTAGTAATATAATTTCATATAAACTTAGGGTGTGTTCACACTTGGCAGGTTGGGTTCAATTAAAACGAACCCTGGTGTGATTGCTCTGTTAGTGCGGTTCATTTGAATAAGTGTGAAAGCTGCCATCCGAACCCTGGTGCGCACCAAACAAGTGGACCAAAACCCCCAGTGGACCCAAGTGGACTGGAACCCCCAGTGGACCCAAGTGGACTGAAATGCTGTTTTGACTTTTTTTTCTCCACATTTTATAAGCTCTTTGTGAGTTCTCAGCTGAAAAATACAATCATATGTACGCACATACAACAAGCCCATTTAGCCCAAAACACAGTATTGTTTTGGATGTTTTATGAGATTCGTTTCAAAATATATGCCATAAAGCCTTTTTTTAATCTTTAGGTTCTGTGTTAAAAATGACAGTTTGAATGCTAAGTAAACCTAAATGTATAATTTTCTTGTTGGTCCTGACAAAAAAGAACCAAGAGAACCAAACTACAAGTGTGAACACATCCTAAAACGCTGTCATATGAAATTATTTGCTTTGTCTTCTAAAACTTTAAAGAAGAATGTTCAACATGGGGCTAACAATCAAATTTTATCTACAGCTTACTACTGGAGGCTATATACCAGAGCTGGCAGGGAAAGCACTTAAAGCAATGCAGAATGGCATTGCTTTTAAATATGCCAAGCCCCTGCTGGTGGCTGAAGTACGTCGCATCTTCCCATCCGTAGCTGGTGTACCCATGGAGTTTAGTTTGTACACTGCTGCTGTTGTATCTGCTAATCTGAAGGGTAAAACAGTCTAAAAAGCACAGTAGTCAGTTTAAAGTTTTTCTCTTTGGGAAAAGAGAAATACATACAGAAATGTACCTTTTAACTTCTTTCTTATTGCCATCATGTCCAGTCCAGGCTATTATTACACCACCTCTAACTGAAACCATCAGTGTTGCTCATCTGATGAAGATGAATGTGAAGTTAACTGCTGAAGTTTCACCGAGCATGGCCTTACAGACTTTTGCTGTAATGGGACTGAACACTGGCTTCATTCAAGCTGCTTCCATGGCCAGAGGAAACATCAGTACATTTTTTCCTCTAAAAGTGGAAGTAAAGTTTGACATCCCAAATGCTAATTTTAAGATACAGGCCTTTCCTATTGTACTTCCGGTGCATGCTGTGACTGCACGGTACAGCATATTTTGAGTAGTCCTTCACCACTGTCTGTATCATTTCACCACTGTCTTTCTCATAACTCAACTGGCATTTTGTGCTTCTTGTCGTACACTAGCTTTGAAACTTTGGTAGCAGCCAGAAACATTAAGGAGGTCAATGCAGAGAGAATCACACCCATTGTACCAGAGGCGGTAGTTGTGCAACATTCCCAAGAAACACTTACCTCCATGATTTCACCTGGAGATTTGGTAAGATACTGTATAAAGATATGCATACATGTTAAAAAAGAGAATTTCTAATGATTTGTTTTATTAATCTAAACAGTCATCTGAAACCGTTAACCATTTGGCATCTGTTAAGCCACCTGCCGAGGAACCTGAACTGAGGACTATTGTTCCAGTTCACAGAACTCTTTGTTCTGTTGTACCTCACATTGGAGTCAAAGCATGCATGGAGATTATGTCCTGTAATGCTGACTTCATCAAAAACACCACCCTTTATAACATGATTGGAACGCATGGAGTACATATTAACATAGCTCGAGGCAAGTATCTGAAATCAAAACTATATAAATGACATCTTCAGAATTTGTCCAGAACTATATTTGTTATTGAAAATTTTGTTATCTTATCATTTATTTACTGATAGCTGACGGTCCTGCTGTTGAGGGACTAGAGCTAGAGGTCCAACTGGGTCCAAGAGCTGCTAAAAAGCTCCTTAAAGAAATCAACATTGTTGACACAGACACTCCCAAGGTCAAGATTCCATTCCACCTGGAGTGTGGACAGAGGAACAACAACTCCAGGTTCTTCAACCATAATATATTGTTTTCACCTAGAAGCACCAGCAGCCGGAGCATTAGTTCCAGCAGTTCTGTTCGCTTTTCCAACTCTCATCTGTCCAAAGTGAGTTTTTTTCATTATCACAAAGGTAATTTCAGGATTTTCTATTTATTATGCCACCCACACACTACACAACTTCCAAAGTCGTTAGATTACTGTTCCTTTCATACTACACAACTATCATATCCGATGTCATTTTCAGTTAAAACACATTTCACAATACTTGGACCCAGACAGGTCTAGATATTTAACCTGCTAAATTATTCTATAATTAATTATTTTTATTATAATTAGCCTAAATATCTCTCAGGCATCCACCACCAATCAGCGCTTCTCTCAAATAGCGTCTTTGGCCATTCAAACACAGTGATCGTCACTTATGTGAATAAGCCTCGGATTTTGGGCTTTTGATGGTGATCTCCATCAACTATTGGCGAGTGGAAAATCAGGGCTAATATTGTGTTGCATGTGGCTGACATTAGGAAATAAATGAGAGAAAAACAATAATTTACTGAAGTCAATGTTTTAGTGTTTTACCTTTAAAACTACTTTATTTTTATTCTCGATCACAAGGAACTCTCCAGTGCACAAAGCAGTGAACGTTTTAAGGCTGTTCAAGAGGTTGTATGACATAGTTCCCATCAGCATATCTTTGATAAACCCTTTAATTCTATTTTTAAAACTTTTTTTTATATCAATTAATTGGTAAATGTCTTTACATTGCAGAAGGCTAGATTCATTGGGGACTCAGTTCCTCCAGTGGTCGCTATCATTGCACGAGTTGTGAGAGTTGATCGCAAGTTGTTGGGGTACCAGTTTGTTGCGTACCTGGACAGATCCACCTCAAGAGTGCAGATCATTGTGGTCTCCATTGCAGTGAATGACAACTGGAGGATGTGTGCAAATGGCATTCTGCCGAGCAAGCACAAAGTTTCTGTAAGAATTTTAATGAAATCGGTTTAGGTTTTAGTTACCACTTTCTGTTATGTTAAGGGTATACAATCTTGTTCCTGGATGGCCAGTTGTGTAGTGTTTAGCTTCAACCTGCCTTAACACAATTGTGTTTAGCAATCCTGTTTAAGTGGGATTGGAGCCAAACTCTACAGGATAGTGGCCAGTACTGTACAATCTATCACTCTACAAAATGTGCCTCTATCTAGGCAAGGATTGCCTGGGGTGCAGAGTGCCAACAATATGCAATTACCATCAACGCAGGGATTGGCCACCATGGTTCAAGTCCTATGGCCTATCTCAAAGTGAAGTGTGAGAAGGTGCCCAGAATTATTACCACCTATGCCAAGAGGTTTGGTTACTCTTCATATCGCAAAGGTTCCACTTCATAAAAGTAAAAAATAAACACATTTTTATTTTTATTTCCTATTCAAGTTTGGCTGAATACATTCCTGGTGCAGCTCAAATGACTGGATTGGCCATTATCTATGAAAAAAACACAGAGAGACAGATTGAACTGTTCATACTTGTCCGAACTGAAAGGACCCTGAACATCAATATTAAGACCCCAAAGGTAAGCAACAATCTAATGATTGGTTTACTATGCCTTTTTTAAAAAGCAATTTATGAAATTTATGAATTTGCAGATGACCATGTCGAAGTCAAACTTGGTTCTTCCCATTGCTTTGCCTTTTGAGGCTGTCCAGGCCTATCCAGAAGAAGATGTCATGAACATAATTCGAAACCTTTACACAGAGGCTAGTTCAGGTTAGTAAAGTGTAAAAAGTGGCCTTTCGTTTTTTGTAAATTGATATTTTTTTCACAAAATGTTTTGTTTTTCTCACTGTTTAGCTAAATGCAGTATGGTCAGAAACAACTTGGCTACGTTTAACCGTAGGGTATACAACTATGAAATTCCCCTTTCCTGCTACCAAGTCTTGGTTCAAGACTGCACTTCAGAACATAAATTCGTAATTCTAATGAAAAAAGAGAATGTCTTTGCACATGAAGACTTAAACATTAAGGTGTCAGACATGTAAGTCCAGCTTACTGATATTACTAGTTTGATTATTAAAAGCAACCTCACTGCAATATTACATGTTTCCTTCCACAACAGTGATGTTGACATATACAACCAGGAGGGTGCAGTGAAGGTTAAAATGAATGGAATTGAAGTGCCAACCAAGAATATTTCTTACCAGCACCCAACAGGTTGAAGTTCTCTCCCCATTAATTTGGTATACAAGTCTGTTGCTTGCATTAGCAATTACATTTTTAGATTTGACATGCATAAAAAAAAAAAGAAGTATTTCAAATGCATTTTATGCAATTAAATATAAAGTTTAATGGGATGCTGGTTAATGCCTTGGGAAGGAAGTGTTGGTGTGTTCTCCTGAATATTTATTAGGCTTTTTTTTTTATGTAGGAACCATACGAATTGAACAGAAAGGTCAAGGTATCGCTCTCTATGCACCAGGCCATGGTCTTCAAGAGGTCTATTATTCCACTGACCAGTGGAAGGTAAGACATAACTTGACAGACCAGAAAATGGGGTCTTTCTATGAAACTATTGACTTTTAAAAATTTTAAACATTCAATCAGACGTTTAAGATCTTGTCTTGTGTTTTTCTGTTCCTATTGTTTCTGTGTTCACTGCTTATATTCAGTTCCTGTGTTAGGTTTTGTCGTCCTTTGTAGTCCTTTTGTTGATTAGTTCCCCTGTTCATTAGTCTTGATTGTTCCCAGGTGAGTCTTGTTAACTTTGTTAACTAAGTCTTTGTTAAAGGGATACTCCACTTTTTTTGGAAATGGGCTCATTTTACAACTCCCCCAGAGTTAAACAGTTGAGTTTTACCGTTTTCGAATCCATTCAGCCGATCTCCGGGTCTGGCGGTACCACTTTTAGCATAGCTTAGCATAGATCATTGAATCGGACAAGACCATTAGCATCTCTCTCAAAAAAATGACCAAAGAGTTTCGATATTTTTCCTATTTAAAACTTGACTCTTCTGTAGTTACATCGTGTACTAAGACCGATGGAAAATGAAAATGAACTATACTCTCATTCCTGCGTAATAATCAAGAAACTTTGCTGCCGTACCATAGCTCCAGCAGGCGTAATGATATGACGCAGCGCCTGAAAATAGTCAACCCTATAGTCTACCGAGCTGGGGACTATTTTCAGGCGCTGTGTCATATCATTACGCCTGCTGGAGCCATGGTACGGCAGCAAAGTTTCTTGATTATTATGCAGGACATTTTTTTAAGAGAGATGCTAATGGTCTTGTCCGATTCAATGATCTATGCTAAGCTATGCTAAAAGTGGTACCGCCAGACCCGGAGATCGGCTGAATGGATTCGAAAACGGTAAAACTCAACTGTTTAACTCTGGGGGAGTTGTAAAATGAGCCTATTTCCCAAAAAAGTGGAGTATCCCTTTAACCCATGTGTATTTATATCCCATGTTCTTTGTTAGGTCTTGTCCAGAGATAGCTGTTTCACTGATGTGCTCAGTTTTGTTCCTTGTTGCTCTGAGATTTTAGCTCTGCCCCTGATGTTCCGTGCTTTAGCTTTAGTTTGAGTTTTGAGTCCCGTAGTTTGAATTTGTGTTTTATTTTTGTAAATAAATAACACAATGCATTTGGATCCGGCTCTCACCCACTGGAAAGGACTGGGGAACTTCTCTCACTGGAACGGACTCGGGAGCATCTCTCACTGGAACAGACTCAAGATTTTTTTCCACTGGAACGGTGGCTGTGGCTGGCAAGCTGGTTCTCTTCTCGCTCTCTCCAAGTCCACGTACTCCCTAAATGTCCCTTGAGCTCTGTCTCCGGAGGCTGACACAGGCTGGTGTTGTCATAGTGGATGAGATGTTGTAAATCCAGGAACACCGGTGTGTGTCTCTCGAGGGACTGGTTCCCCTGCGAGAGGAGGAGAATTTTCACTGCTGCTAGATCCATAGTTTGGTCAGCTTTAGTATAGACCTTTCCCGATCCCGCCCCCCTCTCTCTCCCACTTCGCTTCCTGTCTACTCAATAGTATCCTATCGCAGTAAAGACAAAAACACCAAAAATAAATCTTTAAAAAAAAACATTCAATCATATAATTAATGTGTGTATGTACAATATGGAATGTGCCTTTAGGCTAAATCATTTTAAAATATGCTAGGGTATAACAGGATTGACAGTTTTACAGTTTAACTTGCAAACATTGGATTCAAGGATTGGTTCAGTCCTTTTAAAAGGACAAATATGATGGTAACAGGGTTGAGATAGTTTTAAATTTTGATTTCACTTTATTTTGACAAATTTTGTTGACTTTAAGTAATGTTGCACCTACATGTTTACTAACTCTCATTAGAGTGTTAGTACAGTATTAGTAGACTGGTAGGGTTAGGATTAGAATAAGTTGCCATATACACCCACCTAAAGGATTATTAGGAACACCTGTTCAATTTCTGATTAATGCAATTATCTAATCAACCAATCACATGGCAGTTGCTTCAATGCATTTAGGGGTGTGGTCCTGGTCAAGACAATCTCCTGAACTCCAAACTGAATGTCAGAATGGGAAAGAAAGGTGATTTAAGCAATTTTTGAGCGTGGCATGGTTGTTGGTGCCAGACGGGCCGGTCTGAGTATTTCACAATCTGCTCAGTTACTGGAATTTTCATGCACAACCATTTCTAGGGTTTACAAAGAATGGTTTGAAAAAGGAAAAACATCCAGTATGCGGCAGTCCTGTGGGCGAAAATGCCTTGTTGATGCTAGAGGTCAGAGGAGAATGGGCCGACTGATTCAAGCTGATAGAAGAGCAACTTTGACTGAAATAATCACTCGTTACAACCGAGGTATGCAGCAAAGCATTTGTGAAGCCACAACACGCACAACCTTGAGGCAGATGGGCTACAACAGCAGAAGACCCCACCGGGTACCACTTATCTCCACTACAAATAGGAAAAAGAGGCTACAATTTGCACGAGTTCACCAAAATTGGACAATTGAAGACTGGAAAAATGTTGCCTGGTCTGATGAGTCTCGATTTCTGTTGAGAAATTCAGATGGTAGAGTCAGAATTTGGCGTAAACAGAATGAGAACATGGATCCATCATGCCTTGTTACCACTGTGCAGGCTGGTGGTGGTGGTGTAATGGTGTGGGGGATGTTTTCTTGGCACACTTTAGGCCCCTTAGTGCCAATTGGGCATCGTTTAAATGCCACGGCCTACCTGAGCATTGTTTCTGACCATGTCCATCCCTTTATGACCACCATGTACCCATCCTCTGATGGCTACTTCCAGCAGGATAATGCACCATGTCACAAAGCTCGAATCATTTCAAATTGGTTTCTTGAACATGACAATGAGTTCACTGTACTAAAATGGCCCCCACAGTCACCAGATCTCAACCCAATAGAGCATCTTTGGGATGTGGTGGAACGGGAGCTTCGTGCCCTGGATGTGCATCCCACAAATCTCCATCAACTGCAAGATCAATATGGGCCAACATTTCTAAAGAATGCTTTCAGCACCTTGTTGAATCAATGCCACGTAGAATTAAGGTAGTTCTGAAGGCGAAAGGGGGTCAAACACAGTATTAGTATGGTGTTCCTAATAATCCTTTAGGTGAGTGTAGTTGTAAAGTCACTTATAGTCAGTAGAATGTCTGTTTGGAGGACAGTCACAATTAAGTGTAAGCAGATAATAAGCAGACAGTCTTAACAGATACTCCAATGAGACTTAGTTGACATGTAGATGCAAAGTTACTTATAGTCAACAGAATGTTCAAAAGGGACCATCAAAATAAAAGTGTTACCCAATTTTTTATATAATACACAATGTCAACTGAAATATAAATATGATACAAATTATTTATTGTACCAGACAGATGGTTATTACCATCCATTGTAAGATAAATAGAGGTTTCCCCGATTTTGCAGATTTATGTTGCGGACTGGATGAAGGGACAGACTTGTGGACTCTGTGGAAAGGCTGATGGAGAGATCAGACAGGAGTATCGCACACCCAGTGGATACCTGACCAAGAGCTCAGTCAGCTTTGCCCACTCATGGGTGCTTTCTGCTGAGAGCTGCCGTGATGCCAGCCGTAAGTGTTTTACTGCTTATTCTGTGACAACAATTTACTCCAATAAAATGCTTTTATTGTATACCATCTTCCCCAGAGTGTCACATGAAGCTTGAAACTGTGGAACTGGAGAAGCAGAGGTCAAATAGGCAAGAATCCAAATGCTACTCTGTTGAGCCTGTGTTGCGTTGCCTGCCTGGCTGTCTGCCAATTAGGACTAGTCATATCACTGTTGGATACTACTGCCTGCCTTCTAGTAAGACCTTCATCCACCGAATTTTCATGCAGTATTTCACAGATTTTTTTTCAGTAGCTAGTTTCATGTGATGCTTTTGTTTCAGACCTAAAATCCAACCTTTCTGCAAATTTGAGCAGCAATGCGAAGACTGAAGACCTGAGAGAAACTGCAGAAGCCCACATGGCCTGTTACTGTACAGAGGAGTGTGTTTAACTGCTGAAGCAAAATTGCAACCTTTTAAAAAAAGTAATTAAACAAATAACATATAAATAAACTACATATGGGTTAAATCTCTAAAACCATGTATCTCAATTGCTAGTTTGGCAGGTAAATATGTACCCCCCACCCCTAATTTTAATAAACATGGTCTTTAGTAACAATTGTGATATTTATTTTGATGCAACAAAATCAGACATACGTCTATGCATTGTCATACACATAATTGCATGTGTTAACATTAGCTGATTCATTATGAACTAACAATGAAGAATATTTTTCATTAACCAAGGTTAATAAATGCTGTGAAGAATATTGTTCATTGTTAAATCCAATACCTAATGCATTAACTAAAAAAAGTTGGTTTAGGGTTTAGTTACCCTTTAACTAATGTTAACATAATGCGCTCAATTGTAAAGTGTTGTAAATATTGCTCTGCAATGCATAAAAAACACTTCCAAAACACCACACAATTTTGACATTACATTATATATTTTTTCTTTGAAGCATAGCTATAACCAAATCTATAAACACTGCACCATGGGTCCCACAACTGTTCTTTTAATACTTTTGCCCATTGCTTTAAAGGAGCCTTCACTGCATATTTCCCATATTTGAGATACAAAGAACTGAACAAAGAATACAGAAGTTCACTTTTGATGTGAAATCTTATTAAATATTGCCATATTCATAAATATTAGATAACCATATGTGATTTGGATGTTTATCAATATTACAATCAATGACCATGACTTCTTGATTTGTTTGCTCTGTTCCAAGTCGAAATTGCATGATGCAAATGACATGACATTGCCCTTTCACCTATTCTGAAAGTATCTATTCATGGCTTCCTTTGTCTGATGTACTACTAAACGTAATTTTAAGTTTATTATATTGCATTGTTATATTTAGGTAAAAGTGAAAGTATTCCAAACTATTTTTCACAAAAAAATTGGAAGTATTCTATACAATCTTTCAATAAATGAAATAATTATATAATAATAATAATAAGCATTTCACTGTGGACTTTGGCCTATGGATGAGAGGCCAGGGTAACCTAAACTCTAATTGATATCTACTTATCAATCATCTCACCAGCCAAAGCATGTGTTAACATTTGTTAATCATTATTTTAGAATTAACATTTAGTCAGCAAAAAAAAAAAAAATATATAAAAGTCTGTTCTTTTCTTGAAATCTTCACACACCACCAGCCATGAGAGCTGTTTTGCTTGCCTTGACTCTGGCCTCTGTGGGTAAGAAAATTCATTGTAAGAAAAAAAAAAAATCTAAATGCAAAAACTTTGTTTTTTAGAGCTTTGTCTCATTGTCTATATTGTTTCTTTTAGCGAGTAAACAGATTAACCTTGGTAAGTGTTATTTGGAAAGTTACATTTTCTTTTAAGCGACAAATTCATTCTACAATAAACTAAAATATATACAATTATGTTTCAGTTCCTGAATTTGCCCCTGATAAGACGTATGTGTACAAGTATGAGGCTCTGCTCTTGGGTGGTCTTCCTCAAGAAGGTCTGGCCAGAGCAGGAATAAAAGTCAGTAGCAAAGTTCACCTCAGTGCCGTGACAGAGAACACCTTCCTGATGAAGGTAATGACTATTAAAACATTATTTAAAATTTCAAGGTAAAACACAACACCACCAAAAAAGACCCAGCTAGCTCCTACTGTTACAAGCAATGGTAAACAATTTAAGTGAAACATTCCCTTACAGCTCGTGGATCCTCTACTCCACGAGTATGCTGGCATTTGGCCCAAGGATCCATTTGTTCCTGCCACTAAGCTCACCTCAGCTCTGGCTGCTCAGCTTCAGATTCCCATCAAGTTTGAGTATGCTAATGGTGTGGTTGGAAAGGTATTCGCCCCTGCAGGAGTCTCCCCTACAGTACTGAACCTGCACAGAGGAATCCTCAACATCCTTCAGCTCAACCTCAAGAAGACCCAGAACATCTATGAGCTGCAAGAGGTGAGAAAGTGATCCTATTACACTTGATCCATTTTGAGTTCTGCAATCTAATTTCTTTACTTGTTCTTCAAGGCTGGAGTTCAGGGAGTGTGCAGGACCCACTACATCATCAATGAGGATCCAAAGGCCAACCACATTATTGTCACCAAGTCTAAGGATCTGACCCACTGCCAGGAGAGAATCATGAAGGACATCGGTTTGGCATACACTGAGAGGTGTGCTGAATGCACAGAGGTAATGAAGAAGACTGGAAAGAATTGAAATATTTACTCAATATAATGAAAATGCCAAGAGTCAAATGGTCACATACTTTTCTTCCAACAGAGGGTCAAGAGTCTGATTGAAACTGCATCTTACAACTACATCATGAAACCATCTGCCGCCGGTGTACTGATCGCAGAAGCAACAGTTGAGGAAGTGCATCAGTTTTCACCCTTCAATGAGATCCATGGTGCTGCCCAGATGGAAGCAAAGTAAGATTGATCATCTGTGAGATTTCTCTTAAAAATATGAAGTAATACTTCACATATATATATATTTTTTTTTAAGTGAAGGTACAGAAATAAATATATCTTTTTTTGTTACAGACAAACCTTGGCATTTGAAGAGATTCTTCAAACCCCTGTTGTTCCAATCAAAGCTGATTACTTGGCCCGTGGATCTCTGCAGTATGAGTTTGCAACTGAGATTCTTCAGACCCCCATTCAACTCCTGAAGATCAGTGATGCACAAGCACAGGTAAAGGTGTACATTAATTTACCTTTATTGCATTAAAGCTCTAAATTATAACAAAATGTATCCACATTGAACTGTCAAGACTTGATGCATGAACATTGCCTTTACTCTTACTAGATAGTCGAGGTCCTGAAGCACTTGGTTGAAAATAATGTGGCCATGGTCCATGATGATGCTCCACTAAGGTTTGTTGAGCTCGTCCAGCTCCTGCGTGCTGCCAACTTGGAGAATATTGAGGCTATCTGGGCTCAGTTCAAGGACAAACCAGTTTACAGGTAGAATTTTGTAAAAAAAAAATGTTAGCAGCAATATAGTTAAACATTAAAAATGTTAAAACATTGAATCTGTTAGGCGCTGGCTTCTGGATGCTCTTCCTGCTGTTGGCACACCAGTCATTGTAAAATTCATCAAGGAGAAGTTTCTGGCTGGTGAACTTACCATTCCTGAGTTCATTCAGGCTCTTGTGGTTGCTCTGCAAAGGGTCACTGCTGATTTGGAGACCATCCAGTTGACAGCTGTGGGTATATCTTACTATACTCAAAGTGCTGTTCTTCAAATCTTACCTAAATCAAATGAATAATTTCTGTATGTTGCTGAATAGAGTTTGGCCATGCACAAGAAAATCGCCACAATCCCAGCTCTTCGTGAAGTCGTCATGCTGGGATATGGTTCCATGATTGCCAAACACTGTGTTGCAGTTCCCACTTGCTCCTCCGAGCTCCTCAGGGTAAACACCTCAAGCCCTCTATACATTTCTGCATTGGACATAATATAATATTTTAATATTTGTCTAATTGTACGTGCCTCAAACTCCTCAGCCCATACATGAGATTGCTGCAGAGGCCATTTCCAAGAATGACATTCCTGAAATCACTTTGGCTCTGAAAGTTCTGGGCAATGCTGGTCACCCTGCTAGTCTTAAAACCATCATGAAGCTCCTACCTCTACTAAAAACTACAGCTGCTGCTGTGCCCATTAGAGTCCAGGTTGATGCCATCTTGGCCCTGAGGAACATTGCCAAGAAAGAGCACAAACTGGTAAGTGCCAGACATTGTAGAAATTAACTGCTGTAAAAGATGATTGTGATGATTGTGCATATTTTCATTCAATAATATACTAACCTTGTTTCCTGCTTCAGGTTCAGCCAGTGGCCCTGCAGCTTGTATTGGACAGGGCTCTCCACCCTGAAGTGCGTATGGTTGCTTGTATTGTGTTGTTTGAGTCCAAGCCCTCAGTGGCTCTCGTCTCCAATCTTGCTGGTGCTTTGAAGACTGAGACTAACATGCAGGTTGCGAGCTTTGCCTATTCCCACATCAAGTCCTTGACCAGAATCACTGCACCTGATATGGCAGCTGTGTAAGAATAACAAATAATTTTTCATATATTTTAATTTATCACACCATTTGAGCACAAGCCAGAGGTAATCATGGTTGTCCATTTCAGTGCGGGTGCAGCTAATGTTGCCATCAAGCTCATGAGTCGCAAACTGGACAGGCTTAGCTTCCGTTTCAGCAGAGCCCTTCAGCTGGACTTCTATCACAGTGAGTCTAGCCATTTTTATAAGAGAGCTAAAATCAGTCTTGGGTATTTCTTAAAATGTGTAAAAAATTCTCTTGACATAAAAAAAAAAAAATCGAATTAATTGGATTCTTATCTCTGTCCCAGTGCAGCTCCTCTTATGATTGGAGCTGCTGGTAGTGCCTACATGATCAATGATGCCGCCACCATCCTGCCGAGAGCTGTTGTAGCTAAAGCACGTGCTTACCTGGCTGGAGCTGCTGCTGATGTTCTTGAGGTGGGCCAACCAAGACTACTACTTATTTTTTTAAAATCTGATTCATGGTTGTAAAATGTTTTCAGTCTTCACTCAGTTGATTCTCTCAAACAGATCGGTGTGAGAACTGAAGGAATCCAAGAGGCTCTTCTGAAATCTCCTGCTGCAGATGAAAGTGTTGACCGTATCACAAAGATTAAGCGCACCCTGAGAGCCGTAAGTTATTTGTATTTTATTGTATGCTATTAAATTTAAAACATGCCATATATAAAAAAAATATATATATATATATAAAAAAACCATGATTTCTGTTGTTTACATTTTCAGCTCATAAACTGGAAGGCTCTGCCAACCAATCAGCCACTGGCTTCAGCATATGTAAAAGTGTTTGGACAGGAATTGGCTTTCGCAAGTATTGACAGGACCATCATTGAACAAGCAATACCGGTATTGAGTTCAAGTTCATGTATCCCTGTTACTTATTACTTGATATATTTCCGCAATTCTTGTTAGATTTATTTTGTCTTTTCATAAAATCCCCAGCTTGCCACTGGACCCAAACCACGTGAACTGTTGAAGCATGCCCTTAAAGCTTTGCAGGAAGGAATTGTCTGGCAGCGAGCCAAACCCCTGCTTATAGCTGAAGTGCGTCTTATCTTTCCAACAACAGTTGGTTTGCCCATGGAGTTCAGTTTGTACTCCGCTGTTGTTGCAGCTGCAAGTCTCAATGGTAAAAAAAAAAAATTCTCTCTTAGAATTTTTTGTGTTCTTTCATTTGAAATTAGATAACTTCTTTGTTTTATATTCCTTTGTTCATCCTTCTAGTTAAGGCCACTATAACACCTCCTCTCCCTGAGGAGATTGAGACTATGACTCTTGAGCAGCTCAAGAAGACTGATGTTCAACTCCAAGTTGAAGCTAGACCAAGGTACACTTTTAAAAACACATGAAGCTAAGAAGTAACATATACAACAATGCCTTTAAAAAACATAACCTCCCTTATTATTATTTCAGTATTGCTCTCCAGACCTTTGCTGTGATGGGAGTGAACACTGCCTTGATCCAAGCTGCTGTTATGGCAAGAGGGAAGATCCGTACAATTATCCCTGGAAAAGTGGTTGCAAGAGCAGACATTCTCAAGGGCAACTACAAGGTTGAGGTTCTGCCTGTTAATCTTCCTGAACACATTGCTGATGTGAGGTAATGAAATCTTAGTCTTGTCAGTGTATCAACAATGTTTTATGAATTACCCCAAAAAAGGAACAGTAGTTCCTCATGATCAATGAATCAATGTTTCCTTGTTCTGACAGCTTTGAGACTCTTGCTGTGGCAAGAAACATTGAAGAGCCCAACGCTGAGAGGATTGTTCCCTTAGTACCCGAGTTGGCGATGCAGAATGCCCAGACTCCAGCTGATTATTGGGTAAGTTTTGAACACACATATAATGAATATGTGTTAGTATCCAGAGCATTAATTTGCTTCAGGTTGTAAAATAGCAAGGCTTGTTATAATATTTAATTATTCTTTTCAGTCCTCTGAAATACCAGATGAGACTCCCTTGAAAGCTGCTCCATTTCACAAGACTCTCTGTCTTGCTGTCCCATACATTGAAATCAAGGGGTGCGTTGAGGTGCACTCTCACAATGCTGCTTTTATCAGAAATTCTCCTCTCTTCTACATAATTGGACAGCACTCAGCCCGTGCTGCACTGACAAGAGGTATTTTCAAAACAAAATTACTTTAGTAGGCATGATGTATATTCAGATAAAATTGTAATTAGTTTTGTCATTTTGGTTGTAGCTGAAGGTCCAACAGTTGAAAGACTGGAGCTTGAAGTCCAAATTGGTCCTAGAGCTGCTGAGAAGCTCCTTAAGCAAATCAGCCTCATTGATGGGGATACTCCAGAAGGAAAGGCCTTCCTGTTGAAACTGAGGGAAATCCTGGAGACTGAAGACAGAAATGCATCCGTCTCTTCTGAAAGCAGCAGTAGCAGCCGCAGGAGCAGCAGCAGCAGTTCAAGCTCCTCCATGTCCAGCTCTCGTGTGACTGAGGTGAGGACATGGGATCTTGTTTGATGGCTTGGTTGCTGACATTTATATCATCAATCTCTCATATTTTTATTAATTCTCATTTCTTTCTTATGGGTTTTCAGGCTACCAATCACATGGAGCCCTTCAAGAAATTCCACAAAGATCAGGTAATTACTAAGGAATACTTTTTGCTCATTGCTTTCTCAAGGTTTTACATTAACACATTATTGTATATCTCTATTTGGAGAGATTGAGTTCCTTCCAGTACAGTTAGTACAATACAAAAACTTTGCTTGCAGTTCTTGGCACACCATGGTGCCTCAAAGGCAGTAAGCAGTGGAAGCACCGCATCTAGCTTTGAGCATATCCAGAAACAGGTGAACCAATTTCTGTGATTTGATTTGTCTATAACAAAACCTACAAAGGAATTTCACATGTCTTGAATGAATTGCTTAAATGCTTGTTCATTCTTTCAGGCTAAATATCTTGGGGATGCTGTTCCTCCTGTTTTTGCTGCCATTGCCCGTGTTGTTAGAGTGGACCACAAGTTGTTGGGTTACCAGCTTGCTGTTTTCTTTGACAAGCCAACTGCTAGAGTGCAGCTCGTTGTTTCTTCCATTGCTGAGAATGACAACTGGAAGTTGTGTGCTGATGGTGTCCTGCTGAGCAAGCACAAAGTCACTGTAAGATCAGAGCTGAGGATGAAGTTTGCCAAAATGTCACAATTGTCTAATTCTGTCCTTGATGTTCTACTGGTCTGAATTGTACATACATTTTCTTCTTCAGAGCAAGGTTGCTTGGGGTGCAGAGTGTCAACAATATGCAGTCATTACTAAAGCTGAGGCTGGAATCCTTGGAGAATTCCCTGCTGTCCGTCTAGAGTGGGAATTTGAAAGGCTTCCAGTTATTGCCATCACCTATGCCAAAAAGTAAACACAATGATCATGAACTGTTTTGTGGTGACTGTAGAAATGTTATGTTTTGAAAACTTTTTCCTTATTTATCCCTTTTCAAACAGGCTGTCTAAACACATCCCTGTGGCAGCTTTGCAGACGGGATTCAGGTTTGAAAGAGCCACGAACAGTGAGAAAGAGATTGAACTGACTGTGGCCTTGCCAACTAAGAGGACCTTGAATGTCATTGCTAGGATTCCAAAGGTGAGTGGCCTCTTTTAATTTAAACTATGACTCACTCAGAGATAAAAGAAAGAAAAGGCAACTACTGTAACTATTTTCTGCTCTAGATGACTCTGTCAAGGATGGCTATTCCTCTCCCTATCACTGTTCCCATCAATCCAGATGGAACTCTTTCTATTCACATTGATCAGGACTTTATGTTCAGAGCCCAGCACTATATCTATGATTACACCACAGGTACAGTGATATGACATACAGGAATTAAATAAAATATAATCAGAAACCACACATTTGCTTGATTTATCTTTGATTTATCTTTTTTTTTTTTTTAGTTCAGTGCAGCATGATGCAGGACACAATCACCACCTTCAACAACAGGAGGTACAAGATCGAAATGCCCATTTCCTGCTACCAAGTCTTAGCCCAGGATTGCACACCTGAGTTGAAATTTGTTGTTCTGTTGAAGAAGGATGAACAGTCTGAAAAAAACCGCCTGAACATTAAACTTGCTGATATGTAAGCTGATACCATCCATTTAATCTGCAGGTTTATTTACTGTGATTATAATTTTACTACCACTGTACTGGATTGATCACCTGTCTTTAACAGTGATGTAGAGTTCTATTCTTTGGGAACCGATGCAAAAGTTAAAGTTAATGGAATGGAAGTTCCCATCAGCAGTCTTCCCTATCAGCATCCCTCAGGTAGGTTCCATGTGGTCTCTTCGACTTAATTCACATAATATCTTTAGCTAATATAAATTAAAATGCACTTCTGGTTTAGGCTCCATCCAAATCAGGAAGAAGGATGATGGTTTGTCACTTTATGCTCATAGTCAGGGGCTTCAGGAAGTTTACTTTGCCAGTGGTCAATGGAAGGTGACTGCATGTTAAAGAGTATTTATCAGCTCCTGAATTTCTGCAGCAAAAATGTATCATCCAGAGTTTGATTAATTCCTAACATACATTTTCATTTATAGACTAAAGTTGCCGACTGGATGAAGGGACAGACATGTGGCCTCTGTGGAAAGGCTGATGGAGAGATCAAACAGGAATACACTACGCCCAGTGGATACCTGACCAAGAACTCAGTCAGCTTTGCCCACTCATGGGTGCTTCCTGCTGAGAGCTGCCGTGATGCCAGCCGTAAGATTTGTCTGATGCTGTGTATTACAACATCATATGTTTGAAAGACGTTTTTAAACAAATATTTGTCCTATTATTTGTTATATATTATATTCACATGATATATTATTATATTCATATATTTATCAGAATGCCGCATGAAACTTGAATCTGTGAAGTTGGAGAAGCAAGTGATTTTGAATGGACATGAATCTAAATGCTACTCTGTTGAGCCTGTGCTGCGCTGTCTGTCAGGCTGTGCACCAATCAGAACCGTCCCTGTCACTATTGGATACCACTGCCTGTCCACTGGTAAGTGATTTCATTACTTGTTTGAAGATTGATATGACTCAATCCAGGAATTCTCATGTGGTTTTGCTTGAGAAAGCAGTGCACTGACAAACACTGACAATAATATTACCATGAACTACAATATGCAAGTGATTAACCCATTGTCTGAATGGGAAAATATTAAATGTTGGTGTCTAAATGTCACTTACATTTTTATATTCTGTGTTACAGACTCCAACCTCAACATGTTGGATGGAATCTATGAGAAGAGTGTAGACGTGAGAGAGACTACAGATGCTCATGTGGCCTGTCGCTGCACTGACCAGTGTGCTTAAACCCAGTTCACAAAGCAGAACTTAATGCAACATTTTTCAAGCTACTGTACATTAATGCCTTAATTTCAATAAATCTGAATGAGCATTCTCAAAATTTGTCTGCTGACTATTTTTTATCTTTATTTAACAACTGGAGCACTACTTCCTATTGTTGTCTACTTCTGCTGTAACAGCCATGGGGGGGGGTAAGATACAACCGAAGGGTTTTTCAATGACAGATAGTTATGATATTTTAAGATGAATGAAAATAAAACATAGCTATACATACACTATCAGATAATGAATATTAAGACAACCACTTGCACAGAATATAAATGAGCAATCACTAGTCTGAAAAGCTTGTAGAATTGTGGAAAAAGCCTTAGATATAGTATCATCTAAATGAGCAGTTTATCTTAATTACTTACCATTGGGTAATCAATCTCCTACATGTATGTGCTTTTTATTTCAAACCCAAGCAGGGCCTGTCTGTGCATTTTATTTTAAACCTAAAAAAAAAAAAACATTTCATTAAATGTTTAATAAAAGACAAGACAAATATGCTTAGTTCCTTGAGTTTTATTTCAATTGTTCTTTGTAAAGAAAGGCCAGTGATCAAGTCATATTTAGCCTGCAATAAGAGATATTATGCAAGGTCAGCAATAGTACCCTGTGTGAAAGTGTATTAGCACTTACGCTGAAGTTTCTTTTGAAGCAACTTTATCTCTAGTGCCAGGTTTTTTCTTTAAGTAGTCAAGTTCACCCCTAAGTTTTGTTTTTTCAAAATACTCTATTTTCTGTTGAAGACTCCTATTATATAGGGAATGGATATCACCCTGTGTCATTTGTGGAAAATAAATAAATAATCATAAACCTGTCAACGCATACCTCATGCAACAAAAATAAAAAGGAAAAGTACAAAACTGCCCACCTCTGTGTCATTTCTTTTGACATACTCTTACGTAGGCCTCTCTGTAGATGTGGACTCATGCTACTCATATTGCAGTCAGAAATAATAGGTACACACGTATAAATTAAGTAAAGTCATGTATGCACTTACAAATACTTTCTCCAAAAGACAGTCATCTGAGAGGGTTTCTTCACTGTCCTGTGCATTGGAAACAAATGGGAATTACAAAGTGTTGCACTTTATTTCCTTTTGAGGTAAAGTTAGAGAAAGTCCACTTACTGTACATGCTTCAGCCACTACTTGCTTGGGAACAGGTAAAAGTGTTGGTGTATTGTGTAAAACTGCACTAAAGAAGAAATCACAATGTCATTACAAATGAAGTACACTGGGGGAAAATGTGATCAATAACTCGTGGCAACATATTTTTTTACATTAACTACATGCAGGGTTTACTTTCACAAGTTTAACAGTTGATATGACTGGACCAGCCATTGGGATTATAGACCTACTTAATTTAATGCAGCAACAATTCATTTTACAGTGTTGGAGAATTTAAAGTTCATTTACCTTTAATGAAGGAGTTACTGCTACTGCCACCATCGTATTATCATTGTTATCCATTGTTTACCAGCAACACCCACTGCTCAATCCTCTCAAAGACTGTTCCCTGGGAGACGTGCCTTAGTTCACATGACAAAACAAAGTAGTATCTAAAAATAAACATTCTTTATTAACAAATCAAAATTCACACGCAAGAGTTCATGGGAGGAAAAACTTCAACCACAAACTACCAGAAGGAACAGAAAGAACTCAGGGCTTAAATACATGGGGAGAGGTAATCGGTGTGAACAGACACAGGTGTATGGAACTATTCAACAAACATGGAAACTAACTAGGGAACACAGGCGTTGCACAGGGAAAACAGAACCAAAAGAGAACATAACATAACCGAACATACATGATCATACTGTATTATGCATTAAGAGTTGCTTATAAAAAAAAAATGTTGTTGCAAGATGATGTCACATCTTTCAAAGTTGTATCTTAGCAGATGCTTCACTATAGTGAAAGATCCATCTACAAACAGTTATGAATTTGGAATAAGTTATTGGCAAATCTTCATTCTTAAATAATGCTAAAATAAAATCTTCATATTCATGCTTAGAATAGTTTGACTACCTTAAAATCAGCCAATTAGCATATTTAATATTCTATGAGGGGGGTGTGGTTCAGCGAAGTCTGCGGAGCAAGCCAGGAGACGAGCGCGGGGCAAGTACTGGGCTGCGTTCCAGTCCACTTTTAGACACGCACTTGCGAACTTCCCTAAGCACTTCCCCTCGGGGGAATCCCTGCCGCCATTTTGAAGTGCGTTCCACTTCGTGAAGTGGACGAGGGAAGTTTATATGGACAGACCCTCGTTCCTTCGATTTTGACAGAGGGAGCGAGTTTACTTCATATGTACACTTCAGGCACCTATATGTCCCACAATGCATTATGATTGTGACGTACATCCAAGAGAACGAGACGGAGGGAAGTTAGCAAGTGAAGGGCAAGACAATTTTGGACTGGAATGCAGCCTTGGTCAAGTTCAGAGTGTATAACACCTGCTTCTCGTTTCAGTAATTCCCGGGAGATATAGGGTATAAGCTACTTGAGGACTGTAAAGAAAGAGAGACGCGGTGAACTCAAGGCTGTTTTGGGAAATCCTGAGCGTTCCAAGAAGTGCAGAAAGAATGTTGTTACTCTGATTTAAGCATCATTTTGCTGTTTATTCACAGTAATAATTTGTACAAACAAATAAATAAATATGGGCCAGCATGAATTCGCATTATTTCACAGTAACTTTCTGAGTAATTTGTAAAATAATCCTGTACATTTCTGGCAAATTACTTCTGATGGAGACTGACACAAAGGTTGCACAAGCATTTCATATTCACAGCCCCTTTCACAATGTGAGTGTTGCACCCTATGTGTTATTGACATGTGATTTACGTGATGGGCAAGTTCAGAGAAGTTCAGAGACCATGCATCAAATTCATTTATCAGATAATTTTGATCAGTGGTCAATTAATCAGAGCGTCCCTAGCTGGCACAGGATTTGAATTTTTTGTTAAAAATCTGCCATCTTTTCTCATAGTGGTTTATTGCGTAAGGTGCTATTATTATTTAACTAACAGCTCTAGAGCCACAAAAAAGGTGCCATACGTCAATCATCTCATGACAATGCCCTAAAAGAGTCTGGCTGATGGAGCCACAAAAACATGCACAGTCCTAAATATTTCACGAGCAATTCAGAATTTTCATACTGAAATTACTTGTATTAAGAGTAAAACATTGTAAAATGAAAAATTATAAAATATTTCAAGTGAAACTGTGACATGGTCCTCAAACTAATATTGACTTTAGCCAGAGTGACCTAACCTAAAACTGATAGTCTTATGCCAAATCTGTCTATATTGTGTTCTTTGAGAGCAAAAAGCTACAAAAAAAATGCAGAGCAAAGTGTATCAAATGATCCAATAGAACTGAACTACACAGCGCAACCCACAGGACAGTGGATCCCTTTACCTTGTGTGACCCTATGAAAACAAAGCAATTTCTGATTGTCTTTTCCAATAAATAAATCCACTATGCTATGAGTGATCACTGTAGATGGTTTGATTAGGTTGAGGGACTCAAATGTATAAAGGTTTGGCATTTATAGGCATTAGGCCAATATCAAAAACAATAATCATAAACAACAAGCGCATCCAGAATTTTCGGTTTCGGCCCAGAATTTTCATTTCGATGCATCTCTCTAATATATACGGACCATTCTACAGAATTGGTGCAAACTGCTGTCCCACAACCAAAAAACGTATTCAAATCTTAAATGCTAACTAAGATGCTTCTATTATCTTTTGAATCCAACAAAAATATTTAAAATATCAGTAAGCTTAATATATATAAAATCATAATTTATTGGGTATTTTTAATTGGGAGATGGCTGTCCCAAACCCTAACCCTTAAATTTCAACTTATGAAAATGATATTGAAATATTTTTTGCAGTTATTTCCATTGTTGTTTTTAAAAATATCTTTATAATATCTTATCTAAGTTCAAAAATATATGTATATTTTTATTACATTTTCTTTTTATATCACGAAACAATGTGTCTCGCATTTTCATGTCACTACTGAAAAGTCTATGTTTTGGTCCATTGGCTGAGTCTGATTTTTGATCAGGAAATATTCCTGTGTCCCTCTCTCTTATGGCTACATGATGAGTAGATAGAGCCCATCATTTTGAGGTAAATGTGTTCATTTCAGCAAACATTTTAGTATATCTTCTCAAGGGACAATAATATAGAAATGAAACTTGTATATATTTTAGAGTAGTAAATGTGCTGCTTGTATAGCAGTATATATTTACTGTCCTCTGAAAATAATTCAACATACAGCCATTATTGTCAAAATAGCTGGCAACAAAAGTGAGTACACCCTAAGTGAAAATAGCTATATCTTGTATTAGAGCAGATAAAATTTGTGCTTTGAGTACAATTCTCTCATACTGACCACTGGATGTTCAACATGGCACCTCCATGACAAATAACTCTCTAAGGATTTGAGAATTAGAATTGTTGCTCTCCACAAAGATGGCCTAGGCCAGGGCTATTCAATTAACTTCATTTCGAGGGCCGGATTATTAAATCGAAATGTTAAGGAGGACCGGTGGGTTTAGCTTATTTACTGAAACATTATTTATTACTTATTGAAACATAACAGTATCAATAAATAAGCTAAAGTAAACCTAAAACAAAGTATTGTATTTACTTGGTTTGAAATCAGGCTTAGTCCACCAAATATTGATTTCTGAACTCTTCCTAACTTAAAACAGTATTGTGTTGTTTAAAAACAAATATAAACTTGTTTTCTTTGCAATATTTGAGGTCTGAAAACAGAACATTGGTATGTATACATACATACATACATACATACATACATACATACAGTATATCTGGAAAAAATAAATGAACTACTTTATTTATTCTACTAACAATACATATATACTATATATATATATATATATATATATATATATATATATATATTAAAAACTTCTTGGCAAATGAAGACAAATACAAAATTGACATTGGTTATTGCTCTTGATGGTGACATGACAGGCCAGGGTAACCTAACCTCTAATTGATATTGATGTTCAGAGGTTGACTCAACAGTCGTGTTATGTTTAAAGACATCTGTTAATAATTCATTAAAAAAATAAATAAAGGGGCAGCAGTAAACTAATATAAAAGATCTGATTCTCTGAGCTCTTCACAAACCATCAGCCATGAGAGCTGTTGTGCTTGCCCTGACTGTAGCCCTTGTGGGTAAGTTTTATGTTTTGAACTTAAGAAGTTCCTGTATCTCTTTTCTTAAAATATTTCTCTTTAAGAAAGTAAATTAGAACCTCTTAAAATAGGTTCATTAAATTTAATTTAATTAAGTAAATTAATTAAGTAAAATTAAATTAAGTCGTTTTAAAAGCATATTTTCTCATGTGTTTTTTTTTTTTTTTTAGCATGTCAACAGATCAACCTTGGTAAGTACAATTTTTTTAATTTGGTTATTTGTAAATAGGTAATTTACAACTATTGCATACTTGCTTTAACTCAACCAAAGAAATACTCTACCATTTTCAGTTCCTGAGTTTGCCCCTGACAAGACCTATGTGTACAAGTATGAGGCTCTGCTCTTGGGTGGTCTTCCTCAAGAAGGTCTGGCCAGAGCAGGAATAAAAGTCAGCAGCAAGGTTCACCTCAGTGCCGTGACAGAGAACACCTTCATGATGAAGGTAATGACATTTATGAATTGTAAAATTTTTAGGTGTTCAACACTAAGGAAAAACTAAAACTGTGTTAGCAAGCATTGACTGTTAAAAGCAACAATTCCCTTGTTTTAAGTGAAAATATTCCTTTTCAGCTCATGGATCCTCTACTCCACGAGTATGCTGGCATTTGGCCCAAGGATCCATTTGTTCCTGCCACTAAGCTCACTTCAGCTCTGGCTGCTCAGCTTCAGATTCCCATCAAGTTTGAGTATGCTAATGGTGTGGTTGGACAGGTATTTGCCCCTGCAGGAGTCTCCCCTACAGTAATGAACCTGCACAGAGGAATCCTCAATATCCTTCAGCTCAACCTCAAGAAGACCCAGAACATCTATGAGCTGCAAGAGGTAAGAAAGTGATCCGTACACTTGATCCATTTTGAGTTCTGCAATCTAATTTTTTACTTGTTCTTCAAGGATGGAGTTCAGGGAGTGTGCAGGACCCACTACGCCATCAGTGAGGATCCAAAGGCCAACCACATTATTGTCACCAAGTCTAAGGATCTGACCCACTGCCAGGAGAGAATCATGAAGGACATCGGTTTGGCATACACTGAGAGGTGTGCTGAATGCACAGAGGTAATGAAAAAGACGAGAAAGAATTGAAATATTTACTCAATATAACGAAAATGCCAAGAGTCAAGTGGTCACATACCTTTCTCCCAACAGAGGGTCAAGAGTCTGATTGAAACTGCATCTTACAACTACATCATGAAACCATCTGCCGCCGGTGTACTGATCGCTGAAGCAACAGTTGAGGAAGTGCATCAGTTTTCACCCTTCAATGAGATCCATGGTGCTGCCCAGATGGAAGCAAAGTAAGATTGCTCCTCTGTGAGATTTCTCTTAAAAATATGAAGTAACAATATTACTAAGAGATAAAGATTTATTTTATTTTTTTCAGACAAACCTTGACTTTTGCTGAGATTGAGAAGACGCCTGTTGTTCCAATCAAAGCTGATTACTTGGCCCGTGGATCCCTGCAGTATGAGTTTTCAACTGAAATTCTTCAGACCCCCATTCAACTCCTGAAGATCAGTAATGCACCAGCTCAGGTATAATTCATGACTAAAAATCGTTAACAGTCTCCAAGTCAAAGCCTTTGATCCATGATCAACTGAGTGTTGCCCCTTACTCTCTCTAGATTATCGAGGTCTTAAAGCACCTTGTTGCAAACAATGATGCCATGGTCCATGATGATGCTCCACTTAAGTTTCTTGAGCTCATCCAACTCCTGCGTGCTGCCACCTTGGAGAATATTGAGGCTATCTGGGCTCAGTTCAAAGACAAACCAGTTTACAGGTACAATATTTGAGCAATATGTTCATAGGAATATAGTTCAAAGACAATTTTTTATTATGAATATATTTTAAAACAATGAATCTGTTAGGCGCTGGCTTCTGGATGCTCTTCCTGCTGTTGGCACACCAGTCATTGTAAAATTCATCAAGGAGAAGTTCCTGGCCGGTGAACTTACCATTCCTGAGTTCATTCAGGCTCTTGTAGTTGCTCTGCAAATGGTCACTGCTGATTTGGAGACCATCCAGTTGACAGCTGTGGGTACATCTTACTATACTCAAAGTGCTGTTCTTCAAATATGACCAAAATCAAATTAATCATTTATGTATGTTGCTGAACAGAGTTTGGCTAAGCACGAGAAAATCGCCACAATCCCAGCTCTTCGTGAAGTCATCATGCTGGGATATGGTTCCATGATTGCCAAACACTGCGTTGAAGTTCCCACTTGCTCTGCCGAGCTCCTCAGGGTAAACGACTCAAGACCTCCATACATTTCTGCCATGGACTTAATATAATATTTACTATAATAGAAAAATAGTATCTTACTAAATATTATCAATATTATTTGTCTAAATGTGCCTTAAACTCCTCAGCCCATCCATGAGATTGCTGCAGAGGCCATTTCAAAGAATGACATTCGTGAAATCACTTTGGCTCTGAAAGTTCTGGGCAATGCTGGTCACCCTGCTAGTCTTAAAACCATCATGAAGCTCCTACCTGGACTGAGAACTGCAGCTACTTCTCTACCTCTTAGAGTCCAGGTTGATGCCATCTTGGCCCTGAGGAACATTGCCAAGAAAGAGCACAAACTGGTAAGTGTCAGACACTATAGGAATCAATTACTGTAAAACATTATACATATTTTCTTCCCATAATATACTAACCTTGTTTCTTGGCTCAGGTTCAGCCAGTGGCCCTGCAGCTTGTATTGGACAGGACTCTCCACCCTGAAGTGCGTATGGTTGCTTGTATTGTGTTGTTTGAGTCCAAGCCCTCAGTGGCTCTCGTCTCCAATCTTGCTGGTGCTTTGAAGACTGAGACTAACATGCATGTTGCAAGCTTTGCCTATTCCCACATCAAGTCCTTGACCAGAATCACTGCACCTGATATGGCAGCTGTGTAAGAGCAAATCATTTCTCACATATTTTACTTCATCACATAAAATGAGCACACGCCAGAGGTAATCATGGTTGTCCATTTCAGTGCGGGTGCAGCTAATGTTGCCATCAAGCTCATGAGTCGCAAACTGGACAGGCTTAGCTTCCGTTTCAGCAGAGCCATTCAGCTGGACTTCTATCATAGTGAGTCTAGCCATTTTTATAAGAGAGCTAAAAAACGAACAGTGTCATGGGTGTTTCTTAAAATGTGTAAAAAATTCTCCTGACACATTAAATGTATTCTTACCTCTTTTCCTGTGCAGCTCCTCTTATGATTGGAGCTGCTGGTAGTGCCTACATGATCAATGATGCCGCCACCATCCTGCCCAGAGCTGTTGTAGCTAAAGCACGTGCTTACCTGGCTGGAGCTGCTGCTGATGTTCTTGAGGTGGGACAACCAAGAGTTATTAAAAAACATGTTCATGGTTTTAAAATGTTTAAGTGTCAGTCTTCACTCAGTTGATTCTCTCAAACAGATCGGTGTGAGAACTGAAGGAATCCAGGAGGCTCTTCTGCAATCTCCTGCTGCAGATGAAAGTGTTGACCATATCACAAAGATCAAGCGCACCCTGAGAGCTGTACGTTTTCATGTCCTGTGTACAATATAATTGTGTACTTTTAAGTAATATTATAAGCATGACATAGGCATATGTGTGTGACTTCTCTTTTTTTATTCCTCAAGCTCGCAAACTGGAAGACCTTGCCAACCAATCAGCCATTGGCTTCAGCCTATATCAAATTACTTGGACAAGAAGTGGCTTATTTCAACATTGACAAGACCATCATTGAAGAAGCAATACCGGTACTGTGTTGTACTTTATGTATTCTCTGTCATTAATATATTTTTTGTGTTCTGTCTCAAAAATAGTTCTCACAATTAGAATAAAGTTTCTCATAAACACTATCCCTAGATGGTCACTGGACCCAAACCACGTGAACTGTTGAAGCATGCCCTTAAAGCTTTGCAGGAAGGAGTTGCCTTCCATTATGCCAAACCCCTGCTTGCATCTGAAGTGCGTCGTATCTTGCCAACAGCAGTTGGTTTGCCTATGGAGCTCAGTTTGTACACTGCTGCTGTCGCTACTGCAAGTCTCAATGGTATGTTTTTTCTTAGATTTTTTTTGTTAATCTTACCTTGGATATGAGGGTGTCACTTTGAAGTTTGATGTTGCTCTGTTCATCCCTCTAGTTAAGGCCACCATTACACCTCCTCTCCCTGAGGAGATTGAGACTATGACTCTTGAGCAGCTCAAGAAGACTGATGTTCAACTCCAGGCTGAAGCTAGACCAAGGTACACTTTTGCAGCTACATTCATGAAGATGAGATATAGGGCCCTATTTTAACGATCTGAAACGCAAGTGTCAAGCGCAAAGCGCAAGTAACTTTGTGGGCGGGTCTCGGCGCTGTTGCTATTTTCCCGGCGGGATAAATGCCTCTTGCGCCCGGCGCAAATCTAAAATGGGTTGGTCTGAAGTAGCTTCATTATTCATAGGTGTGGTTTGGGCGTAACGTGAAATAAACCAATCAGAGCGTCATCTCACATTCCCTTTAAGAGAAGACGCGCTTTTTCCATAGCGGATTGCTATTGTAACGGCGGATTTGCCAGGCGCGCGCCAGGAGCTGTTCACAGCCAAGGAGAGCAACGCTCTCGTCACGTCCGTAAAAGAGAGAAGTTACATTGAAATGGAGAAACCCACCCAAATTAACTTCGGTTAAACAGGCGTATGATAATTTGGGTAAATGTGTAAGCTAGATGTATGCTTTTATAATAAATTGTCTATCTATCTATCTATCTATCTATCTATCGTTCGTTCGTAATAATGTATGATTTGCAAAAATGAAAACTGCTGCTTCTGTGTAGATGAGAGAATCAAAGTGTATGCGCGTTGTGCACACGCTACATTGATTATGGCCAAGCATGCGCCCTTAAAATAGCATATGAATAACATGCGCAACGCGCCACTGACTTTAAACTATTTTTTCCTGGTTAGTGGCGCAATTGTTTTCTAAACCTGCAAAATAGCAAGAAGGAACGTTTGCGCCGGAACACGCCTCCTCTTTGCGCTGAACCGCCCCCGGGAGCGCAAGTGTATTTCCTAACTTACCGACGTGCTTCTGTGGAGGGAAAAGTCCGCTTTGCGCGGGTGCAAAATAGGAATGATACATGCGTCGGTGTCCAAAGTCACTTGCGCTGGGTGCAAGATAGGGCCCATAATGTACACAACAACAGTTATTTGTTAACAGTTAACAAACAATCTCCCTTATTATTATTTTTTCAGTATTGCTCTCCAGACCTTTGCTGTGATGGGAGTGAACACTGCCTTGATCCAAGCTGCTGTTATGGCAAGAGGAAAGATCCGTACTATTGCCCCTGGAAAAGTGGTTGCAAGAGCAGACATTCTCAAGGGCAACTACAAGGTGGAGGCTCTGCCTGTTGAGCTTCCTCAACACATTGCTGATGTGAGGTAATGAAATATTAGTCAGACCAGTGGAGAAAATATTCTGAAGCAATTCATAAATAGCTCAAAAGATTTCTGAAAGTGAGATGTGACCCACTTTTTTTTTTGTTCCAACAGCTTTGAGACTCTTGCTGTGGTCAGAAATATTGAAGAGCCCAACGCTGAGAGGATTGTTCCCTTAGTACCCGAGGTGGCCATGCAAAATGCCCAGACTCCTGCTGCTCCATTTCACAAGACTCTCTGTCTTGCTGTCCCATACATTGAAATCAAGGGGTGCGTTGAGGTGCACTCTCACAATGCTGCTTTTATCAGAAACTCTCCTCTCTTCTACATAATTGGACAGCACTCAGCCCGTGCTGCACTGACAAGAGGTATTCATTCAGAGAAGATTATAAATTTCAGAGAAAATTACAGAAAAATTTGCAGACAAAATAATAATTGTCATTTTGGCTTTAGCTGAAGGTCCTGCAGTTGAAAGACTGGAGCTTGAAGTCCAAGTTGGTCCTAGAGCTGCTGAGAGACTCCTTAAGCAAATCAGCCTCATTGATGAGGATACTCCAGAAGGAAAGGCCTTCCTGTTGAAACTGAGGGAAATCCTGGAGACTGAAGACAGAAATGCGTCCGTCTCTTCTGAAAGCAGCAGTAGCAGCCGCAGGAGCAGCAGCAGCAGCAGCAGCAGTTCAAGCTCCTCCATGTCCAGCTCTCGTATGAGTAAGGTGAGGAAGTGGAATGTAGCGTGTTGGTTAGGTAGCCAATATTTTTGTCATAAATATATTTTTTTCACTGAATCATTTTATATGGATTTTTAGACTGCCACTATCATGGAGCCCTTCAAGAAATTCCACAAAGATCGGGTAACTACTAAAAAGCCAATTTTTTATAGTATTACTTTAGATTATATCGATTACTTATTACAAAACTTATTTTTGCTTGCAGTTCTTGGCACCCCATGGTGCTTCAAAGGCAGTAAGCAGTGGAAGCACTGCATCTAGCTTTGAGGCTCTCCAGAAACAGGTGAATCAATTGGTGTCATTAATAACATATAACCCAAAGGTGACATTTTATTCTAAAATCCACTTAAATTGATTATGGTTTATGCTTTCAGGCTAAGTTCCTCGGAAATGCTCTTCCACCTGTTTTTGCTGTCATTGCCCGTGCTGTGAGAGTTGACCACAAGCTGCTGGGCTACCAACTTGCTGCTTACTTTGACAAGCCAACAGCAAGAGTGCAGCTCGTTGTTTCCTCCATCGCTGAAAATGACAACCTGAAGATCTGTGCTGATGGTGCCCTGCTGAGCAAGCACAAAGTCACTGTAAGACTGGAACTTTTTTGAATAAAAAAAAAGACAAGATTTAGAACAATTATAGAAATTAATTTCTCAAGATGATATTTTATTTACAAAGTTTGCGAGGAGCACGTTCAGATAATCTACCCAATCAGCACGACAAGAGGCATATACATAGCCGATTTACCTCAGTTCGATGACAGTCCTCCACCCCAACTCCTTACTCTCGATTATTCCTATCCCAGCCAGGGATGGGGGGAGTACTCTGGGTTCGGGCCAAATTCCGAGCCCGGAGCCCTCTCCTCGGACACTCCAAATACGCATATTTCCATACCCTATCTGATTATATGTAAGTGCAAACTTGTGAATGAAATTATTGATATCAATAAAAAATTTTGAACACAAATGTCCTTTTCAGGCCAAGGTTGCTTGGGGTCAAGAATGCCAACAGTATGCAGTCACTGCTAAAGCTGAAGCCGGTGTCCTGGGAGAATTCCCTGCTGCACGTCTAGAGCTGGAATGGGAGAGGCTGCCAATAATTATCACCACATACGCCAAAAAGTAATGTTCAGCAACACTGAATGACAAATGTATTGTATAGTTTAGAAAAGGGCACTGGTTTAATCGGCTTTTTTTTTTGTGCATCCCTTCACAATTAGACTGTCCAAGCACATCCCTATGGCGGCTTTCCAGACGGGCTTTAGACTTGAAAGAGCAAAGAACAGTGAGAAAGAGATTGAACTGACTGCAGCCTTGCCAACTCAGAGATCCTTGAATGTCATTGCTAGGATTCCAGAGGTGAAATAGTTTTCAGTTAAATTATGACTCTCACAGAGATATAATAAGAAAATTCAACAAATTATTTTTGTTCCTGCTGCTCTAGATGACACTGTCAAGGATGGATATTCGTCTCCCTGTCGCTGTTCCCATTAATCCAGACGGAACTCTTTCCATTCATATCGATGAGGACATTCTCTCCTGGATCCAGAAACATATCAAGGAAGAATAAGAAATTAATTACATTTTACATTTTCACATTCAGTTTAATTTAATACATTGCCACTCTTGTGATATCTGTAATGTAATGCAACCAAATTCTAATAAATACCCTGCAAGTGTCAGAATTGTGCGAACTGCTTTTATTTGACAATTCTCAGTACTCATAAAAGTTTAGTTTTTTTTTTTTTTTACTTGACAACAAGGTTCACAATTTATTATTTATTTATGAAAGATATATAAAATACGGTGACTGAGAGGGGGCATGTTCGGTTTGCATAGTTTTGTCGTGGTCACGAGTCACGATCATATTAATTTGTGGGAACGTGACATGTCGTGGTAATTTTGTCGAGGTAACAACAACATTTTTATGTTGTGGCCACGTGATGTGAAGTCGTGGCTTTAAGATCCTATGTTGAGGGAATGACATATTTTTCTTATGGCCATGAATTTTTATGTTGAGGGAACAATATCAACTGTATTTCTTGTGGCCATGAGTTTAATGTGTAAACAAACCTGCATAGCAACATGGCAATATCAGAAATGGATTTTGTTAATAAATTAATATTTTATTTTAAAGTAAGAATGGAAAAAGTGCAGAAGAAACAATCATATTAACCTATATTATACTATAATATCATATCATATTATATGCGCTAGACAGCATTCAAATGAAGTTTATTAGCAATAAATGTTAAAAGATTATGTAAGAGCATAAAATAATGTAGGCCTACAAGAAAACCCCTGAGCTGCCTGCACCCACACGCCTTCCGGGAGGGGGAGGGTACTGTCAGGGTACTGTACTGTTGTGTGCGTTTTGATTCAGGTTTGTATTTCAGGCCTTGTCCACACAGAGACGCTTAATCGGGGGAACCCCTCATCATTTAAACAAACTAAAGCTTGTTCCTCCATAAACTCTTCTACAACTCCCCCATTACTATATGTGCATAAACTTCCCCAAAGTGAATTATGTGCATTAAAATCTCCATACCATATCAAATAAGAACCTTTGTTCTTATTATATTAATTTCATCTAATGTTAACTGATTGCATGGATTATAAAAGTTGAGCACCTTTATCCCTCCTCCATGTGTCCAGACCTCTACAACAACTCATTCACTCTGAGTATCTAATATTCTTTCTCTAAAAGCAACCCCATCTTTAACAAAGGTTCCACATCCCCCACCATTTGATCCAATTCTACCCTTTCTAACCAACTTGTAACCAAGAATGATACAAATTTAATTGCGGATGAAGCCAAGTCTCCTGAATACAAATAATGTCTGGTAACACTGTTGACTGATGTACAAATCTTTTAAATTCTTGGCCATTCGCAATCAAACTTCGGAGATTCCATTGTAGTATTTTCATTTCATGGTTTTACTTCTTTGACTTCCTGAAGGATCACATATCACTGAAGTTCCTTCGGTTTGTCCAAGTAACATCTGAATCTGTTCTACTGAAATTTCAGTAATATCCAGGTGCGGATATTATGATTTTCAGTTTTTCAGTTCTTTTGGCTGTTTGAGACTTCTGCTATAAATGCCACAAAATTGATTTTGTTTACCATAAGCATGTGGTAATCTGTGGTAGATTTTTCCCTAAACCTAACTATCTGGGTCTCATCTACAAATCGACGTCCCCGAACATCTACTGTCGACGTTTAGTCTATCTGGGTCTCGTCTACAAATCAACGTCCCCTGGGTCTCGTCTACAAATCGACGTCCCTGTCCAAACACCTAATTAAATTGTTCCCCCTAAACTAGCTTACTTCCTAAACTAGCTTCCTGCGCAGGAATAAATCGACAAACAGACCTGCAAATGTCCTTTAAATGCTTTAATCACAGCCAGGAGATCTTCCCAAGCAGTTCTCAGGGAATCTCTCCCAAGAAGCAAGGCTGGAGGATCTCAGACAAATTCCATTGAGAATCCCACCAGAAAACACGGATACAACAGTTTTTATAGAATCGAGAAAACAAATAAGACTAACATGTCAACTTCAATATGATTGGTTCAATTGGTTCAAAAGCCCCAACCTTTTTCCTCTGTCACTGGCACAAGCAAACTCTGTTTTTGTGATTACTTATTACAAGGTTTGAGAACTAGTCATCTGTCTAGTTTCACTTCCCCTTTTTGTTATTTATACACACACACACACACACACACACACACACACACACACACACACACACACACACACACACACACACACACACACACACACACACAAGTTTTCCCCAAAGAGTTTGGAAATATTTAAAAGCATATGAATGTCGTCCCTGCAAGAAAAACAAATGCTAGTTGATTAATTAAAGTTGATTAATTAAAAAATCCATCACACATCCAAGAGACATTTATGACTGCATGCATCTTTAGATTGAGTTGTGTCATTTTCATTCAATTTTCCATTTACATCATGTACTTGTTTAACTGCTTGAGCATATGTAATATTTTGTACTGTTTTGTATTTCATTGCTTCTGTAGCTTGTTTTTGGGCTTTACAACCTAGAAACACTGCACTGTGTGGACCTTCACAATTACAACATTTGGGTTCAACCCCCTCTCCACATTGCCCATAATCATGGTCTCTGCCACATTTGCAACATATTCTTAAGGACCGTATTGCACACATATCCAATTTTGATGTGCTCCGCCAAGTTTTTGCAATTGAAAGTTAATACAACAGTAGTACTACTTTCTTTCCAACCATTTTTACTGGCATGCAAATGCTTCACTTCTGTCACCATTTCATTCGTTATATGTGTCTTTAATACCTAGTCAGATAAGGACACAGGCACTCCCATAATCACTAATTTAAGATTGTCAAGTTCCCCCGGTACATGACATTTGACTGCTGCACCACCTAGCTCTTTGATCTTTAACGCAGTTGTTTTCTGTCCACACAAAAAAGGAGGACTCGATTGTTTTACCTTGCAGATTTAATATTTCATATTGCTTTTTTGATTATTTAAGTCTCATTGGATTATTGATGTGTTCAACTGTTCCAGCAAATGTTACTATTACCTTGTATTCCACCTCCATTTTCCTTGTCTTTGTAAGACTGAAATAACTGTAAGACTTGAGAAATTAGATAAATGCCAGGCAGTCTACTTGAGGCCCTGAGAGGACAAGGACCTCTCTGGAAATTAACATTTGAACTCACCCTTGTGCAATATAGAGATGAAAGTCTCACCTCCGAATCATCCTAATCTACATTTCATGCTCTCATCCCCCACTCCTTCTCCCCCATGCGAAGATCACCAAAAACTCACCCAAGAATCTAAATGGTTTAATGTGAATAATTATCATCGAGTATTACACATGTTTGGTATCATTTGAAATGTCTCAGTGCGACTGGTACAAATGTCTAATTTCCAAATAAGTAAAACAAAAGGTAATATGGTTTTTAAGAGTTTAGAGATAGCTGGCACACAAAGGAAGGTGGTCTCTAGACAAATGGTCTCCTACCCCCCAAAAGGTGTCAACTCTGAATGTAAATTCCCATTGTTAGCAGATGTTTCAATGTGAAAGAGGTTCTGTCTATATAATGAAATGCAACGAGAAGATCGGGGCCTTTTCTGTAATTCAGATTAGCCCGTGAGTGAGACTCTCAGCTTCATGTATTTCTTAATGTTGGGTTCGCATCTCTTCTCTTTATTCCAGAGCATTTGATGTTTTGTATCGATTATCTTTGAATTGATTATGAAATTGGCATGATTCATTTACCTGACATAATAAATTGTTACATTTGATTATTCTGCGCTGGTCGGATGCCGGACTTGGCCGATCGAGTGCAAGTTTACATCTTGTTATTTCCTCCTACCTCTGACTCATCTGTCATCTGACTCAGAATCTCTATTTTTCTGTTTGTTTGACGCATCTAGAACCTGAGACCATCCCTCACTATCAATTATTGAAGAATCATCATCATAATCATCCATACTACCTGCATTCATCCTCTCCAGTCTCAGCACAGTTGATGTTAACCGGCCACACCACCTAATTCGGATCCCGCATATTCTAGTGTTTTTCTGTCAGTTAATTAGTTCAGTTCTCCTCCATTCTCTCCCTGTTTGTCTCTATGGTAACTGATTGAGTTAGTTCTATTCAGGTGTGTCTCATTAATTAGTCTCATTAGTTCCTGTGCATTTAAACCCTGTGTGCCGTTCAGTTCATTGTCAGTTCTATGTTGTTACATTGGTTGTTCTGTTCATGATCCTTGTTCCAGAGATTCTGTTTTGTAAAGATTTGAGTTTTTTCTTGTAATTAAAGTTAAAACTGCTGCACTTAGACCCTGCTTAAACCAGCCTGTGACAAATATATTGATATTTAAATATTATTGTAGTATAGTTTCTGTACTGTAACGACTACGAGAATGAACCAAACACAATTGAAGATTTTAGGTGATTTTGTTCATACATAATCCCACAAAGAGTCTTCACATTCCAGACTCAAATCACCAAACCCATTGTTTAACTAAAGGAAGAACGTTGTCAACGTTTGATAATTTTGCAAGACACATCTGTTCAGAAATGGTACTGCTCAGGGCCCTACCAAGAGGTCACCTGACCCCTGCGACTAACAGACCCCGTCTTTCTTAAGGACCAAGGTCCCAAGAGATGAACAAAACAGACTTAAGCAGGAACTATCCATGACCTCAGATTGGAATGTCTTAAACCCCATACACTTTACACACCAACACACTTTACATATCAAAATCCATAAAACTCATCCCAGAACAATTCTTGACTGACCTATAATCAAATATCGTTCAACTACATAATTCTTTGTTGTCTACAACCTATATGTACGGTGGCCGAGAAGGGTCACAACACAAACAAAAACCACAACAACTACATATTCAGAAAACACCTCCAAATTCAGAAAACACATACAAACGCCACAACAACTACATATTCAGAAAACAACTTTGTCGATTTCACATCACGCACGCTGCAAATATTCACAGCACGAGCAAATAGGGAAACGAACTGCAAACTGCAAAGACACAACGGAAATGTTTCCAGGGGGGCCATAATCAGTGACGGCTACAAGAGGTAAGGGTTTCCAGAGCCTGTCTACGGCCTTATTAGACATTCTCTGGTGTTTCTCTTTTATTATGACAGACTTGTCGATGTGCTCTGATACCGAAGTGGTTTGCAGCACAAAACGGACAGAACATTTCAATCTGAAAAATAAATAAATAGTTCAGATATCAGGACAACAATGTAAAAACGCCGGTAATGCATCTATTTAGTGACCAGAAGCGAGCTAGCCAGCTAGTTTCCAGCTAACAACGTTGGCAGAACGTTTAACAATTATCTGCGTGGACTAATACATTATGGGGACAATAACTTAATATGTTGAAAACACACAAAACCACTTCGGTATCAGAGCACATCGACAAGTCTGTAATAATAAAAGAGAAACACTTACCTCTTGTAGCCGTCACTGATTATGGCCCCCCTGGAAACATTTCCGTTGTGTCTTTGCAGTTTGCAGTTCGTTTCCCTATTTGCTCGTGCTGTGAATATTCAACGCATTCTCATCCTTGGGCGTCATAATACTGACGCTTTTGACATTTCGTCTACATCGAACGCACATGGCACCCTTTAGCGTCAATATGAGACGCACAGAGCTTTGTTCGGTAATGGGTAGGTTTAGGTGTAGTGTAGGAATAGGGTTAGACCGCTAGGAGGCGCCTTCTGGCCCATTTCTATCTGCGTCTCATATTGACGCTAAAGGGTGCCATGTGCGTTCGATGTAGACGAAATGTCAAAAGCGTCAATATATGACGCCCTAGGATGAGAACGGGCTGGAATATTTGCAGCGTGCGTGATGTGAAATCGACAAAGTTGTTTTCTGAATATGTAGTTGTTGTGGCGTTTGTATGTGTTTTCTGAATTTGGAGGTGTTTTCTGAATATGTAGTTGTTGTGGCGTTTGTATGTGTTTTCTGAATTTGGAGGTGTTTTCTGAATATGTAGTTGTTGTGGCGGCGTTTGCATGTGTTTTCTGAATTTGGAGGTGTTTTGGAGATGTAGTTGTTGTGGCGTTTGTTTGTGTTGTGACCCTTCTCGGCCACCGTATATATGTGTCTATACTTGCTTAGACTACATTACAAGTCATTTAATGGTTATAACTGTTAGATGTTTGAATGAAAGTGTGTTGTGTTTCATATCAATATGACTGTATGCTCTTAACTCAAGAGATGGCTTGAGTGAAATCTGTGTAAAATGTTTCGTATTCTTATAATACTAATGATGTCTAAACTGTAGCATTTGTTCTCTCTGTTAGTCAGAGGTGGACAGTAACAAAGTACATTTACTTGAGTACTGTACTTAAGTACACTTTTTGAGTATCTGTACTTTACTTGAGTATTATTTTTTCTGGAAACTTTTTACTTTAACTTCACTACATTTGAAAGACAAATATCGTACTTTTTACTCCACTACAATTCTGTCAAGGTCCTTGAGTAGAAAGTAACATCAGTCAGTGGATGATTTTGGTTGCAGGGGTTGCATTTTGGTTGGAAATGAAACTCGGGTTGACGTCAGAACCCTGCATCTGATTGACATCAGAACCCGACGTCAGATTGACGTTGGATATTGATTGAAAATAAAAGTAGGGTTGACGTCGGGACTCGACTGATGTTGGTTTCTGACGTTAACCCGATTTTCATTTTCAACCACAATACAACGTCTGTCCAATGTTGGAGATCAACGTCAATCTGACATTGGATTCTGACATAAACCTGATTTTCATTTTCAACGTTGGGTTTGATTTTCTAAATGCGAATTTTGTCACTTTTTTGCACACTAGCTTATAGATAACAGTAAGGCGAACATATTCATACTAAAAGCCAAAAAACTTTAAATAGGGCAGTATTTGAGGGAACAGCCATTTGGGTGTCCGAAACCATTGTGGACGTTATTGAGTGCACTTATTCAATCTCACATTCAATCCCACTACTGAAACTGTGTTCTAGAAATAAATGTGATATTGATATGAGGGTATGCAGGCATAGATTCAGAGGCATACGGTACTTTAAGTATTACATACAACAATGCAACAATAATAAAACAATGCATTGACATTTACTTTTTACTTTTGATACTTAAATATTTTTAAAAACGAGTACTTCTGTACTTTTACTTAAGTAAAAATAGGTCTTTACAACTTTGACTTGTAACGGAGTAATATTTGACCAGTAGTATCTGTACTTTCACTCAAGTAAGGAAGTTGTGTACTTCGTCCACCTCTGCTGTTAGTAAGGAGAGCACAGATAAGCATGATTTACGATCAGAACTGAAAAGAACGCCACCTCCTAAATTTAGCCAGTGTCTAATTGGCCAGAACTCATCCTGGAGGTTGGACAAACTTTGAGTTTAAAATCTTAGACCCGAACAAAGAAACTCGCTCTCGAAAAAGTCTCTTCAAAAAGTTCTCGAGGAGGTTGGGGGCGCAGAGACAAAGAACCCAAATTAAGATCAGAAGAACGGGTTCAACAGCTTCATTAAAGCCATCATCTACTCTCGTCTCAATTTTCTTTCTTTTCTAAGCTTTCCTTTATTTTCCGTTGTGAGTCTCGGTTCTAAGTTAAGTTTTGCGGCAAAGTTTCGGTCCACATTTCTTCTGCAAAGCCAGCTTCAAACAAAGACTTCCATCAACCCGCCAGTACACCACGTGATTGACCGCCCGAACGAACTCGGGAAACCCCTTTTACGCGGAAAGGGAATCCCAAGAGAAAAAAAGGAACGCAAACAAGCAAGTACTGCCTCCAGACTCTTAAACTGAACTGGTGTATTTGATACAGATTTAGTAACCCACCTAAGAAACGAAGGGTGAAATTAATTATTGATGGTTCGTTCAGGTTATGTCTTATAAGTGCATAGAATCTTGAGATTTCCTCATCTCACTCTTAAACTCATTCTTTCCAAACTCTTTCTTTCTTTCTTTCTTTCTTTCTTTCTTTCTTTCTTTCTTTCTTTCTTTCTTTCTTTCTTTCTTTCTTTCGGCAACTTGTATGAATGCGTGTGCGTGTGTTTGTGTTAGATATTAGTTTTATGTGTTAGTCATATAATCAATAAAGTATTGTTTGTATTTAAAAAGAGAAGTATTACTTGTGTTATGTGCTTACGAATTTATTGTCTTGAACTGCGATCTAAGTTACCTATGCTTTTACCCTTGATTTATTTCTTAATTTACTGTTAGCTGGGGATTATTCTTTCTTGGCCAGGAAGATATTATATTTCCTCGAGTTAATAATTGTTTATGCTTTCTGTTCATTGGATGAACTGATAAAATGATCATACTATTGATTGATTCTGCTACAGTAAATTCTGAAAATAATTCAATTATTAATTATTGATCATAATCCATTATGAATAATAATTAGTTATATTTATACGCGCGTATAAACTTTGAACTTTCTATTCATCAAATAATCCTGAAAAAAATTGTACACAACTGTTTTCAACATTGATAATAATAATAATTGAGCATCAAATCATCATATTAGAATGATTTCTGAAGGATCATGTGACACTGAAGAATGGAGTAATGATGCTGAGATCAGCTTTAAAAACAATTATTTATTTATTTTAATATATATTCAAATAGAAAAGAGTTATTTTAAATTGAAAAATTATTTCACAATATTACTATTTTTGCTGTATTTTGGATTAAATAAATGAAGCCTTGATGAGCAGAAGAGGCTTCTTTTAAATCATTTTAAAAAATCTTACCGTTCTAATAATTTTGGCCACCACTGTATATATATATACAAGTTTGGGAACATTGTCAGAGCAGAAGGAAGTATGTTTTCTTCCAGGATAACCTTGTACGTGTCTTGAGTCATGTGTACTTCACAAAGACAGATCTGCCTGATTCTGATCTTCTCTGAGTCCGGTTTTCAGCTTTTCCCAACACCTGTATTTCCTCTAAGAATTAGACAGAGACCTGGAGAGGCGGGCCTACAACCCTCAGTCTCTCACTGTGTAATTTGTTGGAGGATTGGTGATGATCTGGTGGTTCTTCAGTAAGGCTAGAATCGGGCAGATACGTCTTTGCGAAGGATGCATAATTTAAGCCACATACAAGATTATCCTGAAAGAAAAAATGCTTTCTTCTGCTCTAACAATGTTTTTTTTTGTGCAGAACAATGCTCCAGTCCACACAGCTAGGCCAATCAAGGTGTGGATGGAGGACCACCAGATCAAGACCCTGTCATTGCCATCACAATCTCCAGACCTGAAACCCACTGAAAACCTCTGGAATGTAAGCAAGAGGGTCACCAGCCATCAAATAAAGCCATGCTTCTAAGGTAAAAAAAAAAACAAGAAAAAAAAAACAGTCAGACTAATTATCAGTATACTTCAAGTGTGTTAATGATTAGTTAACTTGAAGTGTGGTATTTTGAAACAACTCATTTTGTACTATGTATATTTTAGTGGTAATTAAATTGTAGTAAAGCATAACTTTAAGTGTATTTAGTGTACTAAATTGGGCTGACTTCAAGTATACTTCATATACTTTAAGTATATGCCTGTGTAGGGACTAATTACATGCTTGATTAGTGATATTAAAGTGTACTTTATTTGTGTTACAAGTACATTACAAATTCATTACGAGTGTCTTCGAAACATACAAGCAATATACCATAAGTCTATATATATATAATTTTTATTATTTAGTTTTTTTTTTTTATTCCTGGCGTTTTTGCCTTTTATTAGGATAGGACAGTAGCTACACGAGAGAGAGAGAGAGAGAGAGAGAGAGAGAGAGAGAGAGAGAGAGAGAGAGAGAGAGAGAGAGAGAGAGAGAGAGAGAGAGAGAGAGAGAGAGAGAGAGAGAGAGAGAGAGAGAGAGAGAGAGAGAGAGAGAGAGAGAGAGAGAGAGAGAGAGAGATGGATGGATGGATGAGGAAAGGTCCACAAGCCAACACTCGAACTCGGGTCTCCCGAAGCACATGTCGGCAAACTTGCCCACAACGCTATCATGGTGTGATACAGTATAGGCTATCTGAGTAAAAAGTATAGGCTCATTAATACCTTTGGCTTATTCCAAATACTACAAATTGCATACTTTGTCTTCAATAACAAAATGTACATTATTAGACAGATAAAACTTATCTATACTTTGTACAAAATACTATTGTATACTATAATGTATTTTGAAAGTATACTTTCTATGCATTGTTACAATGATCATTTCCAGCACACAGTTAAAATATACCTAAAATATATTTAAAGTGCAAAATAAATAAAGTGCAAATAAATACACTTTAAAAAAATTAACTGAATTTTCACTTCAAGTATATTTTACTAAAATATATTTTTTGAAAATATACTAAAGAACAATTATTTTAAAGTGTTAAAAGTTGTATAGTGAAAATAGGTAAGAGCATGATGCTAATATACTTTTAGTATATTTGCAATATACTATTGAAAAAGGGAATATATAAAAAAAAAATTCACTAGGGTGCTTTAAATGTTTCACCAGGAGTGGCAGAAAGTCACCCAACAGCAATGTGACAACTGATAGGGAGCATGCCAAGACGCATGACAGCATAGAGACAGAGGTATTAAGGCCACGCCCACACCGGGGGGGAAAACAATCCAACCGTCTCCATTGACTTTGCATTGCGAGAGGCTGCCTCCTTGTCATTTATGACTTATAGCAGCTTTTAGACATTGTTTTGTTTTTTTGTTATGTGACAAGGTGTACAGCAAACAAGCTAAATAACCCAGAAATAAATTTCTATAAGCTGTCGACCCCAAAAAAACGGTTGTTTCAGGACATAAAAGTGGATCAATTGAGACAGAGCGCAACTAGTTCTCGAACTACTCTGAGAACTACGCCCACTGGAACGCAACATGATATTGTAAAAAAAAAATCATTCCGAATTTTAACCATGTCGATTGCTTATTTCACCACCCTATGTGAACCTGAGAGGAGGAGATATATTGAGAAGTTAAATTTTATTGGTCTATGTCACAATTTACCCATTCTTCCTGCTGATGCTTCACGTCTTATTGCCTGTATCCACTTTTGTCTCCTTAAAGGCTGGCTTTTACAGTACGGAAGCTTATAAAAAATAAAAAATTGACACTGGTCATTGCTTTTGAGGGTGACATGACAGGCCAGGGTAACTTAACCTGTAATTGATATTGATGTTCAGAGGTTGACCCAAAAATGAATACTTGGTTAGCAATAAACTAATATAAAAGATCTGATTCTCTGAGAAGCTCTTCACCAACCATCAGCCATGATAGCTGTTGTGCTTGCCCTGACTGTAGCCCTTGTGGGTAAGTTTTATGTTCTGTTTCCTGTATCTCTTTTCTTAAAATATTTCTCTTTACGGAAGTAAATTAGAACCACTTAAAAAATAAATTAGTTAAATGAAGTCATTTTCAAAGCACATTTTCTTATTTGTTTCTTTTAGCATGTCAACAGATCAACCTCGGTAAGTAAAAAAATTGTAATTTGGTAATTTGTAAATAGGTAATTTACAACTATTGTATACTTGCATAAACTCAACCAAAAAAATACTCTACCATTTTCAGTTCCTGAGTTTGCCCCTGACAAGACCTATGTGTACAAGTATGAGGCTCTGCTCTTGGGTGGTCTTCCTCAAGAAGGTCTGGCCAGAGCAGGAATAAAAGTCAGCAGCAAGGTTCACCTCAGTGCCGTGACAGAGAACACCTTCATGATGAAGGTAATGACCATTGAGAACTGTAAACTTTGTAGGTGTTCAACACTAAGGAAAAACTAAAACTGCGTTAGCAAGCATTAACTGTTAAAAGCAACAATTCCCTTGTTTTAAGTGAAATTATTTATTTTCAGCTCATGGATCCTCTGCTCCACGAGTATGCTGGCATTTGGCCCAAGGATCCATTTGTTCCTGCCACTAAGCTCACCTCAGCTCTGGCTGCTCAGCTTCAGATTCCCATCAAGTTTGAGTATGCTAATGGTGTGGTTGGAAAGGTATTCGCCCCTGCAGGAGTCTCCCCTACAGTACTGAACCTGCACAGAGGAATCCTCAACATCCTTCAGCTCAACCTCAAGAAGACCCAGAACATCTATGAGCTGCAAGAGGTAAGAAAGTGATCCTAGTTTCCATGTTTTTGATCTTTTTTGAGTTCTGCAATCTAATTCTTTGACTTGTCCTTCAAGGCTGGAGTTCAAGGAGTGTGCAGGACCCACTACATCATCAATGAGGATCCAAAGGCCAACCACATTATTGTCACCAAGTCTAAGGATCTGAGCCACTGCCAGGAGAGAATCATGAAGGACATCGGTTTGGCATACACTGAGAGGTGTGCTGAATGCACAGAGGTAATGAAAAAGACGAGAAAGAATTGAAATATTTACTCAATATAATGAAAATGCCAAGAGTCAAATGATAACGTACATTTCTCCCAACAGAGGGTCAAGAGTCTGATTGAAACTGCATCTTACAACTACATCATGAAACCATCTGCCGCCGGTGTACTGATCGCTGAAGCAACAGTTGAGGAAGTATATCAGTTTTCACCCTTCAGTGAGATCCATGGTGCTGCCCAGATGGAAGCAAAGTAAGATTGATCATCTGTGAGATTTCTCTTAAAAATATGAAGTAAAAATATTACTAAGAAATAAAGAAATACATTTTTTTATTTTTTTTAGACAAACCTTGACTTTTGTTGAGATGGACAAGACGCCTGTTGTTCCAATCAAAGCTGATTTCTTGGCCCGTGGATCCCTGCAATATGAGTTTTCAACTGAAATTCTTCAGACCCCCATTCAACTTCTGAAGATCAGTGATGCGCCAGCACAGGTATAATTCATTACTCACAAGACAACAGTCTCCAAGTGAAAGCCTTTGATCCATGATCAACTGAGTTTTGCCCTTACTCTTTCTAGATTATTGAGGTCTTAAAGCACCTTGTTGCAAACAATGTGGCCATGGTCCATGATGATGCTCCACTTAAGTTTGTTGAGCTTGTGTAGCTACTGCGTGTTGCCACCTTGGAGAATATTGAGGCTATCTGGGCTCAGTTCAAGGACAAACCAGTTTACAGGTACAATGTTTGAGCAATAAGATCATAGGAATATAGTTCAAGGATTTTTTTTTATTATGAACATATTTTGAAAACAATGAATCTGTTAGGCGCTGGCTTCTGGATGCTCTTCCTGCTGTTGGCACACCAGTCATTGTAAAATTCATCAAGGAGAAGTTTCTGGCTGGTGAACTTACCATTCCTGAGTTCATTCAGGCTCTTGTGGTTGCTCTGCAAATGGTCACTGCTGATTTGGACACCATCCAGTTGACAGCTGTGGGTACATCTTACTCAAAGTGCTGTTCTTCAAATCTTACTAAAATCAAATTAATCATTTCTGTATGTTGCTGAACAGAGTTTGGCTAAGCACGAGAAAATCGCCACAATCCAAGCTCTTCATGAAGTCGTCATGCTGGGATATGGTTCCATGATTGCCAAACACTGCGTTGAAGTTCCCACTTGCTCCGCCGAGCTCCTCAGGGTAAACACCTCAAGACCTCCATAGATTTCTGCCATGGACTTAATATAATATTTTTCTATTATAGTAAATATTATCTTACTAAATATTATTAATATTATTTGTCTAAATGTATGTGCCTCAAACTCCTCAGCCCATCCATGATATTGCTGCAGAGGCCATTTCAAAGAACGACATTCCTGAAATCACTTTGGCTCTGAAAGTTCTGGGCAATGCTGGTCACCCTGTTAGTCTTAAACCCATCATGAAGCTCCTATCTGGACTGAGAACTGCAACTACTTCTCTGCCTCTTATGCTGCGTTCACACCGGACGCGAATAGCGCGTCAAATTCGCGCCTGCCGCGTCTAGTTTGACGCTTGACCACTTTGTGTTAATTCGCGTGTCCAACGCGCGTAAAAACAAAAGTTTGAAGCGAAATTTACGCGCGTCAGAGGTGAAAGTTTTGGCGGCCATCTTTTTTTAGATGTTTATCGAGCATTAGCATTAGCATTAATCGAGAGAGTCACCGCTCGTATATGCTCTGGAGAGCAGAAACAGCTGCGTAGGGGACGTCGTCGCTGTACTCGGGTCCACCAGACCCTCCGGAGGGTTTCAGGAGTTTCACAATTTGCTCCAGGAGCTAGGTTTGGTGGACCTAACGGTGAGGACGCTGACGAGGACAGCGTAGGCCGTATAAGGCCTCGGCCTCGAGTGGTCGCTGCCTGTCGAGCCCGCGCTCTACAGCCCGGCGCGAGGTTCACCCTCGCCCGCACCCACCTAATCTGTCATTTATTTTTGTTTTGATAATAAATGGAGCCAGCCTCCAAAAGTGAAACCTGTCCTGTGATTTTTGTTTTTATACACTAAATTGTGTTTGTTGTCTTTACATTAGAATAATTATGTTTCATATAATCTAGAATAGATATGGAATAAATAGCATTCAATACAAAATGAGTATCTCTCATATATTGAAATCGAGTTTTTATGTGAAAGATTTGCTTTGTTGTGCATTTTAGTCATATTACAAAATAATTGATTGAGGCCAAACATAAAATAACATTATAAACTGTCACTTCACCACGTGACAGCAGCAAGCAGGCTCCTGATTGGTTAACGCGGCGCGAATTGACGCAGAAGTTCAGATTTTTCAACTCGGGCGGCAGACGCGAATTCGCGTCAAACACGAGAATGCACAAAAAGCACTACATAAAACATTCGCGCATAACGCGCTTAACGCGCCAGACGCTCAGTTCGCGCCATTCGCGCGAACTTGACGCGCGAATGAGGCGTATTCGCGTCTACCGCGCCGCGCTCTACGCCTCATTCGCGCCGCAGGAATTTTTTACGCGCGTAACGCGGCTTTGCATTGACTTAACATTGAAATCACTCGCGCCTGACGCGCAATTCGCGTCCGGTGTGAACGCACCATTAGAGTCCAGGTTGATGCCATCTTGGCCCTGAGGAACATTGCCAAGAAAGAGCACAAACTGGTACGTGTCAGACATTGTAGGAATCAATTACTTTAAAGGTTACACACATTTTCTTCCAATAATATACTAACCTTGTTTCTTGTGTCAGGTTCAGCCAGTGGCCCTTCAGCTTGTATTGGACAGGACTCTCCACCCTGAAGTGCGTATGGTTGCTTGTATTGTGTTTGAGTCCAAGCCCTCAGTGGCTCTCGTCTCCAATCTTGCTGGTGCCTTGAAGACTGAGACTAACATGCATGTTGCGAGCTTTACCTATTCCCACATCAAGTCCTTGACCAGAATCACTGCTCCGGATATGGCATCTGTGTAAGAAAAAACATTTTCTCACATATTTTACTTCATCACATAAAATGAGCACACGCCAGAGGTAATCATGGTTGTCCATTTCAGTGTGGGTGCAGCTAATGTTGCCATCAAGCTCATGAGTCGCAAACTGGACAGGCTTAGCTTCCGTTTCAGCAGAGCCATTCAGCTGGACTTCTATCACAGTGAGTCTAGCCATTTTTATAAGAGAGCTAAAAACGAACAATGTCATGGGTGTTTCTTAAAATGTGTAAAAAATTCTCCTGACACATTAAATGTATTTTTACCTCTTTTCCTGTGCAGCTCCTCTTATGAGTGGAGCTGCTGGTAGTGCCTACATGATCAATGATGCCGCCACCATCCTGCCGAGAGCTGTTGTAGCTAAAGCACGTGCTTACCTGGCTGGAGCTGCTGCTGATGTTCTTGAGGTGGGACAAACAATAGTTATTAAAAAACATGTTCATGGTTTTAAAATGTTTAAATGTCAGTCTTCACTCAGTTAATTCTCTCAAACAGATCGTTCTGAGAACTGAAGGAATCCAGGAGGCTCTTCTGCAATCTCCTGCTGCAGATGAAAGTGTTGATCGTATCACAAAGATCAAACGCACCCTGTAAGCTGGACGTTTTCTTGTCAAGTGGATTATAAAATGTCGTTTTTTAAAGTAATATTATAAGCATGACATAGGCATATGTATATGACTTCTCTGTTTTAACTCCTCAAGCTCGCAAACTGGAAGACCTTGCCAAACAATCAGCCATTGGCTTCAGCCTATATCAAATTACTTGGACAAGAAGTGGCTTATTTCAACATTGACAAGACCCTCATTGAAGAAGCAATACCGGTACTGTTTTTACTTTATGCCTTCTCTCTCATTACCATATTTTTTTGTGATCTGTCTTAAAAAAATTCTCACAATTGGAATAAAGTTTCTCATAAACACTATCCCCAGATGGTCACTGGACCCAAACCACGTGAACTGTTGAAGCGTGCCCTTAAAGCTTTGCAGGAAGGAGTTGCCTTCCAGTATGCCAAACCCCTGCTTGCATCTGAAGTGCGTCGTAGCTTGCCAACAGCAGTTGGGTTGCCCATGGAGCTCAGTTTGTACACTGCTGCTGTCGCTGCTGCAAGTCTCAATGGTACGTTTTTTTCCTTAGTATTGTTAATCTTTTCTTGGATATGAGGTTGTAACTTTTAAGTTTGATGATGCTCTGTTCATCCTTCTAGTTAAGGCCACCATTACACCTCCTCACCCTGAGGAGATTGAGACTATGACCTTTGAGCAGCTCAAGAAGACTGATGTTCAACTCCAGGCTGAAGCTAGACCAAGGTAAACTTTTGCAGCTTCATTCATGAAGATGAGATACAATGTACATGACAACAGTTTAACAAACAATCTCCCTTATTATTATTTTTTCAGTATTGCTCTCCAGACCTTTGCTGTGATGGGAGTGAACACTGCCTTGATCCAAGCTGCTGTTATGGCAAGAGGGAAGATCCGTACAATTGTCCCTGGAAAAGTGGTTGCAAGAGCAGACATTCTCAAGGGCAACTACAAGGTGGAGGCTCTGCCTGTTGAGCTTCCTGAACACATTGCTGATGTGAGGTAATGCAATCTTAAGCCCCTTTCACACAGATATTCCGGAAAATACACGGATAAAGTGACCCGGGATTTAACCTGGGTTCGTTTGATTTTGGTTCATTCACACTGCCAGTGATTTTCCGGAATCAGAGAGTGCGTTCACACACAACCTGTAAAAATTCCGTAAAGACACGTGACATCGATGTGACTTGTAATGTCTCCGCAGCGTGTTAAGTTTGCATATGAGCTGCAATTTCTCTCTCTAGAAACCACGCTTGTGCATTTTTTCTCTGACTCGATCATAAACTTGCGCATTACGTACCGTTTCACAGCTGGCGAACGATCGCGGCTTCAGCGTCATCACTACGACACGGCATTGTCACGGCTTTTGTTCACACAGCGCGCGTTCCGGGACTGAACACGGCAATGTTACTAGGTCCCCAACCCGGCATCGATCCCGGCATCAATCCCGGGTCGTGTTTGCATTCACACAGAAGGTGTTCTGGCAATTTGCCGGCAATTTGCCGGGTTCAAAGCGCTGTGTGAAAGGGGCTTTAGTCAGACCAGTGTAGCTAACATTCTAAATCAATTCATAAACAATTCAAAAGGTTTCTGAAAGTGAGATTTACCTTTTTCTTGTTCCAACAGCTTTGAAACTCTTGCTGTGGTCAGAAACATTGAAGAGCCCAACGCTGAAAGGATTGTTCCCTTAGTACCCGAGTTGGCCATGCAAAATTCCAAGACTCCTGCTGGGTATTTGGTAAATTTTGAACACACATATGACTGAAATTAATTGGCTTCAAGTTTTAAAATAGCGAGGCTTGTTATAATATTTCATTATTCTTTTCAGTCCTCTGAAATACCAGATGAGACTCCAGTGAGAGCTGCTGCTCCATTTCACAAGACTCTCGGTCTTGCTGTCCCATACATTGAAATCAAGGGGTGCGTTGAGGTGCACTCTCACAATGCTGCTTTTATCAGAAATTCTCCTCTCTTCTACATAATTGGACAGCACTCAGCCCGTGCTGCACTGACAAGAGGTATTCATTCAGATTAATTCAAAATGATTAATTACAGAGAAAATTACTTACATTTTTGCAGACAAAATAATAATTGTCATTTTGGCTTTAGCTGAAGGTCCTGCAGTTGAAAGACTGGAGCTTGAAGTCCAAGTTGGTCCTAGAGCTGCTGAGAGGATCCTTAAGCAAATCAGCCTCATTGATGAGGATTCTCCAGAAGGAAAGGCCTTCCTGTTGAAACTGAGGGAAATCCTGGAGACTGAAGACAGAAATGCGTCTCTTCTGAAAGCAGCAGTAGCAGCCGCAGGAGCAGCAGCAGCAGCAGCAGCAGCTCAAGCTCCTCCATGTCCAGCTCTCGTATGAGTAAGGTGAGGACGTGGAATGTAGCGTGTTGGTTAGGTAGCCAATATTTTTGTCATAAATATTTTTTTTCACTGAATCATTTTATATGCATTTTTAGACTGCCACTATCATGGAGCCCTTCAAGAAATTCCACAAAGATCGGGTAACTACTAAAAAGCCAATTCTTTATATTATTACTTTAGATTATATTGATTACTTATTACAAAACTTAATTTTGCTTGCAGTTCTTGGCACCCCATGGTGCTTCAAAGGCAGTAAGCAGTGGAAGCACTGCATAGCTTTGAGGCTCTCCAGAAACAGGTGAATCAATTGGTGTCATTAATAACATATTGTTATGGTGAGAATGATGGAAGACCAGGGCGAGATGCAGTTTACAGTCTTTAATAAATAAAGGAAATAGTCCTCAATGAATAATTAGAACACAAATCACAGGCATTAATCAGAGCCAGAACAGAAACTGCCAGATGACTGGAACTTAGGTAAACATAAACTTCCACGAGGGTAGAGACCAGGGACCCCGAGATGCTCTCAACCAGTCAGGAAGAGTGAAGACAGCAGAGAGGGTTAACAGCCGAGAGCGGGTGCTGAACAGGTACTCTGCAAACAGGCACAGCTGGATAATACACAGTCTGTTGGCAGTCTAACTCACAGTAGAATGAATGGTATCACTTTCCACAGACAGGACAGGACAGGACAGGACAGGACAGGACAGGACAGGACAGGACAGGACAGGACAGGACAGGACAGGACAGGACAGGACAGGACAGGAGCACAGACGTCTCTTGCGTAAGGTCATTGAATAATCCGACAACAAGACAGGGCTAGGAAGAGGGAATAAGAAGCTGACAATCAAGAGAAAAAAGGGAACAGGTGAGGAGATGGGAACGAAAGGGGAAACAGCTGTAAGAGATAATGAGCGGAGAAGAGGATGTGTGTGAGTGAGTGTGTGACCACAAGAGGGAGACAGAGAAAGAGGAAAAGAGCCAGGATCATGACACATAACCTAAAGGTGACATTTTGTACTAAATTCCACTTAAATTGATTATGGTTTATGCTTTCAGGCTAAGTTCCTCGGAAATGCTCTTCCACCTGTTTTTGCTGTCATTGCCCGTGCTGTGAGAGTTGACCACAAGCTGCTGGGCTACCAACTTGCTGCTTACTTTGACAAGCCAACAGCAAGAGTGCAGCTCATTCTTTCCTCCATCGCTGAAAATGACAACCTGAAGATCTGTGCTGATGGTGCCCTGCTGAGCAAGCACAAAGTCACTGTAAGACTGGAACTATTATCGAAATTAATTTCTCAAGTGAAAAAAACTTACATCATTGCCATCTTTTGAACACAAATGTCCTTCAGGCCAAGGTTGCTTGGGGTCAAGAATGCCAACAGTATGCAGTCACTGCTAAAGCTGAAGCCGGTGTCCTGGGAGAATTCCCTGCTGCACGTCTAGAGCTGGAATGGGAGAGGCTGCCAATAATTGTCACCACATTCGCCAAAAAGTAATGTTCAGCAACACTGAATGACAAATGTATAGAGTAATGTAAAAAAAATAATGCCAGTGATTTAATGGTTATTATCTCTGTATCACGTCCCAATTAGGCTGTCGAAGCACATCCCTATGGCGGCTTTCTAGACGGGCTTTGGACTTGAAAGAGCAACGAACAGTGAGAAAGAGATTGAACTGACTGCAGCCTTGCCAACTCAGAGATCCTTGAATGTCATTGCTAGGATTCCAGAGGTGAAATAGTTTTCAGTTAAATTGTGACTCTCACAGAAATATAATAAGAAAATTCAACAAATTATTTTTGTTCCTGCTGCTCTAGATGACACTGTCAAGGATGGATATTCGTCTCCCTGTTGCTGTTCCCATTAATCCAGACGGAACTCTTTCCATTCATATCGATGAGGACATTCTCTCCTGGATCCAGAAACATATCAAGGAAGAATAAGAAATGAATTACATTTTAAATTTTTACAATCAGTTTAATTGAATACATTGCCACTCTTGTGATATCTGTAATGTAATGCAATCTAATGTAAATAAATACCCTGCAAGTGTCAAAATTGTGCGAACTGATTTTATTTTACAATAATACTCAGTATTCATAAAGTTTTTTTTTTTTTACACTTGACAATAAGGTTCACAATTTATTATTTATTTATGAAACATATATATAATACGGTGAACGAGAGGGGACATGTTTGGTTTGCATAGTTTTGTCGTAGTCACGACATATTAATTTGTGGGAACGTGATAATTTGTCATGGCCAAAAGATCATTTTGTCGAGGTAACAACCACATTTTTATGTTGTGGCCACGTGATGTGAAGTCGTGGCTTTAAGATCCTATTTTAAAGGGAAGGACATATTTTTCTTGTGGCCATGAATTCTTGATTCTTGAGGGAACAACATTAACTGTATTTCTTTTGGCCATAAGTTTAATGTGTAAACAAACCTGTGTGACCATAGCAACATGGGAGTATCGGAAATGGATATTGTTAATAAATTAATTTTATTTCAATCGTTTGTTTGCAATAAATGTTAAAAGATTTTGTAAGAACATAAAATAATATAGGCCTACAAGAAAACATTTTCATCCATCCCATCCCACAGCCTTTTAAATCCATTCAATGATCGTGTCTTTTTTATTTAATATTTGTATATTAGGGTATTATTATTATTATTATTAAATAGGCTACTGTATATAGGCCCCTATAGCCTATTGATTACTAGCTGAGATAGAATTAAATATATAGCCTAATATGATAAATTCCTTTAAAGTTAACTTCCAGAATAATTTCCATAAGTGCGCCTACAGAAATTGAGTCATAGAATTGTTGGCATGACTGCCGGGCACAGTATTTACAAAACATAGGCTCACCTCTTTGATACTGTAGATAATACAGAACGTTAATTGGGTAAAGAGACAATGAGATCAAGTGGACAATAAAAAATAATATATATATATGAATATATAGGCTACATACATACTGTATATATATATATATATATATATATATATATATATATATGTCTGTCAGGATTATGTTTTGTTTTGTTGTCTTTTTGTTCCTATGTGTTTATTGTGCTTAATTTCAGTTTAGCCTTGATTGTTTCCTAGTTAGTCTCCTTGGTAACTGATTATGTTCACCTGTCTATCATTATGCCATCTCTCTCATGTTCGTTCATCCTCGGGATGCTGCTGTTCTCCGGAACCTTTTTTATTGGATCCGGCACGTCCTGTGTCTCTATGGAAAATAATTTTTAACCACTTCATTAAGTTTTGTTTAGTAGAAAACCTTTCTTTAAAGTGAATTTCGTTTTGTATAAATTGTATCTTAATTTTAATAAATTTTTCATCAACCAATTACCTGGATTTAATGAATAAGAAGCAAATATAACAGATAATATAATCATGGAGGCGCCCGCGCGGTTACTTGCATTGCACGTTAACTGGAGTGCATCTCATCCTAACTTAACGAAACTCAGTGTATGCCTCACACAGACATGAGAAATACATCAAATACACAAAGCTTGAAATGTCTTTAAACTAAATAATTCAAAAAGAAAAAGGCTACTCTCTGATTATGTAATCCATTATGTGCGTTTCTCTCTATAGGCGCATTCACTACGGAGATGGCGATCGTCAACTTTATCTTTGCAGTCGACACTGTCAGAAAACACTGGTTTATTAATAAAAATCAATGCACGCGTCACCGGATTTACAAATGCACATCTTGCTTGTTGCACGCACACATATTATGTCAAAATAACGAGATATTATGTTGAAATAACATTATTATTAATAATAGCCTACATCTTTTAGAATATTTGATTGAATGCTGAATGTTGCGCTTGTTCAATTTAATAAAATTAAAACTTTAATTGTGATCATTAAAATAATTGAATATTATATATTTAGTGGTCAAGTTTTGCGCAGCTCCCCCTGTCAATGATCTAGCACCCCCTCAGCACATGCGTTAAAATTATCTGGCGCCTCCCCTGCAGAGAAGCTACGTAGGCAGTGTAATTATTTTTTTTTGTTCCGTTACCTCCAACCCCCGTTTTGAGTCGTCGGATCCACCCCCCCTCTGCGCTCCGGGACCTCCCACTTTACAAATTAAGCACTGGTGCTGCATTGGAAGCCATTTTTGCATGGGATGGGGTTATTTATTGTCTATGAAAATATTATTTAACATTTGAATAATAAATCACATATTTTCCAGGGTTCTTTCACTGTTGACTTTTAAATACGAAGTGCCAAGCTCAATGCAGTCTACTGCTGTTGAATACTTTGCATTTGTTTAAATGACTAAAATTACTTTCATTAACAATTATAAAACTGTCCACAGATCACTCCACGTCTAGTTCCAAAGTTCATTCAAAGTTATTTCACCAGTCTTTACATCAGATGAATAAACTAATATGAACTTTAACATTAGATTAAGGGCCAGGGTAACCTAACCAAAAACTGATAACTAAGATTTGCCTTCAAGCCAGGGCTGTTAAGCACAATTAATATCTGTATAAAAAATGTACAATAATATGGAATATGTTTACTGTAATATACCTCTATAGCTAATTTTATTGCTTCAGCATTATTTTATATGATATAATTTAATCATATATAAAAGCAGGCCTTTTTTAATATAAAAGACAAATGATCCGCATGATTTCACTGTGGACATTGGCTGAAGAATGACATGATGACAGGCCAGGGTAACCTAACCTCTACTGATAATTATGTTCAAATAAGTTGACAGAAGTCTTGTCTTTTGTACAATTTGATATTCCCTTAAAAATAATAATTAATTTAAGAATTAATACTTGGTCAGCAAAAAAACGACTATTAAAGGTCTGTTTCTCTGAGGAGCTCTTCACCCACCATCAGCCATGAGAGCTGTTGTGCTTGCCCTGACTGTAGCCCTTGTGGGTAAGTCGAAATATATTTATACACATTTCTTCTTCTCTTTTTAGCTCTTTAGAAAAAAATCTTAAAAAAATTAGAACTTGAAAACTAAATTAAAAAAGATTTTCACTGAATATTTATTCTGTTTCTTTCAGCGACTCAACAGATCAACCTTGGTAAGTAATATGATATGGCAAATTAGTTTTAAGTGGTAATTTAGATTGCATTATTGCTTAAAAGTAATGACCAGTAAAAGTAATTGACTACGATCACAAATTCTGTACACTTTTCAGTTCCTGAGTTTGCCCCTGATAAGACCTATGTGTACAAGTATGAGGCTCTGCTCTTGGGTGGTCTTCCTCAAGAAGGTCTGGCCAAAGCAGGGATAAAAGTCAGCAGCAAGGTTCACCTCAGTGCCGTGACAGAGAACACCTTCATGATGAAGGTAATGACCATTGAGAACTGTAAACACTGTAGGTGTTCCACACTGACAGAAAAAAAAACAAAAAAAAAGTGTTAGCAAGATCTAGTTACAATAGCAGCATTACCCTCATTTAAAGTAAATATGTCTCCTTACAGCTCATGGATCCTCTACTCCACGAGTATGCTGGCATTTGGCCCAAGGATCCATTTGTTCCTGCCACTAAGCTCACCTCAGCTCTGGCTACTCAGCTTCAGATTCCCATCAAGTTTGAGTATGCTAATGGTGTGGTTGGAAAGGTATTCGCCCCTGCAGGAGTTTCCCCTACAGTACTGAACCTGCACAGAGGAATCCTCAACATCCTTCAGCTCAACCTCAAGAAGACCCAGAACATCTATGAGCTGCAAGAGGTGAGAAAGTGATCCTATTACACTTGGTCCATTTTGAGTTCTGCAATCTAATTTCTTTACTTGTTCTTCAAGGCTGGAGTTCAAGGAGTGTGCAGGACCCACTACATCATCAATGAGGATCCAAAGGCCAACCACATTATTGTCACCAAGTCTAAGGATCTGAGCCACTGCCAGGAGAGAATCATGAAGGACATCGGTTTGGCATACACTGAGAGGTGTGCTGAATGCACAGAGGTAATGAAGAAGACTGGAAAGAATTGAAATATTTACTCAATATAATGAAAATGCCATGAGTCAAATGGTCACATACCTTTCTCCCAACAGAGGGTCAAGAGTCTGATTGAAACGGCATCTTACAACTACATCATGAAACCATCTGCCGCCGGTGTACTGATCGCTGAAGCAACAGTTGAGGAAGTGCATCAGTTTTCACCCTTCAATGAGATCCATGGTGCTGCCCAGATGGAAGCAAAGTAAGATTGATCCTCTGTGAGATTTTTCTTAAAAATATGAAGTAAAAATATTACTAATAAATAAATAAATAAATATATTTTTTCCAGGCAAACCTTGGCTTTTGTTGAGATTGAGAAGACACCTGTTGTTCCTATCAAAGCTGATTACTTGGCCCGTGGATCCCTGCAGTATGAGTTTTCAACTGAAATTCTTCAGACCCCCATTCAACTCCTGAAGATCAGTGATGCACCAGCTCAGGTATAATTCATTACTTAACATCTTTAACAGTCTCCAAGTAAAAGCCTTTGATCCATGAAGACGTCATCTGAGTGTTGCCCTTACTTTTTCTAGATTATTGAGGTCTTAAAGCACCTTGTGGAAAACAATGTAGCCCTGGTCCATGATGATGCTCCACTTAAGTTTGTTGAGCTCATCCAGCTCCTGCGTGTTGCCACCTTGGAGAATATTGAGGCTATCTGGGCTCAGTCCAAGGACAAACCAGTTTACAGGTACAATGTTTGAGCAATAAGTTCATAGGAATATAGTTCAAGGATTTTTTTTTATTATGAACATATTTTGAAAACAATGAATCTGTTAGGCGCTGGCTTCTGGATGCTCTTCCTGCTGTTGGCACACCAGTCATTGTAAAATTCATCAAGGAGAAGTTTCTGGCCGGTGAACTTTCCATTCCTGAGTTCATTCAGGCTCTTGTGGTTGCTCTGCAAATGGTCACTGCTGATTTGGACACCATCCAGTTGACAGCTGTGGGTATATCTTACTATACTCAAAGTGCTGTTCTTCAAATATGACCAAAATCAAATGAATCATTTCTGTATGTTGCTGAACAGAGTTTGGCTATGAACGAGAAAATCGCCACAATCCCAGCTCTTCGTGAAGTCGTCATGCTTGGATATGGTTCCATGATTGCCAAACACTGTGTTGCAGTTCCCACTTGCTCCTCCGAGCTCCTCAAGGTAAACACCTCAAGATATCCACAAATTTATGTCATGGACATACTATAATATTTGATATTTGTCTAACTGTATGTGCCTCAAACTCCTCAGCCCATCCATGAGATTGCTGCAGAGGCCATTTCTAAGAATGACATTCCTGAAATCACTTTGGCTCTGAAAGTTCTGGGCAATGCTGGTCACCCTGCTAGTCTTAAACCCATCATGAAGCTCCTACCTGGACTGAGAACTGCAGCTACTTCTCTGCCTCTTAGAGTCCAGGTTGATGCCATCTTGGCCCTGAGGAACATTGCCAAGAAAGAGCCCAAACTGGTAAGTGTCAGACATTGTAGGAATTTATTACTGTAAAAGATTACACAAATTTTCATTCAATAATATACCAACCTTGTTTCCTGCTTCAGGTTCAGCCAGTGGCCCTGCAGCTTGTATTGGACAGGGCTCTCCACCCTGAAGTGCGTATGGTTGCTTGTATTGTGTTGTTTGAGTCCAAGCCCTCAGTGGCTCTCGTCTCCAATCTTGCTGGTGCCTTGAAGACTGAGACTAACATGCATGTTGCAAGCTTTGCGTATTCCCACATCAAGTCCTTGACCAGAATCACTGCTCCGGATATGGCATCTGTGTAAGAACAAATCATTTCTCACATATTTTACTTCATCACATAAAATGAGCACAAGCCAGAGGTAATCATGGTTGTCTATTTCAGTGCGGGTGCAGCTAATGTTGCCATCAAGCTCATGAGTCGCAAACTGGACAGGCTTAGCTTCCGTTTCAGCAGAGCCATTCAAATGGACTTCTATCATAGTGAGTCTTGCCATTTTTGAGAGAGAGCTAAAAAATGGTTTCTTTGGTGTTTCTTAAAATGTGAAGAAAAAAAAATCCTGACACATTCATTGTATTCTTACCTCTGTCCCTGTGCAGCTCCTCTTATGATTGGAGCAGCTGGTAGTGCCTACATGATCAATGATGCCGCCACCATCCTGCCCAGAGCTGTTGTAGCTAAAGCACGTGCTTACCTGGCTGGAGCTGCTGCTGATGTTCTTGAGGTGGGACAACCAAGAGTTATTAAAAAACATGTTCATGGTTTTAAAATGTTTAAGTGTCAGTCTTCACTCAGTTAATTCTCTCAAACAGATCGGTGTGAGAACTGAAGGAATCCAGGAGGCTCTTCTGCAATCTCCTGCTGCAGATGAAAGTGTTGACCGTATCACAAAGATCAAGCGCACACTGAGAGCTGTAAGTTTTCATGTCCAGTGTACAGTATAATTGTGTACTTTTAAGTAATATTATAAACATGACATAGGCAAAATGTACATAACTTCTCTGTTTTAAAACCTCAAGCTCACAAACTGGAAGGCCTTTCCAACCAATCAGCCATTGGCTTCAGCCTATATCAAATTACTTGGACAAGAAGTGGCTTATTTCAACATTGACAAGACCATAATTGAAGAAGCAATACCGGTATTGTGTTTTAGCTCATGTCTACTCTCTCATTATTATATTTTTTTGAGATCTGTCTCAAAAATAACTCTCACAATTAAAATTAAGTTTCTCATAAACACCATCCCCAGATGATCACTGGACCCAAACCACGTGAACAGTTGAAGCGTGCCCTTAAAGCTTTGCAGGAAGGAGTTGCCTTCCAGTATGCCAAACCCCTGCTTGCATCTGAAGTGCGTCGTATCTTGCCGACAGCAGTTGGTTTGCCCATGGAGCTCAGTTTGTACACTGCTGCTGTCGCTACTGCAAGTCTCAATCGTATGTTTTCTTCGTATAATTTTTTTATCCTTTCCTTGGATATGAGGGTGTCACTTCGAAGTTTGATGTTGCTCTGTTCATCCTTCTAGTTAAGGCCACCATTACACCTCCTCTGCCTGAGGAGATTGAGACTATGACTCTTGAGCAGCTCAAGAAGACTGATGTTCAACTCCAAGCTGAAGCTAGACCAAGGTACACTTTTTCAGCTACATTCATGAAGATCAGAATCAGAATCAGAATCAGAAAGAGCTTTATTGCCAAGTGTGCTTGCACCCACAAGGAATTGTTCTTGGTACTGAAGCTTCCAGTGCACATATACAAATACAAATACAAATACAAATACAACAAGAAACATAGTAATACAAATTCTAAGAATAAAATATATAAAAAAAAATTTTTTTTTTTATAAAAGTAAAAAAGTAGGGTCACAGTTGGGTTTAGTCCGAATAAACATTTTTACAGATTATGAACATATTTACAGTATTTTGAGTAGTATGAATAATATAAATATAAATATCACCTGAGTTAGAGAATATTACACTAGACAGTGTGAGTCTAGTGCATGTTACAGATTATGAACATATTTACAGTATTTTGAGTAGTATGAATAATATAAATATAAATATCACCTGAGTTAGAGAATATTGCACTAGACAGTGGGAGTATTGCACTTACAGGCATATGCCTTGGGGGGCATGTTAAGTGTTCAGAAGGGAAATGGCCTGTGGAAAGAAACTGTTCCTGTGCCTGGATGTTCTTGTGGCCAGTGATCTGTGTCGCCGTCCTGACGGTAACAGTTCAAACAGGGGGTGTCCAGGGTGAGTGGAGTCTGTGATGATTTGACCTGCTCTCTTCCTCACTCTGGAAGATTACAGGTCCTGGAGGGTTGGCAGGGGGGCACCAATAATCCTCTCTGCAGTCTGGACTGTCCGTTGTAGTCTCCTGATGTCCGATTTGGTAGCTGAACCAAAAGATGAGATATAATGTACACAACAACAGTTATTTGTTAACAGTTAACAAACAATCTCCCTTATTCTTATTTCAGTATTGCTCTCCAGACCTTTGCTGTGATGGGAGTGAACACTGCCTTGATCCAAGCTGCTGTTATGGCAAGAGGAAAGATCCGTACAATTGTCCCTGGAAAAGTGGTTGCAAGAGCAGACATTCTAAAGGGCAACTACAAGGTGGAGGCTCTGTCTGTTGAGCTTCCTGAACACATTGCTGATGTGAGGTAATGCAATCTTAGTCAGACCAGTGTAGCTAACATTCTGAATCAATTCATAAACCATTCAAAAGGTTTCTGAAATTGAGACGTGACCCATTTTTTTCTTACCTCAACAGCTTTGAGACTCTTGCTGTGGTCAGAAACATTGAAGAGCCCAACACTGAGAGGATTGTTCCCTTAGTACCCGAGTCGGCCACTCCTGGTGATTATATGGTACATTTTGAACACACACATGATGGATGTGTTAGTATGCTGAACATTCATTTGCTTTAAGTTTTAAAACAGCAAGGCATGAGATATAATACTTAATTATTCTTTTCAGTCCTCTGAAATACCAGATGAGACTCCCGTGAGAGCTGCTGCTCCATTTCACAAGACTCTCTGTCTTGCTGTCCCATACATTGAAATCAAGGGGTGCGTTGAGGTGCAGTCTCACAATGCTGCTTTTATCAGAAATTCTCCTCTCTTCTACATAATTGGACAGCACTCAGCCCGTGCTGCACTGACAAGAGGTATTCATTCAGAGAAGATTACATTGATTAAAAAAATTAATAAATTAGCAGACAAAATAATAATTGTCATTTTGGCTTTAGCTGAAGGTCCTGCAGTTGAAAGACTTGAGCTTGAAGTCCAAGTTGGTCCTAGAGCTGCTGAGAGACTCCTTAAGCAAATCAGCCTCATTGATGAGGATACTCCAGAAGGAAAGGCCTTCCTGTTGAAACTGAGGGAAATCCTGGAGACTGAAGACAGAAATGCGTCCGTCTCTTCTGAAAGCAGCAGTAGCAGCCGCAGCAGCAGCAGCAGCAGCAGCAGCAGTTCAAGCTCCTCCATGTCCAGCTCTCGTATGAGTAAGGTGAGGAAGTGGAATGTAGCGTGTTGGTTAGGTAGCCAATATTTTTGTCATAAATATTTGTTTTCACTGAATCATTTTATATGGATTTTTAGACTGCCACTATCATGGAGCCCTTCAAGAAATTCCACAAAGAACGGGTAACTACTAAAAAGCCAATTTTTTTTTAATATTATTACTTTAGATTATATCGATTACTTATTACAAAACTTAATTTTGCTTGCAGTTCTTGGCACCCCATGGTGCTTCAAAGGCAGTAAGCAGTGGAAGCACTGCATCTAGCTTTGAGGCGCTCCAGAAACAGGTGAATCAATTAGTGTCATTAATAACATAATATAATAACATATAACCCAAAGGTGACATTTTGTACTAAAATCCACTTAAATTGATTATGGTTTCTGCTTTCAGGCTAAGTTCCTCGGAAATGCTCTTCCACCTGTTTTTGCTGTCATTGCCCGTGCTGTGAGAGTTGACCACAAGCTGCTGGGCTACCAACTTGCTGCTTACTTTGACAAGCCAACAGCAAGAGTGCAGCTCATTCTTTCCTCCATCGCTGAAAATGACAACCTGAAGATCTGTGCTGATGGTGCCCTGCTGAGCAAGCACAAAGTCACTGTAAGACTGGAACTATTATCGAAATTAATTTCTCAAGTGAAATAATTTACATCATTACCATCTTTTGAACACAAATGTCCTTCAGGCCAAGGTTGCTTGGGGTCAAGAATGCCAACAGTATGCAGTCACTGCTAAAGCTGAAGCCGGTGTCCTGGGAGAATTCCCTGCTGCACGTCTAGAGCTGGAATGGGAGAGGCTGCCAATAATTGTCACCACATACGCCAAAAAGTAATGTTCTGCAACACTGAATGACAAATGTATTGTATAGTTTAGAAAATGGCACTGGTTTAATATGCTCTTCTTTGTGCATCCCTTCACAATTAGGCTGTCGAAGCACATCCCTATGGCGGCTTTACAGACAGGCTTTAGACTAGAAAGAGCAACGAACAGTGAGAAAGAGATTGAACTGACTGCAGCCTTGCCAACTCAGAGATCCTTGAATGTCATTGCTAGGATTCCAGAGGTGAAATAGTTTTCTGTTAAATTATGACTCTCGCAGATATAATAAGAAAATTCAACAAATTATTTTTGTTCCTGCTGCTCTAGATGACACTGTCAAGGATGGATATTCGTCTCCCTGTTGCTGTTCCCATTAATCCAGACGGAACTCTTTCCATTCATATCGATGAGGACATTCTCTCCTGGATCCAGAAACATTTCAAGGAAGAATAAGACATGAAGAATTACATTTTACATTTTCAGAAGAAAATGTGAGCTGTATTTATGTATAATTTATTGTTCTTTGACAGTTTAATTGAATACATTAACAATGTTGTGATGTGTGTAATGTAATGCAATCTAATGTTAATAAATACCCTGCAAGTCTCAGAAATGTGTGAACTGCTTTCATTTTATAATAACACTAAAAGGGTTCATCAAAAAAAATGTCTTCAGACGAGTTTTAAACATGTTTACAGTGGTAGATGATCTGACATTGGTAAACCATTCCACATCTTTGGGGCAGCAACTGAAAAAGTGCAGTCTCCTTTACTTTTTAAGTGTGACTGAGAAATTTCTAGGAGCAGCGGATTTTGGGATCTCAGAGACCTGTGTGAGCAAATAAAATATATAAGCTCAGAAACATATTTTTGTGCCGGTCCATGCAGAGCTTTAAAAGTATACAAAAGTTACTTGTACTTTATTCTAAAATGAACTGATCAGCACAAAGAGGCCAGAATTGGGGATATGATCCCTCTTTCTTATTTTTGTCAGCAACCTTGCTGCTGCATTTTGTACTCTCTGAAGACGTGACAGCAAAGTCAGCAAAAACATTGCAGTAATCAAGATGTGAAGAAATAAAAGCATGAATTACTTTCTCCAGATCACTGAAAGATTCGCAATTGAAAGAAACTAATCATCACAAATGAATTGATTCGTCTGTCAAACTTTAACTCTGTGTTAAGATAAAACACAGATTCTTAACATATGTATTCAGATTGGATGACAGAGGACCTAGATTTGTTGCTATATTATTTGCATAGCTACTAGGTCAGACCGTGGAGCTCAGTTCATCTCTAATGTCTGGAAGGCCTTCTTCAAGCTCCTAGATGTGACCGAAAGTCTGTCATCGGGCAACCATCCCCAAACCAATGGGCAGACGGAAGGGAAGGTCCAGGAAATCGGGCGATTCCTCCAAACCTTCTGCTGCAGCCACCAGAACTCTTGAAGCCAGTTTCCAGCATGGGCAGAGTACGCTCAGAATTACTTGCACCAGAAGAACACCGGCCTGACTCCTTTCCAGTGCATACTCAGATACCAACCGCCCATGTTCCCATGGTCAGGGGAACCTTCAAACGTTCCTCCAACAAGCCATCCAACGTAGAGGACAGAGGAGTCTACTCAGTTCAGTTTTGTTTGGACTCCCAGCGCCGAGGTGGTCGATTGGAGTACCTTGTCGACTGGCAGGGGTACAGTCCAGAAGAGGGTTATTGGGTTCCTAGAGATGACATACCTGACCCTGATCTACTTACCTCTTTCTCTGAGAACCGTCCAAATCAGAGGGTGACCACCTCGACGTCGTGGTCCCCTGCCCTCAGGAGCGGGCCGTGGAGGGAGTATACAGTCAGGGATCCGCCACGATCCACCTTCACTCCCTCACAAGGTTCACTCTCACCGGAGTGCTGCATTACAACCACCTGTCACCAATCACCACACTCATCAGTACCCTCTACAAAATCCTGCACCACAGACACCATCATTGTCTGGTCTGAACTAGGACTCACCCAAGTTGTGGATATTCCTTACCTGCAATACCTACAGTACCTCTGTGTTTTTTTCATTGGCGCCAAACCTGCCTGTCTCCAGTTCTCCAACTCCCTGTAAGAGAAAACATCTAATTTATTTAGTACTCAGCGTTATGCTGGTGTGTAGGTTGCGTGTGGTGCAACGTACCCGTGTTCCATTGCTTCATCATCATTGTCTTCATGGTGGTTGTCTGCCTGCAATATAGGCTACTTACCATCAATCTGTTTGAATAAAGACAGTTTATTGTTTTCTCACTACTTCTGCAAGTCTGTGTATCCTGACAGTCCTTTTGGTTTTATATATTTGTATGACTTTATTTTTAATTTACTATCATAGACAGATGATCTTTCCTGATATCTGAAAATAGTCAAACACACTTGTCAATATGGTGAAGGGGTGGATTCTTGAATCAACTGCCACTTCAATATATATTTTTGAGTGGTGTTTAATTAATCAATATTTATCCTTCTAAATATTAAACAATTTGAATGACTTGAACATGCTCTCTCTCCTTGTTTTTTTTTCAGTTTTTTTTAAGAGAAGCACCCAACACATGTTAAAACATATTTACTCTTCTAGATGACAATGACAGCCTAGGTCACTGAAGTCACTTAGGCCAGTCTCCTACGTGACCAATTCACAAAGTATTTACTTTACTTTTCATCTTCAGTCACAAGAGAATAATTATGAATATTGTCTGAACCTCTTACTGAGAGAAAATACATCTTATCAGTATATTTTGGGGAAGTTTCCTGATCAGAGCTAGAGCTCGACCAACTCCAACCTTGAAGAAGCTGTGTATTTGTGTGTGTCAGTATTCTTTGTTACAGGTCCTGTCTTTTGTGAGGTGAGTAACTGGCACCCAGGGGAGATGAAATGACCATTATATGAACAAACTGGAGCCTAGAAATGCTGATTTGTGACCTTGGTAACTTTGTGCTTAAACCAGGATCCGTATCATCCAGATAATCAATGGAGATATGCTTCTGTCCATATGTGGAGATTTTCCAAGTTTATCTATGTCTTAACCAGTCAGAATCATTCAACCTGATGTGATGATGTAGTTTAGTGACCTGTGTTAGAGTATAATTGCTGCTGTATTGAGTGTGTACTGAAAGTTGCCTACAAATTGTGTTGAAGATGATTTCTGCTGATGAAACTGCCAACTATTCTTCAGTAAAATGTTCTTCAATTGATTGCATCTTTGACTCCTGGTCTTCATTAATCATATCTGGTCCTTGGATCTTAACTGTGAATTCCCCAACAATAGTAAAGTGACAGATTAGTCACACATAAATTTTTTTTACTGCTATTTACTTAAAAAAATTATGGTAACAATATTACACATACTATTTTTGAGTAGTTAAAGCTTGATTTCATTCATGGAATCTACCTGAATAAATCATGTAAAATGCCCTAATTTATTTAGTCTATGACATAATACATTTTAGTGAAATGTGCTTTTTTATTTGAAGTATTTTTTATTCTCAAAATTGTGTGAAGTCAAGTGAATGGATATGACCTGTTTATATTTAACTTTGAGATATATTGTTTTACATAAAGACTGTATGCTGCTAGGACAGCACAGAATCAAACTTGTTACTGCACTATCATTAGCAGAGTTATTGTTACATGTATAAAACAACATGCTTCAGAAAATTTAAAAAAAAATGCAGTTATTCACACCCTAACCATAAGTCCTACTCTTCTGCACAATGGTAACGATCAAAACTTTAACATAATAGAAACTCTTTCAAATGTCAAACATACCTGAACATTAAACATTAACAGATGTTTCCCTTTACTCAAAAACACATGAAATAACACTTAATTTCAAGATTTACTCTCTATTTCCAGCCATGTGCAAAGCATGCTGGGAACAAACAATGGTGTCTCTATATAAAACCGCATAAATTAGCTAATTCTCTTATTAAAATAAATAGGTAGCCTTTTCCTTAATTTAATGAGGATTATCAGTTCCTCAATTCAAGCCTTAAAATTGTGTATGTTTCCTTAAAAAAGAAAATAGGAAAATGCCTCTCTTGGTGTTATTAGTGAAATGTTCTCAATATTTTCAACAAAACACTGAACCACAATTTTCTTAATAAAATATACATAATACTTTTAATGATCACCTCAATTTTTTTAATGAAAATTACAAGACTCATGATTCATTTGTTACAGTGTACAGACATTTGTAAATGAATAGACTGCCCCAATGCATCTGCAGTAACATCTAAGTACTCATCTGTGTTCAAATCCATTCTTCGCTACTTCTTTGTTGGAAACAAAATGTCCCTGCCATTCATTTGTTTTGAGATTCTTCAATAATTTGAATTTCATCGATATTTTTACCAAAGTATCTCCACCTTCACCCTGCCCTCATGTGATATCAGACAATTTACAAATAAAAGTTTCCAACTGCAAGTAAATGTAAAGTCAGAAAAAAAAGAAAAGGTCAGGATTTAAAATGACAGTTTAAATAGTAAAAATGACAAGTTGGTCAGTGTGAAGTTGAGTTTACATGTCAACATCATCAGATATGTCTAAAGTCTATCATGCAAAGTCTATAATACATCAAAGCTCATCAAATGTAGTCCAATTGATCTTCCAATTTTTTTTTATTTAGTAGTTATTTATTCTGTAGACTGGTTTAAAATATGAATCTAATATCATTGCCTTATCAGAACGTGGAAAAAAATCGCATTTTTTGTTTTCATTAATCTTGGCAATAAGTTTAATTTTTGCTAAAGTACTTCCACCAGCTTAATTTGTTTATTTGTAATTAGACAAAGCCAAATGCTGCCGTTTTGATTGACACATCAAGAAATCGACCCTATGGGCAATTTCTGTTACTATTTATTTAAACAAGCTAAATCACACTGTTAGTAAAGCAGGACTGAATGTAATTGTTAAATAACTATTTAACAAGTGATATAATAATGTATCATTACTGCTTAGCTGATGAAAAATGTAGTTGAAAAAACAACTGTTAAAGAATGAAATAAGGTACCATGAATCAGTGAATTTGAGTTTAATGTGGGTATATTATCAGAAATAAAGTAATCATTAAAAACATTATCAGTCATTTAGATCAATCCGATTCAGAGATGAAGGCCATATTATTAATGTTGTCCACTAGAGAGAGCCAAAGGATAGCAAATCATTTTAAGATTGCAATAAATGTACTTGTAGTAAACAATTGCATATTAATTTATTATAGCTTCATAAAGTTTAATAAAGCCCAATATAACTTTGCAAAAAACTGTGATCTCCAAAATACTTATAGACCATTCATTTTTTTTTTTATCTTAATCCTAATGTTGTTGACAACATATTTGTCAGATTGCTAATGTCCAGTTAAAGAAGAGACACTAGATTATATGTCTAATTTAATAGAGTATATATAATAATCCTTACACAAAGAGTTATAGTAAAGAATTATATTTTATTTGAAAAGAGATATGTCCATTGTATAACTATACCACTTACACAAGCCATTGTGTAGGACCCCGATGATTGTCTCAAGTTAAACTGCATTGTTTGATTTACCTTCTGTGTCATTGCCCACAACGCTTCGGTGACAGGACTTTGAAATAGCAAACAGGGAAAACAATAAAATGTATGACTTGCAAGCTAGCCAACTTTTTTTTATTTGAATGCCTTGTGAAAAGACCTTCTGTAAAGATAAAAGACAAATTTACTTTCATCTAGGAAGTACGGTGAACGGGAGGGGACATTGAAAAATTGCTTGTTGCTTGGTAGCTCTTCACTATAAAGAACAAGTTGCCGGCTCAGGGTGCTGACCCACCAAAGGCTGTCCGATTAGAGACGAAACGAAGACGTACTTGCTTTCTGGGAATAACCAATTTATTGTCACCACTCAACAGACTGATTTGTATGGTTGTGTTTGTTTTTTTGTTTTTTTTTTGCATTCACGCACAACACTCCAAAATGCGATCTATAAACAGTTTATACTGCTGTAACTTCAGCGTCAGTCTCTGTGTCCCGCTGCACTGATCTACTATCTCTTTGAGGGCGGGGGAGATCACATGGTCAAGGTTTCTGGACGCTGATTGGCTCAGGCAAGATGCTGTGTATTGCCTGTGCCTCAAAATCAGAGGGAGAGATTTTATAGAGAGAGGTTAGAGTGACAGCAAACGATAGCCTTTTCACATAAGGGCCAAAATATATAAAAACAATAGGGGTTATGTGCAACTTAACTTGCGTATTCTGTAAAACAGATTGCATCACTTCCGGTTCAGGTCTTTTGTATGTGTAGCTGTTTTACTCAAGATAACCTAAAACGGAGCGAGCAAAGATGAGCATAACCAATGTCCCTCGCTTATGCAGAGTGATATCTAAAAGTTTGTTCATTTTTTCTTCTTCACACTAACGTTTAGATATTTAAATAGGATAAAAAGCCGATAACAAAGTGCACCAGGTAGGTTAGCTGATTACCTTAAAAGTCCATAGATATGGGCATCAGTTCATACTGCTGTTAACACTTTCTCTGACAAGCGGATGTCATAAGACCAGGAGCACATTGAAACTCAAAAAAAAACGGTGTGCAACGTTTTGCTACGGTTTCCGGGTTGAATGACATGTTTCCTGGAAACTGTGTGCAACGGGATTTGAGATACGTTTTCTCTTGTTTGCGTTTGGTGGGTGTGTCAAAAAATGTCAGCCCAATCAGCAGCAACATGAATATAAACCACGCGGTATTAAACACGTATTTATACTGATTTCATCAGGCTCCAAAATTATTCAAAAAGAATACAAAGAATGACTTTCTCAGCTGCAATAGTTGCAACTCTTGCGTCATCAGAACAGGATGTTCAACGCACCACCATTTCCGTTTAAAAAAACGTTTTGCAACTTTTTTGTCGGGGCTGAATTCCGGTATTCCGGTTTGGTCATGTGACGTTCGACATTTACCGTATATTGATTCGCTAAAATCAAAAGTAGGAGGGACTGGGGTGCAACACTGCGCCCCGAGGACAATCTGAAATAAGCCAATTGGAGCTCAGCCTCAAGTCACAAGCGTTTCAAAAGTTTATAGACAACCATTTGTCCATACCCGCACACAAAACCAACGAAATACAATTTTTTTTTTTTTTTAAGAGGTGCTATCATGACTACCAATCGAATATTATGACTATTATGACTACAAATAATGTTATTTCAGAATTAGTGGGAATTTGTGGGAAGGAAAAAGTGTGGCAAAAAACGCTGCACAACGAGAAGAGGTGACCGGACCATGAGGAAGATTGTGGAGAAGGACCGATTCCAGACCTTGGGGGACCTGCGGAAGCAGTGGACTGAGTCTGGAGTAGAAACATCCAGAGCCACCGTGCACAGGCGTGTGCAGGAAATGGGCTACAGGTGCTGCATTCCCCAGGTCAAGCCACTTTTGAACCAGAAACAGCGGCAGAAGCGCCTGACCTGGGCTACAGAGAAGCAGCACTGGACTTTTGGACAAATTTTGCATGTCATTCGGAAATCAAGGTGCCAGAGTCTGGAGGAAGACTGGGGAGAAGGAAATGCCAAAATGCCTGAAGTCCAGTGTCAAGTACCCACAGTCAGTGATGGTCTGGGGTGCCATGTCAGCTGCTGGTGTTGGTCCACTGTGTTTTATCAAGGGCAGGGTCAATGCAGCTAGCTATCAGGAGATTTTGGAGCACTCCATGCTTCCATCTGCTGAAAAGCTTTATGGAGATGAAGATTTCATTCTTCAGCATGACCTGGCACCTGCTCACAGTGCCAAAACCACTGGTAAATGGTTTACTGACCATGGTATTACTGTGCTCAATTGGCCTGCCAACTCTTCTGACCTGAACCCCATAGAGAATCTGTGGGATATTGTGAAGAGAAAGTTGAGAGACGCAAGACCCAACACTCTGGATGAGCTTAAGGCCGCTATCGAAGCATCCTGGGCCTCCATAACACCTCAGCAGTGCCACAGGCTGATTGCCTCCATGCCACGCCGCATTGAAGCAGTAATTTCTGCAAAAAGGATTCCCGACCAAGTATTGAGTGCATAACTGAACATAATTATTTGAAGGTTGACTTTTTTTGTATTAAAAACACTTTTCTTTTATTGGTCGGATGAAATATGCTAATTTATTGAGACAGGAATTTTGGGTTTTCATGAGCTGTATGCCAAAATCATCAGTATTAAAACAATAAAAGACCTGAAATATTTCAGTTGGTGTGCAATGAAACTAAAATATATGAAAGTTTAATTTTTATCATTACATTATGGAAAATAATGAACTTTATCACAATATGCTAATTTATTGAGAAGGACCTGTGTATATAGTTATCTTATTTTTAACACTTTGAAGTAGCCTTCTTCTCTGGCTAACCTGAAGGGACGGCACCGCGGTAACCCCTATTGACCGGCCGCCACTGTTTCTATCACTGTTGACTTTTTAATGCGAGGTGCCAAGCTCATATGCAGTCTACTGCTGTTGAATACTTTGCAGGTTTTCTTTGTAGTTTGCACTAATAGTTTTTTTTTTTTTTTTTCATGTGTTTAACTAATATTACTTGTATTAACAATTATAAAACTGTCCACAGATCACTCCACGTCTAGTTCCAAAGTTCATCCAATGTTATTTCACCAGTCTTTACATAAAAATGTATAAATATGGACTTTAACAAGATTTTAGATTAAAGGCCAGGGTAACCTAACCCAAAACTGATAGCTACGATTTGCCTTCAATCCAAGGCTGTTAACCACAATTATTATTTGTATAAAAATGTACAATAATATTGAATATGTTTTCTGTAATATGCCTCCATAGATCATTTTGTTGCTCCAGCATTATTTTATATGATAGAGGGGGAAAAAATCACCTTTTTGAACATAGAAGACAAATGATCAGCATGATTTCACTGTGGACATTGGCTGAAGAATGACATGATGACAGGCCAGGGTAACCTAACCTCTACTGATATTTAGGTTAAAATAAGTTGACAGAAGTCTTGTCTTGTGTACAATTTGATATTCCTTTAAAGACATTGGTTAATAATTAATTTAATAATTAGTACTTGGTCAGCAAGAAAATGCTATAAAAGGTCTGTTTCTGTGAGGAGCTCTTCACACACCATCAGCCATGAGAGCTGTTGTGCTTGCCCTGACTGTAGCCCTTGTGGGTAAGTCGAAATATATTTATATATTTTTCCTTTTCTCTCTTTTTAGCTCTATAGAATAACTTGTTTGGAAAATTAAAAACCTCTTGAAAACCAAATTTAAAACAAGATTTTCATAGAATATTTTTTCTGTTTCTTTCAGCGTCTCAACAGATCAACCTTGGTAAGTAGTATGATATGGCAAATGAGTTTTAAGTAGTAATTTAGACTGCATTATTGCTTAAACGTAATGACCAGTAAAAGTAATCAGTGGTGGACAGTAACGAAGTAAATGTAATTCGTTACTGTACTTAAGTAGCTTTTTTGCGTATCTGTACTTTACTGAAGTATTTCAATTTGGGGAGACTTTTACTTTAACTCCACTACATTTCAAAGTCAAATATCTTACTTTTTACTCTACTACATTTTCAAAATCAGTCGTTCCTTTTTATTTATGAGTGGGAAAAAACTTAACTGGTCAAACGAGCCACCAATCACAGTATCAGCGCGAACCAGAGACAAAAAAAAAAAAAAAAGAGGCTGCGACACTCTGTGATCTCGCCGCCGTGCGGTCACGTGATTCGTTTAGCTCTCAATAGTTCCAAACAAATCGCGTTGCCAATGAATTAAAGTGGGGCAGAGAGCAGCAGCTATTATTGCAGCAATTATCTGTAAATATTGACGCATAATGTACATTGCTTATTACGTTGATGCAAAAATTTCTGGGGATTAGCAGAAACACTGCATTAATACGTTTTTGTGTTTAATTTTGACGGGAAATTGGCTGCTCACATAACGTAGAGAGAGAGTGTGTGTGTGTGTGTGTGTGTGTGTGTGTGTGTGTGTGTGTGTGTGTGTGTGTGTGTGTGCGCGCGTGTGCGTGTGTGGGTAATGGCGTTGTGCAGGTTTATGTGAATGTATAAGTTATAAGTATAAGAATGTGAAGTTATAATAGGACATTATAGCCATAAAAAAATCATAGTACTTGGATACTTACGTACATTTGAAGGAAAATACTTTTGTACTTTTACTCAAGTGAATGTTTAAAGGCAGCACTTCTACTTTTACTTGAGTAATATTTTACCCTGGGTATCTTTACTTTAACTCAAGTACATGGTATGTGTACTTCGTCCACCACTGAAAGTAATTGACTAAGATCACAAATTCTGTACACTTTTCAGTTCCTGAGTTTTCCCCTGATAAGACCTATGTGTACAAGTATGAGGCTCTGCTCTTGGGTGGTCTTCCTCAAGAAGGTCTGGCCAGAGCAGGAATAAAAGTCAGCAGCAAGGTTCACCTCAGTGCCGTGACAGAGAACACCTTCCTGATGAAGGTAATGACCATTGAGAACTGTAAACACTGTAGGTGTTCCACACTGACAGGAAACAAAAAAAAAAAAAAAGTGTTAGCAAGATCTAGTTACAATAGCAACATTACCCTCATTTAAAGTAAATATGTTTCCTTACAGCTCATGGATCCTCTACTCCACGAGTATGCTGGCATTTGGCCCAAGGATCCATTTGTTCCTGCCACTAAGCTCACCTCAGCTCTGGCTGCTCAGCTTCAGATTCCCATCAAGTTTGAGTATGCTAATGGTGTGGTTGGAAAGGTATTCGCCCCTGCAGGAGTCTCCCCTACAGTACTGAACCTGCACAGAGGAATCCTCAACATCCTTCAGCTCAACCTCAAGAAGACCCAGAACATCTATGAGCTGCAAGAGGTGAGAAAGTGATCCTATTACACTTGATCCATTTTGAGTTCTGCAATCTAATTTCTTTACTTGTTCTTCAAGGCTGGAGTTCAGGGAGTGTGCAGGACCCACTACATCATCAATGAGGATCCAAAGGCCAACCACATTATTGTCACCAAGTCTAAGGATCTGAGCCACTGCCAGGAGAGAATCATGAAGGACATCGGTTTGGCATACACTGAGAGGTGTGCTGAATGCACAGAGGTAATGAAGAAGACTGGAAAGAATTGAAATATTTACTCAAAATAATGAAAATGCCAAGAGTCAAATAGTCACATACTTTTCTCCCCACAGAGGGTCAAGAGTCTGATTGAAACTGCATCTTACAACTATATCATGAAACCATCTGCCGCCGGTGTACTGATCACTGAAGCAACAGTTGAGGAAGTGCATCAGTTTTCACCCTTCAATGAGATCCATGGTGCTGCCCAGATGGAAGCAAAGTAAGATCGATCCTCTGTGAGATTTCTCTTAAAAATATGAAGTAACAATAATACTAAGAAATAAAGATTTTTTTTATTTTTTTTAGACAAACCTTGACTTTTGCTGAGATTGAGAAGACGCCTGTTGTTCCAATCAAAGCTGATTACTTGGCCCGTGGATCCCTGCAGTATGAGTTTTCAACTGAAATTCTTCAGACCCCCATTCAACTCCTGAAGATCAGTGATGCACCAGCTCAGGTATAATTCATTACTTAACATCTTTAACAGTCTCCAAGTCAAAGCCTTTGATCCATGAAGACGTCATCTGAGTGTTGCCCTTACTCTTTCTAGATTATTGAGGTTTTAAAGCACCTTGTTGCAAACAATGAGGCCATGGTCCATGATGATGCTCCACTTAAGTTTGTTGAGCTCATCCAGCTCCTGCGTGCTGCCACCTTGGGGAATATTGAGGCTATCTGGGCTCAGTTCAAAGACAAACCAGTTTACAGGTACAATATTTTAGCAATAAGAAATATAGTTTAAGGGCAATTTTTTATTATGAATATATTTTAAACAATGAATCTGTTAGGCGCTGGCTTCTGGATGCTCTTCCTGCTGTTGGCACACCAGTCATTGTAAAATTCATCAAGGAGAAGTTTCTGGCTGGTGAACTTTCCATTCCTGAGTTCATTCAGGCTCTTGTAGTTGCTCTGCAAATGGTCACTGCTGATTTGGACACCATCCAGTTGACAGCTGTGGGTACATCTTACTATACTCAAAGTGCTGTTCTTCAAATATTACCAAAATCAAATTAATCTTTTCTGTATGTTGCTGAATAGAGTTTGGCTATGCACGAGAAAATCGCCACAATCCCAGCTCTTCGTGAAGTCATCATGCTTGGATATGGTTCCATGATTGCCAAACACTGTGTTGCAGTTCCCACTTGCTCCTCCGAGCTCCTCAAGGTAAACCCCTCAAGATATCCACATTTTCTGTCATGGACATACTATAAAATTTGATATTTGTCTAACTGTATGTGCCTCAAACTCCTCAGCCCATCCATGAGATTGCTGCAGAGGCCATTTCTAAGAATGACATTCCTGAAATCACTTTGGCTCTGAAAGTTCTGGGCAATGCTGGTCACCCTGCTAGTCTTAAACCCATCATGAAGCTCCTACCTGGACTGAGAACTGCAGCTACTTCTCTGCCTCTTAGAATCCAGGTTGATGCCATCTTGGCCCTGAGGAACATTGCCAAGAAAGAGCCCAAACTGGTAAGTGTCAGACATTGTAGGAATAAATTACTGTAAAAGATTATACACATTTTCTTCCAATAATATACTAATCTTGTTTCCTGCTTCAGGTTCAGCCAGTGGCCCTGCAGCTTGTATTGGACCGGACTCTCCACCCTGAAGTGCGTATGGTTGCTTGTATTGTGTTGTTTGAGTCCAAGCCCTCAGTGGCTCTCATCTCCAATCTTGCTGGTGCTTTGAAGACTGAGACTAACATGCATGTTGCAAGCTTTGCCTACTCACACATCAAGTCTTTGACCAGAATCACAGCTCCGGATATGGCATCTGTGTAAGAACAAATCATTTCACACATATTTTACTTCATCACATACAATTAGCACAAGCCAAAGGTAATCATGGTTGTCCATTTCAGTGCGGGTGCAGCTAATGTTGCCATCAAGCTCATGAGTCGCAAACTGGACAGGCTTAGCTTCCGTTTCAGCAGAGCCATTCAGCTGGACTTCTATCACAGTGAGTCTTGCATTTTTTATAAGAGAGCTAAATGGTGTCTTGGGTGTTTCTTAAAATGTAATAAAAAAAATTCTTCTGACATAAAAGATCACATTAATTGGATTCTTACCTCTTTTCCTGTGCAGCTCCTCTTATGATTGGAGCTGCTGGTAGTGCCTACATGATCAATGATGCCGCAACCATCCTGCCGAGAGCTGTTGTAGCTAAAGCACGTGCTTACCTGGCTGGAGCTGCTGCTGATGTTCTTGAGGTGGGCCGACCAAGACTTTTAAAAAAAAATCTGAAACATGGTTTTTAAATGTTTTGTTTCACTTTATTTTGATGGTCCCTTTAACACATCCTGTTGACTTTAAGTAACGTTGCACCTACATATCAACTAGCTCTCATCACAATAAAGAGTTAGCAGATATTAAGCAGACAGTCTACTAATACTCTACTGAGAGTAAGTTGACATATAGTTGCAAAGTCACTTATAGTGAACAGAATGTTCAAAAGGAACCATCAAAATAAATTGTTACCAAATGTTTTCAGTCTTCACTCAGTTAATTCTCTCAAACAGATCGGTCTGAGAACTGAAGGAATCCAGGAGGCTCTTCTGCAATCTCCTGCTGCAGATGAAAGTGTTGACCGTATCACAAAGATCAAGCGCACCCTGAGAGCTGTAAGCTTTCGTGTCCAGTGTATTATAAAATTGTGTTTTTCTAAGTAACATTATAAGCATGACATAGGCATATGTATATGACTTCTCTGTTTTAACTCCTCAAGCTCGCAAACTGGAAGACCTTACCAAACAATCAACCTTTGGCTTCAGCCTATATCAAATTACTTGGACAAGAAATAGCTTATTTCAACATTGACAAGACCCTCATTGAAGAAGCAATACCGGTACTGTGTTGTACTTTATGCCTTCTCTCTCATTAATTAATTTTTTGTGATCTGTCTCAAAAATAGTTCTCACAATTAGAATAAAGTTTCTAATAAACACTATCCCCAGATGGCCACTGGACCCAAACCACGTGAATTGTTGAAGCGTGCCCTTAAAGCTTTGCAGGAAGGAGTTGCCTTCCAGTATGCCAAACCCCTGCTTGCATCTGAAGTGCGTCGTATCTTGCCAACAGCAGTTGGTTTGCCCATGGAGCTCAGTTTGTACACTGCTGCTGTCGCTACTGCAAGTCTCAATGGTATGTTGTTGTTTTTTCTTAGAATTTTTTTATCTTACCTTGGATATAAAAGTGTAACTTTGAAGTTTGATGTTGCTCTGTTCATCCCTCTAGTTAAGGCCACCATTACACCTCCTCTCCCTGAGGAGATTGAGACTATGACTCTTGAGCAGCTCAAGAAGACTGATGTTCAACTCCAGGCTGAAGCTAGACCAAGGTACACTTTTGCAGCTACATTCATGAAGATGAGATATAATGTACATGACAACAGTTTTACAAACAATCTCCCTTATTCTTATTTCAGTATTGCTCTCCAGACCTTTGCTGTGATGGGAGTGAACACTGCCTTGATCCAAGCTGCTGTTATGGCAAGAGGAAAGATCCGTACAATTATCCCTGGAAAAGTGGTTGCAAGAGCAGACATTCTCAAGGGCAACTACAAGGTGGAGGCTCTGCCTGTTGAGCTTCCTGAACACATTGCTGATTTGAGGTAATGCAATCTTAGTCAGACAAGTGTAGAAAACATTCTGAAACAGTTCAATTCATAAATAACTCAAAAGGTTTCTGAAAGTGAGATGTGACCACCTTTTTCTTGTTCCAACAGCTTTGAGACTCTTGCTGTGGTCAGAAACATTGAAGAGCCAAACGCTGAGAGGATTGTTCCCTTAGTACCTGAGTCGGCCACTCTTGCTGATTATTTGGTAAATTTTGAACACACACATGATGGATATGTGTTAGTATGCAGAGCATTCATTTGTTTTTATTTTTTTTAAATAGCAAGGCTTGTTATAATACTTAATTATTCTTTTCAGTCCTCTGAAATTCCAGATGAGACTCCCGTGAGAACTGCTGCTCCATTTCACAAGACTCTCTGTATTGCTGTCCCATACATTGAAATCAAGGGGTGTGTTGAGGTGCACTCTCACAATGCTGCTTTTATCAGAAATTCTCCTCTTTTCTACATAATTGGACAGCACTCAGCCCGTGCTGCACTGACGAGAGGTATTCATTCAGAGAAAATTACATTGATTAAACTCAAATGTTTTCAGACAAAATAATAATTGTCATTTTGGCTTTAGCTGAAGGTCCTGCAGTTGAAAGACTTGAGCTTGAAGTCCAAGTTGGTCCTAGAGCTGCTGAGAGACTCCTTAAACAAATCAGCCTCATTGATGAAGAGACTCCAGAAGGAAAGGCCTTCCTGTTGAAACTGAGGGAAATCCTGGAGACTGAAGACAGAAATGCGTCCGTCTCTTCTGAAAGCAGCAGTAGCAGCCGCAGGAGCAGCAGCAGAAGCAGCAGCAGCAGTTCAAGCTCCTCCATGTCCAGCTCTCGTATGAGTAAGGTGAGGAAGTGGAATGTAGCGTGTTGGTTAGGTAGCCAATATTTGTGTCATAAATATATTTTTTCACTGAATCATTTTTTATGGACTTTTAGACTGCCACTATCATGGAGCCCTTCAAGAAATTCCACAAAGATCGGGTAACTACTAAAAAGCCAATTTTTTTATATTATTACTTTAGATTATATCGATTACTTATTACAAAACTTATTTTTGCTTGCAGTTCTTGGCACCCCATGGTGCTTCAAAGGCAGTAAGCAGTGGAAGCACTGCATCTAGCTTTGAGGCTCTCCAGAAACAGGTGAATTAATTAGTGTAATTTGTTTGTTCATAATAACATAAAACCCAAAAGGTGAAATTTTGCACTAAAATCCACTTAAATTGATTATGGTTTATGCTTTCAGGCTAAGTTCCTCGGAAATGCTCTTCCACCTGTTTTTGCTGTCATTGCCCGTGCTGTGAGAGTTGACCACAAGCTGCTGGGCTACCAACTTGCTGCTTACTTTGACAAGCCAACAGCAAGAGTGCAGCTCATTCTTTCCTCCATCGCTGAAAATGACAACCTGAAGATCTGTGCTGATGGTGCCCTGCTGAGCAAGCACAAAGTCACTGTAAGACTGGAACTATTATCGAAATTAATTTCTCAAGTGAAATAATTTACATCATTACCATCTTTTGAACACAAATGTCCTTCAGGCCAAGGTTGCTTGGGGTCAAGAATGCCAACAGTATGCAGTCACTGCTAAAGCTGAAGCCGGTGTCCTGGGAGAATTCCCTGCTGCACGTCTAGAGCTGGAATGGGAGAGGCTGCCAATAATTGTCACCACATACGCCAAAAAGTAATGTTCAGCAACACTGAATGACAAATGTATTGTATAGTTTAGAAAATGGCACTGGTTTAATCTGCTCTTCTTTGTGCATCCCTTCACAATTAGGCTGTCGAAGCACATCCCTATGGCGGCTTTACAGACGGGATTTAGACTAGAAAGAGCAACGAACAGTGAGAAAGAGATTGAACTGACTGCAGCCTTGCCAACTCAGAGATCCTTGAATGTCATTGCTAGGATTCCAGAGGTGAAATAGTTTTCCGTTAAATTATGACTCTCACAGAGATATAATAAGAAAATACAACTAATTAATTTTCTTCCTGCTGCTCTAGATGACACTGTCAAGGATGGATATTCGTCTCCCTGTCGCTGTTCCCATCAATCCAGACGGAACTCTTTCCATTCATATCGATGAGGACATTCTCTCCTGGATCCAGAAACATTTCAAGGAAGAATAAGACATGAAGAATTACATTTTACATTTTCAGAAGAAAATGTGAGCTGTATTTATGTAGAATTTATTGTTCTTTGACAGTTTAATTGAATACATTAACAATGTTGTGATGTGTGTAATGTAATGCTAATAAATACCCTGCAAGTCTCAGAAATGTGTGAACTGCTTTCATTTTATAATAACACTAAAAGGCGTCATAAAAAAAAAAACACATCTTAAGATGAGTTTTAAACATGTTTACAGTGGTAGATGATCTGACATTGGTAAACCATTCCACATCTTTGGGGCAGCAACTGAAAAATTGCAGTCTCCATCACTTTTTAAGCATAACCGAGGAATTTCTAGGAGCAGCGGATTTTGGGATCTCAGAGACCTGTGTGAGCAACTAAAAATGTATAAGCTCAGAAACATATTTTTGTGCCGGTCCATGCAGAGCTTTAAAAGTATAAAAAAGTAACTTGTACTTTATTCTAAAATGAACTGGTAGCCAGTGTAAAGAGGCCAGAATTGGGGATATATGATCCCTCTTTCTTATTTGTCAGCAACCTTGCTGCCGCATTTTGTACTTTCTGAAGATGTGACAGCGACGACTGACTTACACCCAGGTACAAAACATTGCAGTTTTCAAGATGTGAAGAAATAAAATCATGAATTACTTTCTCCAGATCACTGAAAGATGATAATTTTAGCGATATTTCGCACTTGAAAGAAACTATTCATCACAACTGAATTGATTCGTCTGTCAAACTTTAACTCTGTGTTAAGATAAGAGTGACTACTCAGGAGTGGGCCGTGGAGGGCCGGTATACAGTCAGGGATCCGCCACGCTCCACCTTAACCCCATCACAAGGCTCACGCCGGTTTCACACTGCACGCATTAGCAGAGCGGAGGCAGCGCAAAAGCAGTGCGTATGGTGAGCGGGAGCAGCACACGCCCGTTTTGCTTTCACACTGGCAGCGTTTGTCGCGTGCAGCTGAACCGTGGCTTGTGTACAGGCTTTTGAGGTTGTGGTCAACTAAGTACTTTGACAGATTTTGTATATATATTTTTTTTAAATATATATTAAATATATATACAGTATATATATAGTGTAGCCTGTTGTACTTGAATAGGATATAGAATTTGCACTGGCAGTGTTTTAGAAACGGCACTCTCTTGCACTATGATACCATTGCACCTTTCTGCATTCTTTTTTCCCATACCGCTCCTTTAACATGTTATTAATCTCACCTCACGGTAATGGCACACTATTGGCACACTATCTTCCTTTTTATTTTTGTAGTATGTATGTCTGCGTGGAGGTCTTGTCTGTGTGTCTAAGGGCCCGTCCACACGGAGACGCGTATCGTTGTATACGTATAAATTTTTTATCGTATTGGCGTTTCGTCCACACGGATCCGGCGTTTTCGGAGACTGAAACCGCTATTTTTTTAAACCGGGTCCCAAGGTGGATAAATCTGAAAACACCGCCCTTGCGTTTTCGTGTGTACGGCCAATCCGTACATTTTGTGAAACGATGATGTCATCACACCAAGTGTCAACTAGTCAGACACCGTTAAGTCACAGCAACTACATTTATGGTTTTTCATATTGTTGTAACGTCTGGACCAATCGGACACACAATTCATTTATTTAATGAATAATCCAGCAAACTCACTGTGAAACTTTCACCAAAACTTAACATCCCAAATGACGCTAACACACTGGCAGGACGGTGTCTTGTTACAGAAAACACAAAGAGTTTTACGACCCAAAAGAATGTGGCCGCATGTGCAGGAGAGAGACAATGGGAAGACAGTAACAATCTTCCATGCAGACTTCACTGCATTAATCAAAGACGAACTGAGCTAGAAATGAACGTGCATCCCAGAAACTGTGTGAATGAGTGTGATGTTTTGTGTCCTATTATGTATACACCATGGTATGTATTTTATTATACAACCAACGGTCAATGTAACTTTACCTGTTTCATGTCTCCTATCTAATTAATCCTCCTTTGACGACTCACGCTTTGATGTACATCACTTTCTCTTAGAATGCAGCGTGGATTTGTTATATCTATCTGAGTATTAATTAACAGAAAAGAGGTAAGGCAGATTTGAGATAGCGTCATAAATCTTCACCACAGAGGAAACTCCCGCCAGACAGTCCACCCTTCTCATTGGTACAGCAAACCCAGAGAGGGGTGGCCATTGTCAGGCTTTATTAGAGACTGACCACAGTGACCACCCTCTCTTCTCAGCGCTTCTCAACCGACAGAAGATGGCGGCGCGTGCAGATGCAGCGGCCCCTCGCTGTCCCCGTGCGGTGTTTTGTTTTGATAATTGTTTGAGTTGTTCGTGTTCGTCTCATCTGTCTACATCGGTACTTAAGTACAATCGTCAAGTTTTGTTAGACATTGGCAGGATTAAGGAAAACAACACTTTGGATATCGAACAAGCAGAGATAATCAAGAACCTAGGATTACACCGGTGGCCTGAGATTACACCGGACTCGACTGTTACTTCTATCCGGGAAAGGAGGCGCCGCAAGCGGTGCGAAAGGAAGCAGAAGAGGGGTAAGCGCGGAGGCATCCAAGCTAGGCTAAAGGCTAATCCAACTCGCCCAGCCATACCATCTATTCTTATGGCTAACGTGCGATCCCTGGATAATAAAATGGATCACATTCGACTGATGAGAGCGGCGCAGCGAGATGTGAGGAACTGCTGTGTGCTTCTTTTCACCGAAACGTGGCTAAATGATAACATCCCCGATTCCACTGTTCAACTGGAGCAGCTAACATGCTATCGAGCGGACAGAGCCCTCGAAAATGGAGAAAAGACTCGTGGTGGAGGGGTCTGTGTTTACATCCGTGATGCCTGGTGTCGGGACGCTGTGGTGGTATGTACACACTGTTCACTATTGGCGGAATTTATGATCATAAAGTGTCGTCCTTTCTATCTGCCTAGGGAATTTACAGCGATTTTGTTAGTTGCTGTTTACATCCCCCCCACCCCTAACAACAGCGACAGAAAAATGGCACTTGGTGAACTGTATCAGGCCATCTATGAACAACAGATAGCCCATCCTGATGGATTTACCATTCTCGCAGGAGATTTTAATCACGCTGATCTTAAGACTGTTTTTCCCAAACTGTACCAGCATGTTGACTTTCCAACAAGGGGGGGATAATATCCTGGACCTGGTCTATACAACTCATAAAGGAGCATATAAGGCCTCCCCACTCCCCCATATTGGTCACTCAGATCACATCACTGTTTTGCTTATGCCAGCATACAGACCAAGAGTGAAAGTCACCAAACCAGTTCTGAAGCAGGTACAGGTATGGCCGGAGGGGGCTTCCTTTGCACTTCAACACTGCTTTGACACAACAGACTGGGAAACGTTTAAGCAGGCAGCTACATATAATGATCACACAGACATTGAGGACTATACAGATACGGTCACTTCTTACATCAGTAAGTGCATTGATGATGTGACATACACAAAAACCATCATCACTCGGCCTAATAAGAAGCCGTGGTTGACAGGGGATATCCATCGACTGTTGGGGGCTAGAAACAAAGCTTTCAGGGCTGGAGATAAAACTGGCCTGAGAACAGCGAGAGCTGAACTGTCCCGTGGCATCAGGAAAGCAAAACAGAAATATACAAACAAGATAACTCATCATTTCAAAGATAGCAGAGATACACGGAGCCTGTGGCGGGGCATTCAGACCATTACAGACTACAAACCCGCTCCACAGACCTGCGATAATAACATCTCTCTGCTAAATAACCTTAACAGGTTCTTTGCAAGGTTTGAAGCACAAAACAACACACGGCCACAGAAGATCCCACCTTCTCCTGACGACCAGGTTCTGTGTCTGTCTGCCACCAGCGTGAAGAGAACACTCTCCACTATTAACACTCGCAAGGCAGCAGGTCCAGATAACATCCCGGGTCGTGTGCTGAAGGATTGTGCAGAGGAATTGAAGGATGTCTTTAGCCATCATGCTTCAAGACCACCACCATCATACCTGTACCAAAGAAACCTCTTCCATCTTGCTTTAATGACTATCGCCCTGTGGCACTGACTTTAGGGGTGTAACGATACGCGTATTCGTATCGAACCGTTCGGTACGAGGCTTTCGGTTCGGTTTTCGGTACGCATTACGTACCGAACGGTTCGTTGGACGATTTTTTCTGCCTACCAAAATTTCGTTATTTCAAATGAAGGCGCGTCGCGGGTGGCAAGCGCGCTCAGAGGCTGGCGCGACCACAACATCAACTGGCAAATGCAATGTAAGGAACGAAACTGAGCTACTCTTATTGTGTTTGTGTGGACCGTTTATCAGTTTTGACCTGTGAAGCGGGACTCGCGAGCCCTATGCGCGAGCCTGATCAAGCAACACCACACAGCGCTAAGAGATCCAGACCAGTAAAGAAAGCATTTGAATTTCAAATGCTTTTTGAATTCGCCACTGAAGTAATAACATCGCTGCGAGATCTAGTGAGAAACATTCACATTTCTCTGTTATTAACGGATCAAACAGCGCTGACGTGGAAACCAGGAAGAAACATCGTGCCATTAATGAACTGGCCGGTGTCCACAAATCAGCAACATTCACCATGGATTTACTGTAGTAACACTAACTGCAAGGTATGGAAGTTTGTCAGGAATAGTGGGCTATAATGCTTTCAAGTAACATTACGTCTGTTTTATTTTGACATTATGAATACAATTGCTGCCCTCAAATGTTAATCTGAACTAAAATAAACCTTTGTTTATAACTACTACAATATTACATTTCGTTTTGTCCAAGGAGCTGTTTTGTTTTATATGCTCATAAGAAGAGTCAAGTATAGCTCCATTATTGCTCAGTAAAAAAAGCAACAAAAAATAAAAAAATAAAAAAAATCATACTTTATGATGTTAGTTTCATTAAATAAAATAATTTTTAAAAAAATAATTCAAGGAAATTTCTCTGGCATTTATTTATTTTTGCTGTTGCCTATGGAAAACGTACCGAACCGAACCGTACCGAACCGTGACACAAGTGTATCGTATCGAACCGAACCGTGAATTTTGTGAACCGTTACACCCCTAACTGACTTCAATCATTATGAAGTGTTTTGAACGGTTAGTCATGTCACACATAAAATCCATCCTCTCACCTACCCTGGACCCTTTCCAGTTTGCATATAGAGCTAAACGCTCCACAGAGGATGCAATTTGCTCCGCTCTCCACCCAGCCCTCACTCACCTGGACTCAAAAGATTCATATGTGAGAATGCTGTTCTTAGATTTTAGTTCAGCGTTTAATACCATAATTCCACAACAACTCATTCATAAATTAGACCAGTTGGGGCTCAACAACTCGCTATGTAACTGGCTGTTGGACTTCCTTAGTGAGAGGCCACAAGTAGTACGAGTTGGCAACAACACCTCGAGCAGAATCATACTGAGCACAGGTGCCCCTCAAGGCTGTGTACTCAGTCCCCTGCTCTTTACCTTGCTGACTCATGACTGCACACCAACCTACAGCACAAATCACATGGTAAAGTTTGCGGATGACACAACACTGGTGGGACTCATCACCAAGGATGATGAGACTCACTACAGGAAGGAGGTTAGTATTTTGACCACGTGGTGCAGAGACAACAACCTGCTGCTGAATGTCAGCAAGAAAAAAAAAGAAGCTACTGTGCCTAATATTATTGTTGTATACAGCGCGCAAGGTTTATGCGCATGCTTTAAGTCTTCTTCTCCATTTTTAGTGTATGTCAGTGGCAGAATTACAGCGCCACATACTGGTCTGGCATGTATACTACATCGTTTTGAGTCGGTTTCAGTGGTTTCGTGTGTACTGAGATATTTCTTGAGACGACGCCGTGTTTACGGAATTTTTTTTTTCAACGGGGAAAAAAAATATCGGATAGGGAAAGCTCTGGCTTCGTGTGGATGTGGCCTAAGTATATGTATGATATGTATAAGCTATTGGACATATAGGATGATAAGCTATACACTGCTGTGTATTTTGGCAATGATCAGTGCAATTTTTCATTTTAATTCACAGCAATTGGCTGCCAACCACGTTTTTCGCTTGATATTTGCATAAAGTCGAGAACTGCCCAACTTTTTTACACTCTCAACGCTTTCTCCGGTCCGCTGTCAACAATAGGGGTTATGTGCAACTTAACTTCGTATTCTGTAAAACAGATTACATCACTTCCGGTTCAGGTCTTTTGTATGTGTAGATGTTTCACTCAAGATAACTTAAAAGGAGCAAGCAAAGATGAGCATAACCAATGTCCCTCGCTTATGCAGAGTGATATCTAAAAGTTTGTTAAATTTTTCTTCTTCACACTAACGTTTAGATATTTAAATAGGATAAAAAGCCGATAACAAAGTGCACCAGGTAGGTTAGCTGATTACCTTAAAAGTCCATAGATATGGGCATCAGTTCATACTGCTGTTAACACTTTCTCTGACAAGCGGATGTGATAAGACCAGGAGCACATTGAAACTCAAAAAAACGGTGTGCAACGTGTTGCTACGGTTTCCGGGTTGAATTACATGTTTCCTGGAAACGGTGTGCAACGGGATTTGAGATACGTTTTCTCTTGTTTGCGTTTGATGGGTGTGTCAAAAATGTCAGCCCAATCAGCAGCAACATGAATATAAACCACGCGGTATTAAAGAGGCAGCTTGCACAATTGGTCCAAGTAAAGACGTTTACAAATGTGTCCGCTGCAGGTTGGTATATGCAACAACTGAAGATATTAGAAGATATGTTTGTCGTATGAGTTTTATAGTAAAAATATAGCATATCAACAGTGATCAGCGATAATGATAAGCCCTATACTCACAATAAAAATAATAAGGTCACATAGATATAGTCACATAACAGTCTCGGAGGTAAGAAGTGGATTATCCTCCACCTGAAATGTTTGTCTTTTCAAACAATAATTAGGAACCACAGTTTCCACAAATCCCTTCACTCGAATGGGATGTTCTCTTTTATTCTGAACGGCAAGGGCAGTGACTGTAACATTGAGCGTATTTCGCAGTATTAAACACGTATTTATACCGATTTCATCAGGCTCCAAAATTCTTCAAAAAGAACACAAAGAATGGCCTTCTCAGCTGCCATAGTTGCAACTCTTGCGTCATCAGAACAGGATGTTCAACGCACCACCATTTCCGTTTAAAAAACGTTTCGCAACTTTTTGTCGGGGCTGAACGCAGCCCAGTATTCCGGTTTGGTCATGTGACGTTCAACATTTACCCTATATTGATTAGCTAAAATCAAAAGTAGGAGGGACTGGGGTGCAACACTCTGCGCCCCGAGGACAATCTGAAATAAGCCAATTGGAGCTCAGCCTCAAGTCACAAGCGTTTCAAAAATGTATAGACAACCATTTGTCCATACCCGCACACACAAAACAAACGAAATACAATTTTAATTTTTTTAAGAGGTGCTATCATGACTACCAATCGAATATTATGACTATTATGACTACAAATAATGTTATTTCAGAATTATTTTGCAATATATAGTTATCTTATTTTTAATACGTTGAAGTAGCCTTCTTCTCTGGCTAACCTGAAGGGACGGCACCGCGGTAACCCCTATTGACCGGCCGCCACTGTTTCTATCACTGTTGAATTTTTAATGCGAGGTGCCAAGCTCATATGCAGTCTACTGCTGTTGAATACTTTGCAGGTTTTCTTTGTAGTTTGCACTAATAGTTTTTTTTTTTTTTCTGTGTTTAACAAATATTACTTGTATTAACAATTATAAAACTGTCCACAGATCACTCCACGTCTAGTTCCAAAGTTCATCCAATGTTATTTCACCAGTCTTTACATAAAAATGTATAAATATGGACTTTAACAAGATTCTAGATTAAAGGCCAGGGTAACCTAACCCAAAACTGATAGCTACGATTTGCCTTCAATCCAAGGCTGTTAACCACAATTATTATTTGTATAAAAATGTACAATAATATTGAAAATGTTTTCTGTAATATACCTCCATAGATAATTTTGTTGCTCCAGTATTATTTTATATGATAGTGGGGGGAAAAAATTCCTTTTTGAACATAAAAGACAAATGATCAGCATGATTTCACTGTGGACATTGGCTGAAGAATGACATGATGACAGGCCAGGGTAACCTAACCTCTACTGATATTTAGGTTAAAATAAGTTGACAGAAGTCTTGTCTTGTGTACAATTTGATATTCCTTTAAAGACATTGGTTAATAATTAATTTAATAATTAGTACTAGGTCAGCAAGAAAATGCTATAAAAGGTCTGTTTCTCTGAGGAGCTCTTCACACACCATCAGCCATGAGAGCTGTTGTGCTTGCCCTGACTGTAGCCCTTGTGGGTAAGTCGAAATATATTTATATATTTTTCCTTCTCTCTCTTTTTAGCTCTATAGAATAACTTGTTTGGAAAATTAAAAACCTCTTGAAAACCATATTTAAAACAAGATTTTCATAGAATATTTTTTCTGTTTCTTTCAGCGTCTCAACAGATCAACCTTGGTGAGTAGTATGATATGGCAAATGAGTTTTAAGTGGTAATTTAGACTGCATTACTGCTTAAACGTAATCACCAGTAAAAGTAATTGACTAAGATCACAAATTCTGTACACTTTTCAGTTCCTGAGTTTGCCCCTGATAAGACCTATGTGTACAAGTATGAGGCTCTGCTCTTGGGTGGTCTTCCTCAAGAAGGTCTGGCCAGAGCAGGAATAAAAGTCAGCAGCAAGGTTCACCTCAGTGCCGTGACAGAGAACACCTTCCTGATGAAGGTAATGACCATTGAGAACTGTAAACACTGTAGGTGTTCCACACTGACAGAAAAAAAAAAAAAAAAAAGTGTTAGCAAGATCTAGTTACAATAGCAGCATTACCCTCATTTAAAGTAAATATGTTTCCTTACAGCTCATGGATCCTCTACTCCACGAGTATGCTGGCATTTGGCCCAAGGATCCATTTGTTCCTGCCACTAAGCTCACCTCAGCTCTGGCTGCTCAGCTTCAGATTCCCATCAAGTTTGAGTATGCTAATGGTGTGGTTGGAAAGGTATTCGCCCCTGCAGGAGTCTCCCCTACAGTACTGAACCTGCACAGAGGAATCCTCAACATCCTTCAGCTCAACCTCAAGAAGACCCAGAACATCTATGAGCTGCAAGAGGTAAGAAAGTGATCCTGTTACACTTGATCCATTTTGAGTTCTGCAATCTAATTCTTTGACTTGTCCTTCAAGGCTGGAGTTCAGGGAGTGTGCAGGACCCACTACATCATCAATGAGGATCCAAAGGCCAACCACATTATTGTCACCAAGTCTAAGGATCTGAGCCACTGTCAGGAGAGAATCATGAAGGACATCGGTTTGGCGTACACTGAGAGGTGTGCTGAATGCACAGAGGTAATGAATTGAAATATTTACTCAATATAATGAAAATGCCAAGAGTCAAATGGTCACATACTTTTCTCCCAACAGAGGGTCAAGAGTCTGATTGAAACTGCATCTTACAACTATATCATGAAACCATCTGCCGCCGGTGTACTGATCACTGAAGCAACAGTTGAGGAAGTGCATCAGTTTTCACCCTTCAATGAGATCCATGGTGCTGCCCAGATGGAAGCAAAGTAAGATTGATCCTCTGTGACATTTTCTTAAAAATATGAAGTAACAATAATACTAAGAAATAAAGAAATACATTTTTTTTTTTTTTTTCAGACAAACCTTGACTTTTGCTGAGATTGAGAAGACGCCTGTTGTTCCAATCAAAGCTGATTACTTGGCCCGTGGATCCCTGCAGTACGAGTTTTCAACTGAAATTCTTCAGACCCCCATTCAACTCCTGAAGATCAGTGATGCACCAGCTCAGGTATAATTCATTACTTAACATCTTTAACAGTCTCCAAGTCAAAGCCTTTGATCCATGAAGACGTCATCTGAGTGTTGCCCTTACTCTTTCTAGATTATTGAGGTCTTAAAGCACCTTGTTGCAAACAATGAGGCCATGGTCCATGATGATGCTCCACTTAAGTTTGTTGAGCTCATCCAGCTCCTGCGTGCTGCCACCTTGGAGAATATTGAGGCTATCTGGGCTCAGTTCAAAGACAAACCAGTTTACAGGTACAATATTTTAGCAATAAGAAATATAGTTTAAGGGCAATTTTTTATTATGAATATATTTTAAACAATGAATCTGTTAGGCGCTGGCTTCTGGATGCTCTTCCTGCTGTTGGCACACCAGTCATTGTAAAATTCATCAAGGAGAAGTTTCTGGCTGGTGAACTTTCCATTCCTGAGTTCATTCAGGCTCTTGTAGTTGCTCTGCAAATGGTCACTGCTGATTTGGACACCATCCAGTTGACAGCTGTGGGTACATCTTACTATATTCAAAGTGCTGTTCTTCAAATATGACCAAAATCAAATTAATCATTTCTGTATGTTGCTGAATAGAGTTTGGCTATGCACGAGAAAATCGCCACAATCCCAGCTCTTCGTGAAGTCGTCATGCTTGGATATGGTTCCATGATTGCCAAACACTGTGTTGCAGTTCCCACTTGCTCCTCCGAGCTCCTCAGGGTAAACACCTCAAGACCTCCAAAGATTTCTGCCATGGACTTAATATAATATTTTTCTATTACAGTAAATATTATCTTACTAAATATTATTAATATTATTTGTCTAAATGTATGTGCCTCAAACTCCTCAGCCCATCCATGATATTGCTGCAGAGGCCATTTCTAAGAATGACATTCCTGAAATCACTTTGGCTCTGAAAGTTCTGGGCAATGCTGGTCACCCTGCTAGTCTTAAACCCATCATGAAGCTCCTACCTGGACTGAGAACTGCAGCTACTTCTCTGCCTCTTAGAATCCAGGTTGATGCCATCTTGGCCCTGAGGAACATTGCCAAGAAAGAGCCCAAACTGGTAAGTGTCAGATTTTGTAGGAATAAATTACTGTAAAAGATTATACACATTTTCTTCCAATAATATATTAATCTTGTTTCTTGCTTCAGGTTCAGCCAGTGGCCCTACAGCTTGTATTGGACAGGGCTCTCCACCCTGAAGTGCGTATGGTTGCTTGTATTGTGTTGTTTGAGTCCAAGCCCTCAGTGGCTCTCGTCTCCAATCTTGCTGGTGCTTTGAAGACTGAGACTAACATGCATGTTGCAAGCTTTGCCTATTCACACATCAAGTCTTTGACCAGAATCACAGCTCCGGATATGGCATCTGTGTAAGAACAAATCATTTCACACATATTTTACTTCATCACATAAAATTAGCACAAGCCAAAGGTAATCATGGTTGTCCATTTCAGTGCGGGTGCAGCTAATGTTGCCATCAAGCTCATGAGTCGCAAACTGGACAGGCTTAGCTTCCGTTTCAGCAGAGCCATTCAGCTGGATTTCTATCACAGTGAGTCTTGCATTTTTTATAAGAGAGCTAAACAAATGGTGTCTTGGGTGTTTCTTAAAATGAATTTTTAAAAAATTCTCCTGACATAAAAGATCACATTAATTGGATTCTTACCTCTTTTCCTGTGCAGCTCCTCTTATGATTGGAGCAGCTGGTAGTGCCTACATGATCAATGATGCCGCAACCATCCTGCCGAGAGCTGTTGTAGCTAAAGCACGTGCTTACCTGGCTGGAGCTGCTGCTGATGTTCTTGAGGTGGGCCAACCAAGACTTTAAAAAAAAATCTGATACATGGTTTTGAAATGTTTTGTTTCACTTTATTTTGATGGTCCCTTTAACACATCCTGTTGACTTTATGTAACGTTGCACCTACATATCAACTAGCTCTCATCACAATAAAGAGTTAGCAGATATTAAGCAGACAGTCTATTAATACTCTACTGAGAGTAAGTTGACATATAGTTGCAAAGTTATTTATAGTGAACAGAATGTTCAAAAGGAACCATCAAAATAAATTGTTACCAAATGTTTTCAGTCTTCACTCAGTTAATTCTCTCAAACAGATCGGTCTGAGAACTGAAGGAATCCAGGAGGCTCTTTTGCAATCTCCTGCTGCAGATGAAAGTGTTGACCGTATCACAAAGATCAAGCGCACCCTGAGAGCTGTAAGCTTTCGTGTCCAGTGTATTATAAATTGTGTTTTTCTAAGTAACATTATAAGCATGACATAGGCATATGTATATGACTTCTTTGTTTTAACTCCTCAAGCTCGCAAACTGGAAGACCTTACCAAACAATCAGCCATTGGCTTCAGCCTATATCAAATTACTTGGACAAGAAGTGGCTTATTTCAACATTGACAAGACCCTCATTGAAGAAGCAATACCGGTACTGTGTTGTACTTTATGCCTTCTCTCTCATTATTTAATTTTTTGTGATCTGTCTCAAAAAAAGTTCTCACAATTAGAATAAAGTTTCTCATAAACACCATCCCCAGATGGCCACTGGACCCAAACCACGTGAACTGTTGAAGCGTGCCCTTAAAGCTTTGCAGGAAGGAGTTGCCTTCCAGTATGCCAAACCCCTGCTTGCATCTGAAGTGCGTCGTATCTTGCCAACAGCAGTTGGTTTGCCCATGGAGCTCAGTTTGTACACTGCTGCTGTCGCTGCTGCAAGTCTCAATGGTATGTTTGTTTGTTTTCTTAGAATTTTTTTATTTTTTTATCATACCTTGAATATAAGAGTGTAACTTTTAAGTTTGATGTTGCTCTGTTCATCCCTCTAGTTAAGGCCACCATTACACCTCCTCTCCCTGAGGAGATTGAGACTATGACTCTTGAGCAGCTCAAGAAGACTGATATTCAACTCCAGGCTGAAGCTAGACCAAGGTACACTTTTGCAGCTACATTCATGAAGATGAGATATAATGTACATGACAACAGTTTTACAAACGATCTCCCTTATTCTTATTTCAGTATTGCTCTCCAGACCTTTGCTGTGATGGGAGTGAACACTGCCTTGATCCAAGCTGCTGTCATGGCAAGAGGAAAGATCCGTACAATTATCCCTGGAAAAGTGGTTGCAAGAGCAGACATTCTCAAGGGCAACTACAAGGTGGAGGCTCTGTCTGTTGAGCTTCCTGAACACATTGCTGATTTGAGGTAATGCAGTCTTAGTCAGACAAGTGTAGAAAACATTCTGAAACAGTTCAATTCATAAATAACTCAAAAGGTTTCTGAAAGTGAGATGTGACCACCTTTTTCTTGTTCCAACAGCTTTGAGACTCTTGCTGTGGTCAGAAATATTGAAGAGCCAAACGCTGAGAGGATTGTTCCCTTAGTACCCGAGTCGGCCACTCTTGCTGATTATTTGGTAAATTTTGAACACACACATGATGGATATGTGTTAGTGTGAAGAGCATTCATTTGTTTTAATTTTTTTAAATAGCAAGGCTTGTTGTAATACTTAATTATTCTTTTCAGTCCTCTGAAATTCCAGATGAGACTCCCGTGAGAACTGCTGCTCCATTTCACAAGACTCTCTGTCTTGCTGTCCCATACATTGAAATCAAGGGGTGCGTTGAGGTGCACTCTCACAATGCTGCTTTTATCAGAAATTCTCCTCTTTTCTACATAATTGGACAGCACTCAGCCCGTGCTGCACTGACAAGAGGTATTCATTCAGAGAAGATTACATTGATTAAACTCAAATGTTTGCAGACAAAATTATAATTGTCATTTTGGCTTTAGCTGAAGGTCCTGCAGTTGAAAGACTTGAGCTTGAAGTCCAAGTTGGCCCTAGAGCTGCTGAGAGACTCCTTAAGCAAATCAGCCTCATTGATGAAGAGACTCCAGAAGGAAAGGCCTTCCTGTTGAAACTGAGGGAAATCCTGGAGACTGAAGACAGAAATGCATCCGTCTCTTCTGAAAGCAGCAGTAGCAGCCGCAGGAGCAGCAGCAGCAGCAGCAGTTCAAGCTCCTCCATGTCCAACTCTCGTATGAGTAAGGTGAGGATGTGGAATGTAGCATGTTGGTTAGGTAGCCAATATTTGTGTTATAAATATTAATTTACAGTTATCCATTTAATATGGATTTTCAGACTGCCACCATCATGGAGCCATTCAGGAAGTTCCACAAAGACCGGGTAACTATACTAAAAAATAATTTTGTTAAAAATCTTGTTTCTTTAGATTATCATTTTTCATGTCTAAAATGTGTTTTGCTCGCAGTTCTTGGCACCCCATGGCGCCTCAAAGGCAGTAAGCAGTGGAAGCACTGCATCTAGCTTTGAGGCTCTACAGAAACAGGTGAAATAATTAGTGTAATTTGTTTGTTCATAATAACATAAAACCCAAAAGGTGAAATTTTGCACTAAAATCTGCTTGAATTGATTATGGTTTATTCTTTCAGGCTAAGTTCCTCGGAAATGCTCTTCCACCTGTTTTTGCTGTCATTGCCCGTGCTGTGAGAGTTGACCACAAGCTGCTGGGCTACCAACTTGCTGCTTACTTTGACAAGCCAACAGCAAGAGTGCAGCTCATTCTTTCCTCCATCGCTGAAAATGACAACCTGAAGATCTGTGCTGATGGTGCCCTGCTGAGCAAGCACAAAGTCACTGTAAGACTGGAACTACTATCGAAATTAATTTCTCAAGTGAAATAATTTACATCAATACCATCCTTTGAACACAAATGTCCTTCAGGCCAAGGTTGCTTGGGGTCAAGAATGCCAACAGTATGCAGTCACTGCTAAAGCTGAAGCCGGTGTCCTGGGAGAATTCCCTGCTGCACGTCTAGAGCTGGAATGGGAGAGGCTGCCAATAATTATCACCACATACGCCAAAAAGTAATGTTCAGCAACACTGAATGACAAATGTATTATATAGTTTAGAAAATGGCACTGGTTTAATCTGCTCTTCTTTGTGCATCCCTTCACAATTAGGCTGTCTAAGCACATCCCTATGGCGGCTTTCCAGACGGGCTTTAGGCTTGAAAGAGCAACGAACAGTGAGAAAGAGATTGAACTGACTGCAGCCTTGCCAACTCAGAGATCCTTGAATGTCATTGCTAGGATTCCAGAGGTGAAATAGTTTTCAGTTAAATTATGACTATAATAGATATAATAAGAAAACATAACTAATTATTTTTGTTCCTGCTACTCTAGATGACAATGTCAAGGATGAATATTCGTCTCCCTGTAGCTGTTCCCATCAATCCAGACGGAACTCTTTCCATTCATATCGATGATGACATTCTCTCCTGGATCCAGAAACATTTCAAGGAAGAATAAGACATTTTCTTAAGAAAATGTGAACTGTGTGGAATTGATCATGCTGAATTGATTGTTCTTTGACAATTTAATTTAATTTTACCACTGTTGTAATGCAAGTAACTTTAATAAACACCCTGCAAGTTACTGATGTGTGGATTGCTTTAAAGGGGTAATGCCCTTTTACGAAGTCTTGATTTTGTTTTGGGGGTTAACTAAAATATGCTTTCATGGTTGATTGTTCAAAAGAAAATATTGTTTCACATATTTTACATTATTACAGCACCTCTCTACCTAGTCTGGCTAGAACGCGCCGTTTATTTCCTATTTTGATGAAGCCCCTCCTTCCAAAATACAAAATGTGCTGTGATTGGTTAGCTGGCCCAGTGTGTTGTGATTGGCACCATAGACATAATAAATATATAGACACATTGTATTGGCCGTTGGATCGTACATCAACGGCGCCGCCGTATTTCTCCAGGCAACTTAACGTAACTCTCATAAGTCGACTGAAGAAACGGTGCCTGACTATTTTGAGGTTTTACAAACCGTCGTACGATCCAAACCAGATCTTGGGGAATTACCTTTCACAGGTAAGACTGAACAGTTGTTTTTGGTCATATTTGTTTATTATAACATTATGTTGACAGCTAGGTGGCCACCAAAGCAAAACTATTACCCTAATAGCTAGCGGTAACGGTTATTATCATAACGGAATTTAGTTATGAAAATGAGACTTTATAAGAGATAATATAATGTTTACATGATTCTTATGAAGTATGAGCATATGTATGTAGCCCCTATCCACCAACCATTTGCACTAGGCCAGAGTTTTTTGATAAGGACCTAAGTTCTTTTATTTCTAAATGATCTTTTAACCCTGTCTTCTAATATAAATTGACCTCCAGAAAATCACTTTATGCAAGCAGTCTGTTTACTTAGCACATGAGTTGTTTATAAATCACTTTTAAACTACAAAAACACACACACTCACAAAATAACGTTTAAATCGATATGTATTGTATTAAATGTAAAGTAAATTGAAACTTTGTATTTAAATGAAATGAAATAGATCAATTATTTGAATTTGACAATGTAAATGAAAACTAAACCAAATAAAATAAAATATGACAAAACAACCCTCTTGTGATTGCCTTCCTTTTAACAGTAACTAAACACTTTTTTTTACCGTATCACGGCAGGATTGTCAATTTTAAGTCACTGTCTGAATGTATTTAACTCACTAAAGTTAACCATATAGGCATAAACCCTTTCTTTCTGTTTAACTTTAAGTTATACTATCAAATTAACTTATAACTCTGTATCACTTTTATAAGCTCTAATAACCCTTTTAAACTTTTAACACATCCAAAAATACACTCAAAATGGAAAGAAAAAGACCGGTCACAATATAATTAGTGCACTTGAATGTTAACACACATCCCACCCCGTTGCAGGCCTGATTCTGAGCTTGAGTGCGTAGTGGCTGGGAAAACGAAACTGGCCCCTTCGCTCAGAGAGCAAACAAAAAACAATTGTTTCGATGGTTACCTCAAACTGGTTGCTAGTGTGCGTTGAAACACGTCCGCATTCATCACATTGAAATGGTCCTGTGTCCCATGCGTTGCAATTTCTCCGTGTGCAACAGATGCGGAGGTTGGTTTGAATGTCGGATCCTCGTAGAATTACTGGACGATGCTCCTCGACATTTTCACCCCGGGAAACCAAAAGTCTGCGTATTTGTCCTGAAACTCCGCTCGGTTTAAGCAGATGACAACAACAGTTTCAGTCTAGAAAGTATGCCAACATGCACAGCGTTCAACTCTGACCGAGCCTAACATGCAGAGACGACAAACTTACATGAAACAGTCCGCAGAAATCACAAGCCTCCTCCTTAGTGAAGAAATACGAGCAGTACTTCTTATTACAAGAAAGATTCTTGTTCAAACACTCAAAGAAATCACTAAAATCGCATCTTTTCTCCCCAGGACTTTCTCTCGTCTCTCCTCTGTTTTTTCCTCGAACTTTCTCTCGAACTTTCTCTGAACCAAAAAAAACTCTCCCCTAGGAAAATCTGATTGCCTCACAAACTTGTCAGTCTCTTATTTGGGCCAATGCACATCAACTAACAACCCAAGATGATGTGAGACACGTTTTTCACATGTACACCCCAACCAAACTATAATGTAGAAAAGAAAAAACAATACATGTTGAACATAAACATGTTTAAAAAAAAAAAAAAAAAAAAAACCATTTTATCATAATTTCACCCTCAGTAAATATAGAAAATGACAAATATATACATCAGGGTTACACATATATTGTAGTTTAATTATGGACTAATGTAAATGGCAAGTGTATGGAAGCAGATTAGTCTCAAATATAATTCACGCAAAAGACATGATTCACAAATGCGTATACAATTTCACATACATGAAACCTAATTCACGTACACACAAAAAAATCCACGTGCGTGAAAAAGCAATTCACATGCGCAAAATAAAATTATATACTCATAAAATACATTTCACAAAGGCAAACCACAATTCGTAGATATACAACTGTGCACAAAAACCTTTGAATGTTTAAAATGTACGAGTGTATCCTTGCATTTGAATGTGCAAATCGTCATTCACGTACGAATCGCCTTAGATATGTGTGTGTGTGTTTTTGAGACTTTCCTGGCAGCATAACACTCGTAACACAGAGCAGTCGTACTCTTTAGCCAATCAGATTTAAGCTTATCAATCGACCAATCAGTATCACGTGAGGGCGGGCCTATCTACATGTTACGTCATCAACTTTCGACCAGTTCATGGCTGAGCAGAGGTAAGTGCAGTTAATCGTTCATTTCTGTGTTTACTGAAGTTAAAGAGTTCGAGATCAGTTGAAGCAATAGTTTATGAACTATTAACTGATGTAAGCAAGTGTTGTTGTAATTAGATGTCCCATATCGTGTCAAAAATGAAGAAGAATGATGCTTGTTTTCAATGTTTTGTTGTATTTTAGCTGAAGGTACAGACAGCTCTCACAGCTACAATCACGTTAATGATTGCAAAACAATCATCTGTGGTCAATACCCATCGAGATTGTTCTTTAAATAGTGAATAGACCAATTGTAATGAGCACCCAGTGTTTTTTGCCATTTGTGTATGATGTTAAATTATTATTAACACTTGTTTCCCTGCATTTTTCAGGATTACTCACCTTTGGTGTGACATCTGGATAGCAGTCACGAACATCTTAATTCACGTTGTTTCTTTATTCTCTTTTATACTTTTTTTCTTGTATTTATGTCTTAATTGGTAACACTTTATTAAAACGTTTCATTAGTTAACATGAACTAATAATGAACTGCACGTGAACAGCCTTTATTATTTTTTGTTAATGTTAACATTTACTAATACTTCATTAAAATCTTGTTAACATTAGTAAATGCACTGTAAACTAACAATGAACAGCTGTATTTTTAACTAACGTTAACAAAGATTAACAAACATAGCAACAAATGTATTGCTCATGGTTATTTAATACATGAACTAATGTTAACTTAGTTATTGTACCTTATTGTAGAGTGTTACCAATATATTCAACATGCATTTCCTTATGCTGTATTGTAATCTCAAGGTTTTTAAATAAGGTTTTTTATTGTCATCTTAAGGTCTCACAGGACAATATTGTGAAGCATTAATTTTACTTTGCCTAGTAAAATAGGCAAATCTGATTTTATGCTGATAAAACAAAGGTACTTATAGAGAGGCAATTAAGATTATGCGACTAAGATTATTCAGTAAACTCTATTCAAATACCATCACTTAATTTCCCACATCCTCTGTCTGCACCTCTTGTACTATAGGGGTTTTAGTACTTTAAATATCAGGACAAAATCTTATATGTCCTAACAGAGAGGTCTACTGATGACCGGACTGAACAATTCATTTTTTAACTTTTCTCTTGATGTATTGCACTTATATTTATATACTTAAAAGCAAAGAAGACTCTGACTGGATCTCACAACTCCTGAAGAGACGTATATTTCTCTGTACTGAATATTGTGCTTCACAGTTTAGACTGTCAGTTCATGATCTTCATATGTAACAGGAACATTAATCATGATCAAGTCATTTTATATATTTTATTCCCAAAGGATTCGGAAACTTTCAAATTAATAAAACGTGTACATCAAATTGAACTATGTCTGAATCTTTTAATTCTTACAAGAACATTTAATAATGCATGCATAGCAAGGCTTTCCGCAGGAGACAAATTAATACAGTAACAATGCATCACTTTCAACCACTTGTTGAAACAAACAGTTAATAAACTATTGCTTCAACTGATCTCTAACTTCTAAACACAGAAATGAACGATTAACTGCACTTACCTCTGCTCAGCCATGAACTAGTCGAAAGCTGATGACGTAACATGAAGGTAGGCCCGCCCTCACGTGATACTGATTGGTCGATTGATAAGCTTAAATCTGATTGGCTAAAGAGTACGACTGCTCTGTGTTACGAGTGTTATGCTGCCAGGAAAGTCTCAAAAACACACACACACATATCTAAGGCGATTCGTACGTGAATGACGATTTGCACATTCAAATGCAAGGATACACTCGTACATTTTAAACATTCAAAGGTTTTTGTGCACAGTTGTATATCTACGAATTGTGTTTTGCATTTGTGAAATGTATTTTATGAGTATATAATTTTATTTTGCGCATGTGAATTGCTTTTTCACGCACGTGGATTTTTTTGTGTGTATGTGAATTAGGTTTCATGCATGTGAAATTGTATACGCATTTGTGAATCATGTCTTTTGCGTGAATTATATTTGAGACTGATCTGCCTCCATACAAGTGAGTCTTCAGTGCAATGCAGTGATCAGAGGACTAAACGACTCATCTCTCCAAAGAGCAGGCGTTTTGATTGCTTGTCATCTAATCGTGGCTCATTTATATATTTCCCCCATTTTAGCCAGTGAAACCAGGACAACACAAACCTCAAGGGAGGCTGAAGAAAGCAGTCATGGGACTGTTTTCTGCATTTCCAAGAGACTGTTCCTCTTCTGTCTATTATTACTGTACGACTTGTACTTTTATATTATTGTACTATTCACAACACTATTGTAAAAGACCATTAAATCTCCCAATCTCTGAAGTGGGCCGACATCTTTACCTCCAGCCATAGAGGGCAGTGTTGTCATGGACTACCTAAAAAGAAAAAAAAGGGATTTCTCAAAAAGGACTTTTATTAAACGAGCCAAATGTTGCTAAATAACTGTTAAAAAAATATTTTTTGGTTGTTCATATTTCTCGCTGAATTCTCAATATTTACATTGTATTTATTTGTTTTACAAAAGCATCTGTTACTTATCTGACATGCTTTTATTTTGAAGTCCGTGAAAGGAAGTTCAGCGGGCGCGCGCTGTATATGTTGGCGCACTTTTCATGTGACGCACCATTAAATGCTACCAGTGAGAGAAGCGAGACGAATTTACGGTTACAGACTGAATATATAGCTTTACAAACGAGTTGATTTCTACCTCTTAGCTCCTGGCTGATGAAGGGCACAAGGTATCGTTTTTATTTCATTGTTTTCTAATCTTTGAGAGACTGTGTTTATTGTATCGATCTCCTCTAAGCTGTTGGTGGGTCGTTAGCATATATGCAGATGGTAAATCAGTGATATGTTATATAGAGTGTGTGATTAATTGTTACTGTCACATTCATAACACAGTGTAGTATTATTGCCCCGTTTCTCTAGGTTTAAACATCAGAGCGATTATTCACAGGAAATTAGGCCCTTATTTGGTCATTTTTATGTTTTAGCCTTTTCTCTCTGAATTGAGATCGTCAGCTTTCAAAATATCTCATAGTTAAATTAATTCAGTTGTCTTTTAGTCCATATTGCATTTTAAAAGGAGATTGTTGCAATTAAAACAATTTATAAATTCATACAGGTCATATGTAACATTATAGCACTTTGAAATAAGCTTGTTAATTGTTTAAAACTCATTTTTGGCAGGTGCTTGTAACTGCATTAAATATTGTTATTGTTAGATAAATAATTCATATTTACTATAAGGCATCTATTTATAGGAGCCTGCATAATTCTATTTATGGTGTAGCCATTTATATATACATTTGCAGTTTATACATTTATGGACATTTGTATACAATTTGCAGTCACATGTCTAATGTTTATTCTTTGTTTGCTTTATTCAGCTCTTACGGTGTTTTGGAAGGTATTTTTTTTGAAAATAAATTCTTCTTTAACATCAGTTCTTGAGAGTGAATCGCATCTGTTCAGCCGGGAATGCTACAGTAAGAGCTTCACCCAGAAGATCAACAGCTTCCCCTCATCTGTCCCCCTGTAAAGAAAATGGACGTTTCTGAAAATAACGACCCAGACCAGCAGGTGGATGCGCCTCATAACGGAATGGAAGAGGAGGAGCTTCACCGTTCTGGTCGACAACGCAACCCCACGGAGAAGATGCGTGCATATAAAAAGGAGGAGGCCTTGAAAAAGGAGAAAAGATTGATTCAGCTATACGAACAATGGAAGGACTGTGCTCGCAACACAAGGGAAAAGCTTAAAACAGACGTTAGTGAGAGCCAACTGGTAGCACTTATTAATGCACTTGAGAAGGGGAGAGATGATGTCATGCACGTCTACCTGGAAATTAGAGATTACATCGCTCCTTCCAGTGACACAAGACGCAGAATCGATACTTGTGAAGCTGTGACGAAAGATATTTCAAAGATAATTTTTGACAGAATAGCATGCCTTGAGGACTTTGATCAAGAAAATGTGAAACACAGCCTTCGTGAGTTACTCCATCACGATTATGCTTGCTCTGTCTATGGATCCACAGTCTCACGCACCACATCATCAAGGTCTACAGCTATGTCAATTGCAGCCAAGCGGGCAGACGCAGCAGCTGAATTAGCAGCCAAAGAAGCAGAGTACTCAATTATACAAGAAATTGAAGCTCGAAAGTGTGAATTAGAAAAACTAAAGGCAGAGAAGGATCTAAAAGCAGCTAGAGCGAGACTGCAGGCCTATGATCAAGAAATGGCACAGGAAGCCAGCATTCACAATTCAGACACGAATACAAGGGAAAAGCAGGATGTAAGCATAACAGCGCAGCAGCATGTGGTTCCATTTCCCATCCAATGTCCTACCAACATCACAGCAACAAGCCCTACTGACATCACCGCAACATCCTCACCTCCAAAATCTGATATATCGTATCTCGCTCAAGCTGTCCAAGATAGCATAGCCCTGAACAGGCTGCCAACAACAGAACCACCTGTGTTCAGTGGTGATCCTATCCAGTTCATTGAGTGGAAGGCTGCATTTGTGTCGCTCATTGGTGGAAAGGCCATTTCTTCTGCTGACAAGCTGCACTATTTAAAAAGGTATGTTGCTGGGCCAGCTCGGAAGTCTCTTGATGGCATCTTCTATAGGAATGATGATGAGGCCTATAATGATGCATGGAACAAACTGAACCAACGGTATGGACAGCCATTTGTCATACAGAAGGCATTTAGAGAAAAACTAGCCAAATGGCCTAAGATTCAGCCCAAAGATTCTGAAGGTTTCAGAGAATTCTCAGATTTCTTAAATGCATGTCATCAAGCTATGCCTCATGTCAAGGGGCTTGAAATACTAAATGACTGCGATGAAAATCAGAAACTAGTACTCAAATTACCAGATTGGGCAGCAGCACGGTGGAACCGTCAGGTCACGCAGACACTGATTGAGACTCGTGACTTTCCAAAGCTTATAGATTTTGTGAACTTCATGTCCATGGAAGCAGAGATTACTTGTAATCCAGTCACCTCCTTCAGCGCTCTTCGTGCCTCTGACCCCACTTCAGAAAAGTGGAACCTCAAGGACAGCAAAAGGAACAGAGCTAACGTCTTTCACATCCAAACAGCTACGGAAAACAAACAAAATGATGACAACAAACAAAGGCCACCTAAAGGAAGCTTCAAAATGTGTCTCTTCTGCAAAGACATCAAGCATATGATTCACAATTGTACTAAATTTGTGGCAAAGTCATTAGAAGAGAAACGGAAATATGTGAAGGAGAACAATCTCTGCTTTGGTTGCATGAAACTAGGCCACAGTGCAAAAGACTGCCGTCACCGTCTATCCTGTGACACCTGCAATGGTAGACATCCAACGTGTCTACATGATGAAAACTACAGAAGGAAAGTAAACTCTGCACTAGCCTCAAACCAAGATGACACGGAGACAACTACTACTACGTCTCACAAAGTAGATAATGATGAGTCATCCACCAATACTTCTATGATTGTGCCAGTGTGGGTATCAACCGAGAGAAATCCAGCCTCTGAAAAACTTGTTTATGCACTGCTTGACACCCAGAGTGATACTGTGTTTGTCGATCGAGAGCTAAGCAACCAGCTACAAGCTGACTCCTGTCCTGTGAGATTGAAGTTGACAACAATGACTGCAAAGGATGTTGTCATGCCGAGTGAAAGGGTGTCAGGTCTCAAAGTTAGAGGCTATAGCTCCCCCGTTGTCCTCAACCTGCCAACTGCTTATACTAAGGACTCCATTCCAGTGAACCGCACTCACATCCCTACTTGTGACACAGCACGACACTGGAAGCATCTATCTCCAATAGTGGACAAAATTCCACCTCTGCAGGATTGTGAGGTTGGTCTCCTGATAGGCTACAGCTGTCCAAAGGCTTTGGCACCAAAACAGGTGATATTAGGTGGCGATGATGAACCCTATGCAGTCTATACAGACCTAGGGTGGAGCATTGTTGGTCGCTTGTCTTCACACCATGAATCGCAAAGCTTCAACACCATCTGTCATAGAGTCAGTATTAAAGAGCTCCCCCCAGTGACTCCAGCAGATGTTATTAAGGTATTGGAGTCTGACTTCAAAGACGCTGGTGAAGATAGTAAAACTGTCTCACAGGATGACATCCTCTTCTTAACCAAACTGCAGCAAGGCATAAGGAAGAACGACCACGGGCATTACGAGATGCCTCTCCCCTTCAAAGAGAGACCTCACTTCCTTAACAATAAGCAGCTTGCCATCGTAAGGCTCAATCATCTTAAAAGGAAATTACTGAAAGATGAACGGTACAAGCAACATTATGTAAGGTTTATGGAAGAGGTCATTGAGAGAGGTGATGCAGAAGAAGTGCATGATGAAGGAAAGGATGGAGAGAAGTGGTACATCCCTCACCATGGAGTGTATCACCCTAAGAAGCCAGACAAGCTCCGTGTTGTCTTTGATTGCTCTGCCAAGTACCGGGGAACCAGCCTTAATGATCACTTGCTCCAAGGCCCAGATTTAATGAATACGCTGACTGGTGTTCTTTTAAGATTCAGAAAACATCCCGTTGCCCTTATGTGCGATGTTGAAAAGATGTTCCACCAATTTCATGTGGAAGAAGCAGATCGAAACTATCTCCGCTTTCTCTGGTGGAAAAACGGAAACTTTGCTTTACAGCCACAAGAGTACCGCATGAAGGTCCATCTTTTTGGTGCAACCTCATCACCTGGATGCGCCAACTATGGTCTGAAACACCTCGCAAAGGAGAATGAGTGCATGTATCCTCTTGGCTCAAAATTCATCATGACAGACTTTTATGTAGATGACGGTGTCACCAGTGTAGCCAGCACAGAAGAAGCTGTCCAAGTAGCAAGAGAAGCTCGACAACTGTGTGCCTTAGGTGGTCTTAGACTACACAAGTTTATTTCAAATGACAGAGTTGTCCTGGATAGCATTCCAGTTTCTGAACGAGCCATTGATGTAAAGGCACTTGACCTCAACTTTGATGACACACCTGTAGAAAGAGCTTTAGGGATCCACTGGCACATTGATTCTGACAGATTCAGATTCTCTATTGACCTCAAAGACCAGCCAGCAACACGCCGTGGCATACTATCCACAGTTGCATCACTGTATGATCCACTGGGCTTTATTGCTCCTTTCTTGCTCAGTGGAAAATTAGTTCTACAGGAAATGTGCAGAAAAGGAACAGGCTGGGATGACCCCCTTATTAAAGAATTGCAGCCAAGGTGGGAACATTGGAAAGCTGATCTTGAGAACTTGGAAAGGATCAACATACCCCGCTGCTATGTGCCTGCAAACTTTGGAAAAGTCATCAAAAGAGAACTTCATCACTTCTCTGATGCCAGCAACAGCGGATACGGCCAGTGTTCCTATTTGAGACTTACCAACGAAGAAGGAAACATCCATTGTGCACTTGTTGCAGGTAAATCTAGAGTTGCTCCCATTAAGGTTCAGACTATTCCCAGACTTGAACTCACAGCTGCTGTCGTCTCAGTTGCCATGAGCAATATGCTTAAACAGGAGCTGGAATATCTAGACATAGAAGAGCACTTCTGGACCGACTCCCAAGTGGTTTTGGGATACATTAACAACGAAGCACGCCGCTTTCACACGTTCGTAGCGAACAGAGTGCAGAAGATACACCTCAGCACTACTTCTCAACAGTGGAGATATGTTCCCACCAATGAAAACCCTGCTGACCATGCGTCAAGAGGTTTAAATGCTGGTGAGATTCTTACATCCAATTGGTTGACAGGGCCAAAATTCTTATGGAACAAGTATATACCTCCTGTTGCGGATATTGACACAGCACTAACAATTGGAGATCCTGAAGTAAGACAGGCTCAGACACTGAGTGCAGAAACAACAGAACTCAAGCATCAGTGCCTCTCAGACCGCTTGGCAAAGCTGTCTTCATTTTCTGGAGCTGTGCAAGCTGTGGCTCGCCTCGTCCGCCGAGCCAAAGGAGATAAGTCCAGAAATCACAGTACAGTAGCTGAACGTCAAGATGCTGAACGCATCATCATTAAGGACTTGCAGAGAAACACCTATTCAGAGGAGATCAAGTTATTGAGAAAGGGGGCCCAGCTGTCACCTCGTAGCAAGCTGTATCATCTTGATGCCTTCCTTGATCAAGGAGGAGTACTCAAGGTGGGAGGAAGGCTTTGCGATGCGCTCCTACCCAGTTCAGTCAAACACCCAGTTGTCATTCCTAAAGATCACCACATAACAAAGATGATAATCTCTCAATGTCATGAGAATGTCAAGCACCAAGGAAAAGGCCTCACAATAAATGAGATCAGATCACAAGGCTACTGGATTCCAGGAATGAGCAGAGCAGTAACATCCCATGTGCATCACTGTGTGACATGTCGTAAGCTCAGGAGACCAACAGAAGAACAAAGAATGGCAGACCTCCCTTCAGAACGTACAAATCCATCCCCGCCATTTACATACTGCGGTATGGACTGCTTTGGTCCCTTTGCCACTAGACAGGGTCGGAAGGAACATAAAAGGTACGGCCTCATCTTCACATGTTTCAGCTCCAGAGCTATTCATATAGAAATGCTAAATGACATGTCTACAGATGCCTTCATCAATGGCCTGCGCTGTTTTGTTGCATTACGGGGAGCAGTGCGCCAAATCAAATGCGACCAAGGCACCAACTTTGTAGGAGCAAAGAATGAACTGAGAAATGCTCTAAAGGAAATTGACACTAATCGTCTGACAGTGTTCTTAGCTGAGAAGCAGTGTGACTTTGTCCTAAATGCACCCCATTCAAGTCATGCAGGTGGGGTATGGGAGAGACAAATCAGAACAGTGAGAAATGTTCTTCGCTCAACTCTCTCACAGTCCTCTGACAGACTGGACGATGCATCACTGCGGACATTCTTCTATGAAGCTATGGCGATTGTTAACAGTAGACCACTTTCAGTTGACAACTTAAACGACCCCAAGAGCCTTGCACCTCTCACCCCAAATAACCTGCTCACTATGAAATCCATTCCAGCACTACCACCTCCAGGCAGGTTCGTCAGAGAAGACATTTATGCAAGAAAAAGGTGGCGTCATGTTCAGTACCTTGCAGAGCAGTTTTGGAGTCGTTGGCGTAAGGAGTATCTATCCAACATTGCCACCAGGCAGCGCTGGCACACAGCAAAGAGAAACCTGCAAGTGGGAGATATTGTCATGGAAAAGGCTGAAGATCTGCCCAGAAATGAGTGGCGGCTGGCCAGAGTTACAGAAACTACTACAGATAAAGACGGGCTTGTGAGACGAGTCAAGGTATGCGTTGGTGACCGGACTCTGGGGAAGGATGGTCGTCGACTCCACAAGCTGTCTGTCATTGAACGCCCAGTACAGAAGCTGATCCTGTTGCTAGAGACCATCTAGCTGCTTCTGAGAACAACCACGTGTATCCTTTTTATCATATTACTTAAATGCTGATATACATTCACCATAGTATGGACACTTTGTCCGTTTCTGAGTTAAAGGTAACATTTTTGTTTGAAAATCATTCGTAATTTATAGTCCTTGACGTTATACAAATCACTCATGATTTGGTGGGAGTGTAAAAGACCATTAAATCTCCCAATCTCTGAAGTGGGCCGACATCTTTACCTCCAGCCATAGAGGGCAGTGTTGTCATGGACTACCTAAAAAGAAAAAAAGGGATTTCTCAAAAAGGACTTTTATTAAACGAGCCAAATGTTGCTAAATAACTGTTAAAAAAATATTTTTTGGTTGTTCATATTTCTCGCTGAATTCTCAATATTTACATTGTATTTATTTGTTTTACAAAAGCATCTGTTACTTATCTGACATGCTTTTATTTTGAAGTCCGTGAAAGGAAGTTCAGCGGGCGCGCGCTGTATATGTTGGCGCACTTTTCATGTGACGCACCATTAAATGCTACCAGTGAGAGAAGCGAGACGAATTTACGGTTACAGACTGAATATATAGCTTTACAAACGAGTTGATTTCTACCTCTTAGCTCCTGGCTGATGAAGGGCACAAGGTATCGTTTTTATTTCATTGTTTTCTAATCTTTGAGAGACTGTGTTTATTGTATCGATCTCCTCTAAGCTGTTGGTGGGTCGTTAGCATATATGCAGATGGTAAATCAGTGATATGTTATATAGAGTGTGTGATTAATCGTTACTGTCACATTCATAACACAGTGTAGTATTATTGCCCCGTTTCTCTAGGTTTAAACATCAGAGCGATTATTCACAGGAAATTAGGCCCTTATTTGGTCATTTTTATGTTTTAGCCTTTTCTCTCTGAATTGAGATCGTCAGCTTTCAAAATATCTCATAGTTAAATTAATTCAGTTGTCTTTTAGTCCATATTGCATTTTAAAAGGAGATTGTTGCAATTAAAACAATTTATAAATTCATACAGGTCATATGTAACATTATAGCACTTTGAAATAAGCTTGTTAATTGTTTAAAACTCATTTTTGGCAGGTGCTTGTAACTGCATTAAATATTGTTATTGTTAGATAAATAATTCATATTTACTATAAGGCATCTATTTATAGGAGCCTGCATAATTCTATTTATGGTGTAGCCATTTATATATACATTTGCAGTTTATACATTTATGGACATTTGTATACAATTTGCAGTCACATGTCTAATGTTTATTCTTTGTTTGCTTTATTCAGCTCTTACGGTGTTTTGGAAGGTATTTTTTTGAAAATAAATTCTTCTTTAACATCAGTTCTTGAGAGTGAATCGCATCTGTTCAGCCGGGAATGCTACAACTATTTTATTTACTATTTTTATTTTACTATGTTATTTTACAATTTATGCTATATATACACACTTTTTTATTCAGTAATTATATTACTTCTATATCATACTCATACTTAATATACTCAATTGCATTGTGTTATATACCCTCGCATGTTACAACACCTATGGGGCATGTTGTCACATTTCAAACAACAAACAAACCACCTAATTGTACTAGACATTTGTGAAATTAATGCGGGAAAAAATATGTACTCTGAAACCCAAGTGGATTTACACAAACTGAGAAAGTAAAAAAGTGTTAGGTTGTTCCCCGCTCTCCCCTACTATGTACAATTACAATAAAGTCCAAAGTTAAATTTTTAGACCCCAATAAAACACATTTAAAAAATGTAAAAATAAGACAATTTTATTTATTTTTCACTATATTATAACATTTCTATAAAGACATTTATTGTGTACATATGAATAATAAAACAAACACTTGTGTGTTAAACTGCAAGCATAAGGTTAGGAGGAAAACTATATATCGAAATAAATTATATAAATGAAAAGAGCCTTGAGATAAATGCTTCAGATAAATAAGGTTTTGAGCTGCAAATTATCATCACATTAATTTGAAATTGCCCTGTGACAATCCATCCTATGACGTGATTCAAGAGAAAAAGCTGAAGGAACAAGAGAAAAAGCTAATATGATGGTGTTTAAGACAGAAAATGTAATTTCCACAATAAAATACATTATGCATATATCATGTATATTAAATTATATTACATTAGGGACGTCTCTACAATTATTAACCCAGAAAAACAAACCAAAACTATGCTTGACACGCGTGAGTTTTCACAATTCCTAATTAAAATGAATAAATTTCAAGCTCTAAAGCGAGATTCTTAATAATTGGAGACGGAACCTTTTTCGTACTCCACGCAGATCATAAATTATTGAAATCGTTTGAGAAAACGTTATTGAGCTTTTTGTCCAGAAAAGCCACAGCTTCCCGTTTACTTGTATTTGTTTATAGAGTGGCCTTGTCCTGATAAATATGGCGGACTCGTTGACATATCGCAGCAACGTTCCAAAGCGGCCAATAGGGCGTCTATGTATTTATTATGTCTATGTCTAGCTCTACTCAGATGTAAATATTAAGGATGATGTCAATTTCAAACCAATTAAAGCCTGATTCAGACTTAAGAATGTTAACCAGCAAGAGAATCAGAATAGATTTCATGCACAGACTTTGCAAGCATGGATTTCACAGGATGTTTCAGAGTGCTATGTTTTGTTTTGTTTGTAATTTTCTTATACATTTTAGATAAAGTTATACACCATTTAATCATGAAACATGTCAGAAAACTATGGTAATACAAAAAGTAATTGATCATAAAACGCCTCGTTTACGACTGTAACCTCGATTCCCTGAAGAGGGAACGAGACGCTGCGTCGATTGGCGCTAAGGGAACGCTTCGCGTGATAACATCTTGAAGCACATGTAAAATCAGTCCAGTGGTGTGACAGAACGTCAGAGGCGGGTGACGCCATAAGCCAGGAAACTATAAAGCCTGCCCAAAAACAGAGCTGCGCTAGCATTGTAAAAGTCTGAAGTAGTCGCTGACAGGCAAGTAGGAGATATGGCAAGGTGACGCAGCGGCTCATTCCCTCTTCAGGGAACCGAGGTTACAGTCGTAACCGAGGCGTTCCCTTTCAAGGGAACTCGCGGTGCGTCGATTGACGCTAAGGGAACGTCTGTACCAACGCCACCATAGCGACAAGTGTCTGTTCAGTGTGAAATCGTGAGGAGCAGCACGAGAGGACGAGAGCACCAAGTTCAAAGAGTAGAACCTTACAAATGTGTGCGGTGAGGACCACCCTGCCGCATCACAAACATCTTGTAGAGCAACTCCTGAAATAAAGGCCTTGGAGGCCACTATACTCCTAGTAGAGTGGGAACGGATAGCCATAGGTGAAGGCTGACTCATAAGCAAGTGAGATAGCCTTGACCACCCACTTGCTCATTCTCTGCTTAGATGCAGGGGACCCAAAACATACGAACAGCTGTTCAGATTTATGCCACAGGGCAGCTCTGTGGACATAGGCATCTAGTGCCCTGAATGGAGATAGTAGATTATTCTTTTCCTGGTCCGAGTTCCTGGAACCTCAGAGCACCACGGAGGAAACGAGATACCAACGGATCTTTACCCAAAGACATTCCACCCAAAGGAGTGTGGTAAGCACCTATGGCTGCCACATAAACCTTCAAAGTGGACGGGGATAGACCTGCAGTGAACCGCTCCTGCAGGAACTCCAGCACTGTACCAACCGGGCAGTTAACTGGGTCCAACTGACAGTCACTACACCATGAAGTGAATAGGCATTAAGTTTCCTCGTGGAGGGAGCTATGGAATGTAGAATGGTCTCTACCACCTCAGTTGAGAGACCTGTCCCTATTAGCTGGGCCCCCTCAGAGGCCAAGCCCACAGGTTACACAGTTCTGGATGAGGGTGAACAGAAGGTCCCTCCTGACGGGTAACTCCAGTGGAGGCCCATCAAGGAGAGACACTAAATCGGGGAACCATACTCGGTCCAGCCACCGTGGGGCTATAAGAAGGAGGCGCAAACAGATCCACTTGTGCCTGGCCGAACACCCTCACTATCTGCTCCACCACCTTGAGGTGGATCCTCCATTCCCTGGGCCTCAGCCCCTGTCTCAACAGGATGTCTGCTCCTATATTCGGGGTCCCAGGGATGTAAGCCGCAGGGACCACAGGAGGATTTGGTGCATCAGTTTGCAGAGTGGACGCGAGCGCAAACCCCCCTGGTGATTTATATAGGTGACCAACGTTGTGTTGTCTGTGCGGACAAGCACATGATGGCCCCTGAGATCTATGAGGAAATTCTTTAGAGCAATAAATACAGCCAACATCTCCAGACGGTTGATGTGCCATGAGAGACTGTGGTCCCTCCACAGACCCTGGGTCGAACGTCCTTCTAGGATCGCTCCCCAGCCCGTAAGAGAGGCATCTGTCGTTAGCATCTTGCGACAACAAGAAGCTCCCAACATGGGACCCTGGGAAGAGAACCAAGGTTTCTTCCACATAACCAGGGCACGTAAGCATCGCCGCATAACCTTGATCATGCGAAAGGGGTTGCCCCTCTGGGAAAACCCTTTGGTCCTGAGCCACCGACGCTGCTGCCATCTGACCCAACAGCCTCTGAAACTGTTTGACAGTAAGTGACTGGCCTAGCTTTATTCTTTTCACAGCCGAAAGGATTGACTCTATGCGTGCCGGTGAAAGGCGTGTCTGCATCGACATAGAGTTCCAAACCACGCCTTGAAAAGTGGCCCTCTGTAGTGGAGAAAACACACTCTTTTGGGCGTTTAGCCGTAACTCCAACTCTTTCAAGTGGGCGAGAACGACATATCGATGCCGAACTGCCAACTGATGCGACTGAGCCAGAATCGACCAATCGTCAGTGTAGTTCATGATGCGAATACCCTGCAGGCACAGAGGCACCAGAGCTGCATCTACGATTTCATGAAAGTGCGGGGTGATAGTGCTAGGCCGAACAGAAGAACTCGATATTGGTAAGCTTTACCCCCGAAAGCGAACCTCGGGAACTTCGTTTGATATGGAAGGATGGATATTTGGAAGTATGCGTCCTTGAAATCTATCGTGACAAACCAGTCCTCGGATCTGATCTGTGGCACGATTTGTCTCAGTGTTAACATTTTTAACTTAAGTTGCATGACTGACTCGTTTAGCACTCGAAGATCCAAAATGGGATGCAACCCCCCATCCTTCTTTGTAACTATGAAATACCGGCTGTAGAACCCGGTTTCCCTGTTGGAGGGAGGTACATATTCTATGGCCCCTTTCTCTAACAGGGTTTTCACTTCTTGTTCTATTACCAGAACCTGCCCGGGGCCCACCACGGTGGATAGGACCCCCATAAAACTGGGCGGGCAAGACCCGAACTGTATTTGATAGCCTTTTTCTATGGTCTGAAGGAAGCATTAGGTAGTAGCTTCCACGCTGCCAAAAATTATACTAGTGGTACCAGCCTCTCGAGACTGGCTTCTGGATTTTGTTGTGCAATCAGCCCGATGAGCCGGCAGGGAACGACCGACCTGACTGCTCTATGAGAACCCTCGTCGGAGAGGACGGGCATGCCAAGGCCACTACGTTTCTGGGTGGTCCTTGAGATATGTACTCGTATGTAAGACCGCAGTGCCCTGAAGCACACAAGGTGGCAGGGTTGGCAGGTGTTGCCATAATGCATAATGAGGTGTTGACTGCCCTCACTGTCCTGAGCCCTTGGGCATCAGGACCTCTTCCCCACAGCCTTCTTAGAGATAATGATGGTCCTCAGATCCGCCTTACCCTTCGAAGACTGCGTGTGGGAGTGCCCTCCCGGTCCCCAGCCTTTCTGTGGGGGAGCACGGAAGGCAACGCTCTGCTTCTGGGTGGCACGGTGTGAAGAGCAGGCTTTTGAAGTTTCCAAACGGAGACATGAGAGCAACAGGGGAGGAGCTTCTGGAAAGCAGCCACCTGCTTGGCTGCCTCCTGGAACCTCTCGATGACTGAATTTACAGCGTCGCCGAAGAGGCCAGAAAGTGACAGGGGTGCATCCATAAGAAAGTTTTTATCCTTTTCTTTAATATTGATCAGATTGAGCCACAAACTGCGTCAGGGCCAATTCCCCCACCCTCATCCATGTCTCCTAACAGTTCAGCTTGGTAGGCCTGCAGCAGCAACATTGTGTGAAGGCATGATGCAGCCTGACCAGCGGCTGAATAAGCTTTACCCACTTGTGATGATGTAGTTCTGACTGGCTTAGTGGGTAATGCTGGGGCCTTTAGGGAAGATGCAGCTTCGGGGGAAAGATAGCTTGCAAGAGTCTCTTCCACTTTTGGCATCTCCCCATAACCATGCCCTTTATAGTTAGATATAGAGGAATAATTAGACGTTTGTGCACTGTAAACTCAATATGAAACCGGTTTCTCCCACTATCTCCACACCGGGGAAAAAAGGTAGTCCCCGGCATTGAGGCTGTGATCATGATGGTAGCGTTCGTCCAGCTTACTTTTAGAACGAACGTCCTGTTTATCTGCTGGCTAGTCAATACTCAGTCTTTCAACCGGTTTTGTCACAACCTCAACCAGCTCTTCGAATGCATGAGACAGGTGGTGAATCCTCAGAATCTCTTACATCGACACTGAAAATGTCCAGTTCCTCAGAACTAGATAGTTGCAGTGTCTGTGCCTCAATCAGGGCGGAAGGAACCGCAACGCGTGCTTCCAAACTCTGAGAGAAGGCACTGGATCTATCAGGTGAAGGCAGAGATAAGGCTGGGCCCGTCTCTTACCCCGCTTAAAGATCCATTTGCGAACCCCATGACTGTGATCGCCGCTGTGCCTCTGCAGCGGGACCAGAGCCCTGGAGAACGTGAGCCTGAGCGTCCTCGCGAAAGAATGCCAGGCAGGATCGGAGTGTCCGCATTGGAAGCCCTCGAGCACTGACAGTGCATGCTCTTCACCCAAACAAACTACACAAATAATGTGTGTGTCCCCACCCATTAAATAACGCGGGAAGGGGTGCACACACATCCTAAACTGCTGCTTGCTCGACTTTATATATAAGACTGATGTAAAGACAAAACAACACCAAATAGACAAGGACAGTTTCACAATGAGTGCTACCTAAGACACAGAAGCTAGTGTGGCTCTGTTTTTGGGCAGGCTTTATAGTTTCCTGGTTCATGACGTCACCCACCTCTGACGTTCTGTCACACCATTGAACTGATTTTACATGTGCTTCAAGACGTCATCGCGTGAACCGTTTCCTTAGCGTCAATCGACGCAGCGCGAGTTCCCTTGAAAGGAAATCATGATTAATTATCCTAAGGGGCGGTGAACAGTCTTACAAAAGCGAGAGCTTACAAAAGCTACAGAAACACTATATCAACACTGGGGGTGTGAATCTTTAGGCACCTCACGATTAGGCCTGTCGCGATAATTAAATAACCGTCTGATCGCGATTATTTGATCTAGCCGCGATTGTTTCAGACAACCGCGATTATTGCACTCTTTTATAGGCTTACGGCACAAGGGGGAGTCATGGACCAAAATAAATAGACAAGCACTAATTACGTTTTCCAGCAATATATTCAAAGTCATCTGAAGCCATTCCATAGCTTAATGTGAGGGACAGTAGTATATTTACATTGTTAAATTAAAGTTCACAAACTCGTCTGCAGCTGTCAATCATTCCGTTCAGCATTCAAACAGCGCGCGTCGTCCGGTTACGACAGGATACACGTCCGGTTACGACAGGATACACGGTAAAACTTTCTCCAATGTGACATTGACGTTATAATGCTTGATCTGTAGATAAAGGGCTGTGGATTTGCATAAAATGACTTTATTTTGCTGGAGTTTTTTGCTGTTTCTAAATGACTCGCTTGCTACCGTGTGCCTACACAGCAGAATGACTATGAATTGGCATCAGACGCACAATAACTGGAGTTTAAAACTGTTAAGAAACAAATGATCAATAAACTGTTGCCCTCGACATTTCTTCGCTTTGTGCCGTGAACTTTTAAATGCGCACTTGTGCAGCGCTGCGCACTGTGACTCCATGTTGCTTTGAGCACATCATTCTGCACCCGCGATGCGCATACGCGCTTTGTTCCGCTCTGTTTTGAAGCGTATCATATTATCATGGTTTGTGCACATTTGTTTTTATTAACATGTTTAGATTTTAAATTTTTTATTAAATTACTGTGCAGATGTTTTCAAAAATTACTTTTTGCTGCTGATTTATACACTCACTAAGTTTAATAAACAAATTGTCATAGCTATTGAATATATTTATTTAATATTTAAAGGTGTTAACTGTAATCTTACACTGCAAAATGATAACTTACAAAGGATTAAATTCATCACAATTATTTAATGAATGAAGCACAAAGCCCTAAAACAGACAATTAATCGGCATAATCGCCAAAGCCCTAGCACAGACAATTAATCGGCATAACCGCAATTATTTTTTAGTCAATTAATCGTAAGCCAAATTTCATAATCGTGACAGGCCTACTCACGATCTGATCCGATTCTGGGAGTCATGATCAGATTCCAAATCGATTCTTGATCTACTTTTTTTTTCTTATTAATTCATTGGTTTACAGACTTGATTTCTTTTTAATTAATTTAAAAATATGTAATTATAAGACCTTTTTTAAACAATTATAAATAAATAAAAATTATTAAAACAATTGTATGTTAAGAATTTTAAATATATAAACCAATATAGCTTCAAAACATAAAAGCAAGTAGTAGCCTAAATAATAAAGAGAAACTGCTACGAAGATGAAGATGAAGGAGAGTTCAGAAAGGTTTCAATAAACAAAAGGGTTCTTTAATGAAAACAAACTCAGGTAATCCAAGAGATGAAGGCAAAGTAACAGCATATCTACACACAAACACGAACAACAACCGACAACTGAAGGGTAAAACAGAGCGACTAAGGTTACGTATACAACGTTATGCTTAAAACGGAGATGATTTTCCTTTGAGTTTTCCACGTACAGATGACACCACTGTCAAAACGATCTCCATTCACACGAATCCGTGAAAAATTACTAAAAACACTGTATTCTGCTGCCAGGCCGTTAGATGGCAATGAAACCCTACAGATTGAACACGTAATACGCATGTGCATGACGTCATCGTCTTCAGAGATTCGCGTTTTTGTTGTTTACACAGAGACCGTTTTTAAAAACTTGCACTTTGAAACCCATTTTCAAAAGTTTGCATTTGTGTAAATGAATGGCCAAAAGGAATAAAAAGTTTCACGTTTTTCACGTGTAGACAGCCCCTTAAATACACAGTGATAATGAGATTATAACGAACAGGTGTGATGATTAAATGAGGCAACTGATGACTGGCTAGAACTAAGACAAAGAAACACATGTGATTGAAAATAAACCAAAAGTCCATGAAAACAGAAACATTACAAGCAATAATCAAAGAGTGCTTTCAGAATTTAAGTGTATCTGAACGTTTTCCATTCAAGAGCTGTGAGTATTTTTTCTCTTTCTCAGCTTTACTGTTGTTTGATTATTACTGATGACATCATAGACAGCAGGAGATCTGATAAGCTGCATTCACACTAGGCTATCTCTTTTGAAATAAGATGCTTTTGTCCTGTTTAATCCCTTAAGACAAAATTGACTGTTTACATTAATTTCACGTCATAAAAGCATTTTGAGATGCATTTGTTGTAGCCTACACAGCCGCATGCACGAGGGTCCGTGTACCTTCGGATAATTAGTTTTTTCGTTTTTGTTTAAAAAACGGAAAAACGAAGAAACCGTTAGTTTATCGCATATTCAAACCTTCTCGTGGACATACAAAACAAGTTTCAGTATGGTCCATGTACGTTTTGATAGTTCTCTTACGAGAGGTCTCTCGTACTGCGTAAGATATCTTACGCTAGGGGAAAATCCTTTTCCGCGAGATATTGAAGCCAAAAATTATCCTTAATTTTGTAATAATGCAAAACGCGTTGCAGCAGCAATGCAGACATAGGCGAGACAGCTCGCGCGCCTATTGGCTGCTCTGCGGCAACTGCAGCAGCCTATCGAGCGAGGCCTGGCGTGACGTCAGACCCAATCAGGGCACTTTGCGCCCGCTGCGTCACGTCCCGCCGAAATGGGCGTGGTCTAGGCCTATAAATATCGCTCGCAGGCAGCTATTATCTGATTTTTCATCCTTCAAGCGAAGCACACGCATCGCTGGAGCTGGATAAAGAAGCCGCGCCGTCTGAAAGAGAGCACCTTCAGCGGGACGAGTCACTGAAGTCGCTGGCCGCGCCGCCTTCCTTGCCTTCCTGCTGCGCTTTCCGGCATTATATCCTTTCTCTGCTACTGTGTTTATGTATGTGTGTGTGCTCGCCGCCGCGACACACACTCCCATTGCACTAAAAGAGCTGGGCGTCTTTTTCAAGACGCCCCTTTTTCCTGATCACGCAGCTCTCGCTCTGCCTATGGTGACTCTGAGGACTCACCTGGCATCCTTCTCCGAGACTGCTCCTCCGCCCCCCCCCCCCCCCCCCCCCCCCCCCCCCCCAACCCCCCCCCAACCCAACCCAACCCGCAAAGCTTGCCGGTTCGCCCGCTTGCCTTGCCTGCTTGGGGGACGATACCTGTTCTCCCTCTGTTCGAGCCGCGCACACCGCGCCGCTCACAGAGGATGTCAGGAGCGGGCGGTCACGGGGCTAGCTTTCTCTCTCCCTCTGTTCAAGCCGCGCAAAATGCGCCACTCACAATGGAGGCTGGAAGCGGACGGTCGGGGTTAGTTTTTCTTTACGTTATAAGAAAGCTACCCTGCCTTCTGCGCCCCATTCATGCGTCACTCACCGGCGAAAGGAGAAAGGTGTGTTTTTAGTCCCTCCGAGGATGGACTGACCTTCAATTTCTCATACATATTCCCAGTTCCCTGATCATGCGACTGGAAATATCAATATTGCAGCAGGCGAGCCTGTTTTAATACAAGCGCGCCTGCAAGCATACGCCGAAGAAAGCATGTGACGCTCTTATATGCTCGTGCATCCGAAAACCTTTGCGTTCCCCCCCTGTGGCTCAGTGGCGGAATCATTGGTTTTTTCTCACGAGAGACCGGAGTTCGAATCCCGGTCTAGCGGCAGTTAAAATTATGCCGCCAATGCTTCGCTCTGTCAGTTCCCTGAAAAGCGACTGCAGACGTGCATTTTGCAGCCAACGAGCGCGTTGCACAACCCGCTCGCCTGCACCCAAACACCGTTTCTATGGTTTCCGTGCGTCACTGGCGAAAGGAGAAAAGAGCGTTTTCTGGTCCCCCCGCGGACGGACCGACCTCCTCTTTCTCGTACATTTCTCATTCCCCTCTGAAGTTCGGGCGACTGGAAATGTCAGTATTGCAGTGAGCAAGCCTGTTGTAATACACGCATGCCTGCAAACAAACGCCAGCACGTTGACGCTCTCTTATGCCGTCAATGCTCGCTCTGTCAGTTCCCTGAAAAGGCGACTGCAGATGTGTATTTTGCAGCCAACGAGCGCGTTGTACAACCCGCTCGCCTGCACCCAAACACCGTTTCTATGGTGTTCCGTGCGTCACTGGCGTAAGGAAAAAAGGGAGTTTTTCTGGTCCCGCTGCGGACGGACCAACCTCCTTTTTCCTATACATTTCCCATTCCCCTCTGGAATTCAGGCGACTGGAAATGTCAATATTGCAGTGAACAAGCCTGTTGTAATGCACGCAGGCCTGCAATAAACGCCAGCATGTTGACGCTCTCTGTTTCTATGGCAACTTCTCGCTCGTTCAGTTCCAGTAAATGTGACTGTTCCAGTGTATCCTGCAGTAAACAAGTCGGTTCTGTCACCCGCTTGCCTGCACACAAACGCCGTTTTTACGGCTACCCAGATAAATCCCATAAGTGTGAATTTTTCTGGTGTCCCGGCCACGGGCGATGGTGCTTTATGTGTAAGAAGAATGCCCACTGCCCAGTGCCCATCTCTACACACAAGCACAGCCCGTCACACAGGGCTCGCGCACATGAATCGACTCAGACCGATTGCGCTTCAAACATGGTGAATGTGCCCACTAACACCACGTTATGCATGTCTCACGGTTTCTGTAAAAACGAAACCAACGTGCACTCGCTTCACGCAAGCGAACGATGTTTTCGGTGTGATAAATGTGCCCGCTGTCCCGCGCCCACATCCACACATAGACATGACAGTTCCCACGGGAACCGCCCAGCCCTCCCCCTCGCGGTTAACCACCGCAGAGGAGTCGAGCGCGGGCAATCTGCCCGCTGTCATCAGCGCGCCCCATGCCTCAAATGTCACGAGCGACACGCTTGTGTTACAGCACACCGAAGCTTCTCCATCGCTGAGCGAGCGGAGCGCGCTTCGTATTCAACCCCTAGCGATCCATGCAGACGCATGGGCAAAGCTACCCGGGGTTTCGAAGTGGGTGCTGAACATTATAGAAAGAGGCTATTCGCTGCAGTTTCGCCGACGCCCTCGCCGCTATGTGGCGCGCGTCGAGACCACGGTAAAAACAGAAGTAGCACATCTACTTCGAGCCGAAGTGACGAAACTATTGAGCAAAGGGGCCATAGAGCCTCTCTCTCAAGTTCAGAGCGAAGGAGGGCTATACAGCAGATACTTCCTGGTACCGAAAAAAGACGGGGGTCTCAGACCCATACTAGATCTAAGGCAACTGAACAAAGTGCTTGTGAAGCGACAGTTCAGGATGCTCACGACCAGGCAAATCCTTGTGCAGATTCGCCAAGGAGATTGGTTTGTGTCAATAGATCTGAAAGACGCGTATTTTCAAATACAGATAGCGTCACGTCACAGGCGATATTTGAGATTCGCCTTCGAGGGCCAGGCATATCAGTACACAGTCCTGCCGTTCGGTTTGTCCCTAGCACCCCGTACATTTACGAAGTGCATGGATGCGGCGCTCGCACCCCTCAGAATGAGAGGCATGCGAGTGCTGAACTATTTGGACGATTGGCTGATTCTAGCGCAATCTCGCGCAGTGCTCATAGAACACACGACCATTTTACTCGATCACCTCGAGGATTTGGGTCTGAGTGTCAATTGGGCGAAGAGCTCCGTCACCCAGTCAGAAAATATCTTTCCTGGGCACAGAACTGGACTCACTATCCATGATAGCGCGACTATCACAACAGCGCACGGTAGACATTCGACGCACAGCGAACTCTTTTCGCTGCGGCGCGTCTGTCCCGCTCAAGAGATTTCAGAAGATGCTAGGTCTCATGGCCTCAGCATCGTCAGTGCTCCAGCTGGGTCTGCTCCGCATGCGCCCGCTGCAGTTTTGGCTGAAAGCGCGAGTCCCACGCGAAGCGTGGGCACCCGGTTTACTTCGCCTCAGGGTCAATCAGAAGTGCGTCACAGCTCTGAAACCCTGGAAAGCGAACGACTGGTACCAATCAGGTGTAAGCCTGGGGACTTCCTTGAGGGTGAAAGTGGTGTCCACGGACGCGTCCACCTCGGGATGGGGAGCGCTGCTCGAGGGCAGACCGTTCTTCGGCCAGTGGTCAGAACGGGAGAAGCTCCTGCACATAAACTGCCTCGAAATGCTGGCAGTAGACAACGCGCTGACGCGTTTTTGTCCCCAAATAAAAGGTCACCACGTCTTGGTCCGTTCGGACAACATGTCTGTGGTGTCCTACATAAATCGCCAGGGCGGCATCAGATCCGAGAAACTGTACAGGCTGGCAGAACGCCTCCTGGTATGGGCTCAGTGCAACCTGCGCTCGCTCAGAGCAGCGCACGTGCCAGGGATCTTGAATATAGGACCGGACAGACTGTCCAGGAACAATGTTCCGGCAGGCGAGTGGTCTCTACACCCACAGACAGTCCATCTGCTGTGGAAGAAATTTGGCAGAGCGGAAGTGGACCTGTTTGCGTCTCAAGAAAACGCTCACTGTCAAGAATTTTTCTCCAAGAGCAGGAGCACGCTGGCCCATGTGTGGCCCCGCCGCCCGCTCTATGCTTTTCCCCCCGTCTCTCTCCTGCCTCAGGTGATGGAACGGATCAGGGAAGAAGGATGCTCAGTACTGCTGGTAGCACCGTTCTGGAAAAAATCAACCTTGGTTCCCAGTCGTGATGCAGTTAGCAAGTACTGCCCCGTGGCCAGTACCAATGGGGAGAGATCTCCTCTCACAGGCCCGCGGCTCGATCTGGCATCCTCACCCGGAACTATGGTCCCTTCATGTCTGGGCCATCAACGGGTACATGTTGGACTCCCTAAAGGAGTATTAAACACGATCACGCAGGCTAGAGCTCCGTCTACAAGACGACTCTATTCTTCGAAATGGTCGGTGTTTTCGGGCTGGTGCACAGCCCGTGGTGTGTCACCCACAAACTGTGGTGTGACGGAGGTGCTTTCCTTCCTACAAGAGCTGTTGGATGGGGGCAGGGCCCCCTCCACGCTCAAAGTTTATGTGGCGGCTATAGCAGCGTTCTCAGAAACAACGCTTGGTCAGTCAATAGGAAGGAACGATTTAGTCATCCGCTTCCTTAGAGGAGCTAAGAGACTGAATCCTCCCAGACCTCCCTCAGTCCCCGTATGGGACCTTTCTACGGTTCTGGAAGCCATGAAAGGTGCGCCATTTGAGCCTTTACAGTCAATCGATTTGAAACACCTGTTTTTCAAGACGGTGTTTTTGCTGGCTCTCGCTTCAGTGAAGCGCATAGGGATCTGCACGCGCTCTCTGTGAGCGCGGCGTGCATGGAGTTTGGGCCCGATGACTCAAAAGTTATACTCAAACCTAAGCACGGTTATGTTCCAAAATCCCTCAACACACCGTTTAGGGCGCAGGTTATCTCCCTGTCAGCCCTACCGGTCCCTGATGAGGAAAGAGACGCGAGCCTCCTTTTGCCCAGTCAGGGCATTACGAGCTTATGTGTCTCGCTCGTCTGTTTTCAGACAGACGGAGCAGCTTTTTGTTTCGTTTAGCGGACGTTCTAAGGGACTAGCCGCGTCGAAACAGAGCCTATCCAGATGGATAGTTGATGCTATAGCGCTGGCATACGCCTCCAAGGGCATGCAGTGCCCATTGGGTGTCAGAGCGCACTCCACGAGTGTTGTGTACAAGGAAAGATTTCGACCAGAAGAGTTCTTGATGCTTGAATTATTTTTATTATCTATTGCTTTACAACTCTGAGTTGCGAGGGGAAAGGGGAATGGGAACAATAGCAGTATGGAGTCTCTTTTTGCGCTGCACGTGTTCCACATCATGATTCCTTTTATCCTAGGAAACTCCAATGAACCACGCCCACTGCAACAGGTTATGTCCATATATGGAAACGTGCGTCACACGAACCCCTAGGTTGAGGGAGCGTCTCCATTTGTAAAATTAAATAAGCTGCATCGACAATTAATTAGGGACATGCAATATAACCATAACAAACTCCGGCCCGATGAACTTGTCATTAGTCAATGTTTATCCACTTCTAAAGGGTAGAGTAATTGTATAGGTCTCCTATACACAAATCCAGACGGCAATCGGACAGCACACGATCTAATTTTACCGTCTCTTCCCATGAAGGTCTCTTCAATACGTCCCATCTTCCACATATGCTTGAGTTGTTTATGATCGTGAATCAATACAACATCTCCAATTTTAAATGTAGATGGTTTGAATATATTACTCACATGGTGTGCAGAACGAAGTTCCATCAAATACTCCCTTTTCCATCGATTCCAAAATTGAGTAGTCAACAACTGTCGATATTGTAGTCTTTTGTTAAGTTGAATGGCAGTCGGTTTCAGTAAACTGGAATCATGTAACGGATAGGAAGGAAGAGTAGTCATTCTTTGTCCGGTCAGGAAATGAGCAGGTGTGAGAGGCGAAGGTTCACTGCTATCTGTGTGCAGGTAAGAAAGAGGGCGGGAATTAATCACAGCCTCCACTTCACAGATCAGAGTTTGGAGTTCCTCAAAATTGAGATATGACCTCCCAAGTACTTTACGTAGACACGTCTTAACAGATCTCACCAAACGCTCCCACATGCCACCCCACCAAGCGGCACGCTCCACGATATACTTCCATCTAATCCTCTTGTTTGCAAACAATTCTTGTATTTCTTTACCGTTTATCAATGTCCACAGGAATTTCAAATCTTTTTCAGCCTTCTTGAAGGTCTTAGCGTTGTCAGAATAAATAACACTGCAGATACCACGTCTGGCAACGAACCTTTTAAAGGCAAGCAGGAACGCATCAGTGGTCAAATCGGAAACAAGTTCTAAGTGCACAGCTCGAGTTACGGCGCATGTGAATAAAGCAATATATGCCTTCTTGTTTTCTGGTTTCACATAAATTGGACCAGCAAAGTCAACTCCAGTAATCTCAAATGCTTGAGCCTCGTTAATGCGTTCTTTTGGTAACGGTGCACAGACCTGTTGGCCCGCCTTTACACGTGCACGTCTGCAGATTAAACAACGTTTGACACAACTCTTTGTCATCTGTCTGGATTTCAGTATCCAGTACACTTCTCTCAATTGATTAAGAGTGGCTTGTAGACCTGAATGCATCACTTCTTCATGTGCGTTTCTGATCAAAAGTTCTGAAAACACATCATTACCTGGTAAGATGTACGGATGTTTCTGGGTAAAAGACCAGTTCGTTTCCTGCAATCTCCCTCCCACGCGCAGAATTCCACATTCATCCAGGAATGGTTTTAATGAAATGATTTTCGAATTCCTGTTCACCTCATCATTTTTCAACAAACTATCCATTTCCTTTGAGAAACACTCACTTTGAGTTCGCTTGATCCAGTACTGCTCTGCTTGCTGAATCTCATCTGTACACAATGGTCCATAGCGTTTTTCCTGTGTCCGTGCATTATGCACAAAACGCTGTATCCATGATGTGATTCTTAAAACTCGGTTGAGTCCGCTGTACTTGTTCAAATCAAACAGCGGTGCAACTTTACAGTCTGGATCAATCATTGTTTTCTGAACTACATACTCCATCACATCAGTTTCATTCATCGTTTGAGATTCGGTGTCGTGCATCTGTGAATCGTCTTTCAGCCATTCCGGCCCGTACCACCAAAACATCTCTTTCTGGAGCGCTTGAGCGCTCATTCCACGCGTTCCGCGGTCAGCTGGATTCTCCTTTCCAGAACAATGCTTCCAGTTTTCTGGTGATGTCAGACTTTGAATTTCAATTACTCGATTCTCCACAAACGGTTTCCACTGTTTGGAATTACTCCTAATCCAATGAAAAGTTATCATAGAGTCAGTCCAGAAATACATTTTATTTTCACTCACATTCAGATTATTCGATATGAATTTTCCAAGTCTTGCTCCGATAAGTGCTCCCATTAACTCCAATCTGGGTAGTGTCATTTTCTTTAATGGAGCAACTTTAGTTTTGGAAGCGATCAGACTGGTTTTACACTCTCCATTTCTTTTTACGCACCGCAAATATGCCGCGGCGCAGTAGGCCTTCTCACTGGCATCTGTAAATACATGAATCTCACGTTCAACTGTGGTATTTACACTCGTTTCGTCACATTTCATTTCAACATCATTATCATAACGACGTGAAATATTTATCCTTTTCAAATAGGGTATCTCTGAACACCATTGATGCCAGATTTGCGCAAGATCACTGGGAAGATCTTCATCCCATGAAATTCCTCTCTCCCACATCTCTTGAAATAGACATTTGACTCGAATGGTAAACGGGGACAAAAATCCAATGGGATCGAATATGCGCGCAGCTGCTTGTAAGACCTCTCGTTTCGTGTCTTTTTTATTCTGCAAAAAATCAATCAGTTCATTAGTTTCAAACATGAATTCATCAGTGACTCTATTCCACGTTAAACCAAGAACTTTAAGTGGATTTAAGCCTTTGATTTCCACTATCTCATCCTTATTTCGTTGTTTCCATTCGTTTTGCAACTCAGAGGAATTTGTGTTCCATTTGCATAATTTCATACTTGCACTTGACATTATTTCTTTGGCTCGCTGGGACAATTTAAGTGCATTTTCCACATCATCTGCTCCTGTTATGAAATCATCCACATATAGACATTCATCCAACACTTTGACTTCTTCAGGATATTTCTCTTCATATTTCTTAAGATGGTGTCTAATAGTTGCAGCTAATAGAAAGGGACTTGCTGATGCACCAAATGGCACACGCGTCATTCTCATAATTACCACCTTAATCTCTTCATAAGGGGTGGGTCTTTCTTTGAACCACAAGAATCTAAGCACATCTCTATCTCTCTCATTCAGGCCAATTTGCAGAAAAGCTTTCGTTATATCTGCCATCATAGCCACTCTATGCTGCCTGAATTTTATCACAATGCTTAGCAAGTCAGGGTTCAGATTCGGTCCCTTTAAGAGACATTCATTAAGTGAACGGCTTTCTCGTTCATGAGATGACGCATCAAATACAATTCGCAACTTAGTTGTACTCCTACTTTCTTTAATTATGGGATGATGAGGCAAATAATACACTGGATTTTCGGTCTCAACATTAGTTACATCTTCGATAATTCCCTCAGCTATATATTCTTGTATTACGTAATCATATTGCTCATACAACTCGTTATTATTATGAAAACGTTTTACAAGGCCGTTCAAACGATTTCTAGCAGTACAGTAATTAGTAGCCAAATTAATATTCTCTTCTCGCCAAGGCAAACTAACTTCATATCTACCTTGTAGGTACTTTACGGACTGCTCAAATTTCCACAGCGCATCTGTCTCTGGGTTCTGTTTGATGTCCATAATCCCCAACGACTCAGTCTCCCAGAAACTACGCAGCTGTTCAGTCAGCACTTGTTCCTCACCGACACAGATATGCAGAGCATTTACATCCACTGTTTCAGTTGTCACATTCATTACAGGGATGGAAACAGTTCCTTGAATTAACCATCCGAATTTGCTCTCTACAGCCACAAGTCCATTATCCAGTCTCTCTGTATTTCCTGACACAATGTTCCAATAGTAATCTCCTCCGATGAGAATTCCAAGACCTTCCTGTTCCATGCCTCTCACAGGGTGATCCGCGACTTGGAGTCCTTTTGCTTCAAGAGAGTGTCTGATTTCTTCGTTAGCCATTTTAATGTTAGATGAACATACACTTGGGGTTTCTAATAATTCAACTTTAACAGACACATTTGTTTTTAGGTTTCTCAAACTAGCCTTAACCTTTTTTACTGTCATTCTTTTGGCATTTACAGAACCAAACACGTGTAGCTTAATTATTTCTGTACCCACTACTGGTAGGTTCAAAGCTTTAGAAATATCTTCACGGATAAAGCTACGTTGACTCCCCCCATCTAACAAACATCTAGTAATTTGGCTTTGTCGTGGCGTATCTACCCAAACGGTTGCAGTTTGTAACAGCACTGCTCTATCATTACAAACACCTGGCGAAACTGAACATTGAGCTTGAGCAGTATCTACCTCTGGTTTTATCGTTGCTTCTCGTGTCTGGGTTGACTGTTGGTTACAAATTGTTTTATAATGTCTTTTGCCACACTGTGCGCATTCAATACCGTACGCCCTGCAATTGCGCGCAATGTGTCTGGGCCCTAGACATACAAAACACCTGCCTAATCGTCTCAATTTTTCTCTTCTAATATCCACTGTGGATTCAGTACAATCAGGAGAGCTATGATTAGGCTTACCACAAAACAAACAGTCACTGTCATTCAGACTCGACATATGAAATGCTGCGGCAGAGGAGGCTCTGTTTCCGGCGTTGAACCTTTTCGTCCTGCGCTCTGGCGCGCACTCCTTGTCAATTGCAGCATTCCTCCTTTCCTTTTGAAACACTTCTTTCTTCTGAATGAGATTCTCAGTTCTTTCTCTGCTTTCCACTTCTTTTTTCAGAAAGTCCATCAACTCCTTTGCTTTAAGAACATTGTCAGCTTCTGATTTAGTGAATTCGAGAGCAATATCTTCTGGAATAATTTTCAACAAGATAGGACATAATAAACTTCCATAGGTGTCTGCTACAACACCTAGTGCGTCAAGGCTACGCACCTGTATCTCACAGTCATCATACAATTTGCGCAAAGCGCTCACATCAGTTGCTCGATTTACGGGAGTCATGTTCAGTAACTTATTCATATGAGCATTAATCACTAGATCTTTGCGGCCAAATCGGGTTTTAAGCAGATCAATGGCAGTGTCATAATTAAAATTAGACAAAGCGAGGCCTGTTACTGCACTCGCTGCAGTGCCGGTCAAAAATGATTTCAAATAACTGAATTTGTCAGTTTTGCTCAAACGTTCATTATCATGGATGGTTGTTTCGTACTGACTCCAGAATCCTTGCCACTCACATATCTCCCCAGAAAATTTCGGAATGACTAACGTGGGAAGTTTGACTGTGTCTCTTCTATACGGTCCAGATCCAGATCCATGCTCACTCTGTCCAGACTGGCTTTCTACTTCTTCCATGCGCAACGCGCGTTTCACTCTTGTTCTCCTCACACTTATTGCATCCATATACTCCATTGCTATAGTTATCTCATCTTCCAAATCCTCTTCTTCAGTTACTGCTTCAACATTTTTGTCATGTTCTATGAGAATCTTTTCTTTATCTTTCAACTGATCAAGTAGTTCCTCTAATTTCGCAAAACATGGTTCTTCTTTATCCAACTCACCATCAATTTTCTGATTGAGTTTTGTCGTTGCAGTTCGCATCACTCCCCGCTTTATCTTCAATCGCTTTAAATCCGCTGAATCCATGACTTAAGTTCGAATTCCCCACGCAGCTTCTTTCAAACAATCCCATTCAGTCTTCTCCCTTTTCTTCATAAATTAAATCCTTGAAGTCCCGGGTTTCGGCACCAGTTGTTGTGTACAAGGAAAGATTTCGACCAGAAGAGTTCTTGATGCTTGAATTATTTTTATTATCTATTGCTTTACAACTCTGAGTTGCGAGGGGAAAGGGGAATGGGAACAATAGCAGTATGGAGTCTCTTTTTGCGCTGCACGTGTTCCACATCATGATTCCTTTTATCCTAGGAAACTCCAATGAACCACGCCCACTGCAACAGGTTATGTCCATATATGGAAACGTGCGTCACACGAACCCCTAGGTTGAGGGAGCGTCTCCATTTGTAAAATTAAATAAGCTGCATCGACAATTAATTAGGGACATGCAATATAACCATAACAACGAGAGGCATGGCCTCTTCGTGGGCCTGGTCAAGTGGGATTGCCTTGCAAGATATTTGTATGGCGGCAGGCTGGGCCTCCCCGTCAACATTTATAAGGTTTTATAACCTAGAGGTTCCCGCCCTGCAGGCCAGGCTGCTGTCGGTCTAAATTTACCAGTATTATCTGACCTGATGCGATCAGCTCAGAATGCTGCGTCTGCTGAGCACAGCTCAATGTTCGACAGTATAAAGCTGGGCAAACTGTGTAAGACCCACATTTTCCCCATCAGTTCAGGCCGTACCCCGCCCTGTCTGTATGATGAAATTCGCGTCCCATCGACGCTACTATATGTGGAAAAGTGAGGCTGCACCCCTCCCTCTTCCCGGACTCCCTGTGAGTTCCCTGAGTGATTGTGCACTATATGTACCCCGGGTTTTCGCCCTTGGGTCTTTGGTGTCAGATCTCAGCATGCACGGCGTTTTACATTGGGTCCCCTAGCGTAAGATATCTTACGCAGTACGAGAGACCTCTCGTAAGAGAACGTACTCGGTTACTAACGTAACCTCGGTTCTCTCTAGAAGAGGGAACGAGTACTGCGTATCTTGCCGTGCATGCACACGCTCTGGTTGCTTCGATGATGAAAAACCAGATAATAGCTGCCTGCGAGCGATATTTATAGGCCTAGACCACGCCCATTTCGGCGGGAGGTGACGCAGCGGGCGCGAAGTGCCCTGATTGGGTCTGACGTCACGCCAGGCCTTGCTCGATAGGCTGCTGCAGTTGCCGCAGAGCAGCCAATAGGCGCGCGAGCTGTCTCGCCTATGTCTGCATTGCTGCTGCAACGCGTTTTGCATTATTACAAAATTAAGGATAATTTTTGGCTTCAATATCTCGCGGAAAAGGATTTTCCCCTAGCGTAAGATATCTTACGCAGTACTCGTTCCCTCTTCTAGAGAGAACCGAGGTTACGTTAGTAACCGAGTACGTTTGTTTTCCGAGTTGAAATGAAATAAGCAAAAACGAGAAAACGAGCCTTTATTCGTTTTTCGTTTTTTCAAAAAAACGAAAAATATGAGATTTCGGCTTGATTTTTCGTTTTTTGGTTCACGGTTCAAAAACGGATAAATGACTTCAAAATCCGTTTTGCACATGTGGGCGGTCATGAGACGCCCCTTTCACCCGATTGGTCAAGCAAATCTGAGCCTGTGACGTCATCAGTAGTTCCCCAGGTCTGTTCGACAAAATAATAGTCCTATGGCTCTGCGTATTCCGCGTCTTAAACTGTACAGGGCATGTCTAGAACGGGCTTTCTTCTGTGCAACTTAACCCGTTTCACATAAATATTTATATATCAGAAATATTAAATATTAATCTGCATCCAGCCGGTTTTATTTAATTGTGCTCTGCAGTGTTAAATGTGTGTGTGCTGCGCCTGCGCTAGACAGCGGGTGAAGTTCAGTCCATACGGAGCTGTCATAACTCTTCTTTAAGACAATACGCTCAGTTTTAGACAAGGAGATGTCATTGCAAATACTTTAATGCAAAACTGCTAATGGTGGTATAGGCTACCGATGAGGGTAAATTAAAAAGCAAATGTCAGTCATAATACAGGTTAGACAAGAATAATTCAGGGCTAAGATTATTACAAATAAACACAAGATTTTAACGCATATCCGAGTGGCATTGTGGAGCGCGCACTGCATGGCACGGAGTCGCCGGCGCGAACTTGCATTTTCCTATCAACAGTGGAAACAACTTAAAATAAAATACTCTATAATTTCTGGTTATACTGAAAATAATAATAGCCTACATCATTCGCAACTACTTTTATTTGTGTAAACTCAATAACAAGAAAACGTTGTGCTTTTGTAAAATAAAACAATCAGGCACACTTTCATGATCTCCGTGAACTGGAGTGCGTCTCAGAAATGAACTGGAGTGCGTCTCAGAAATGAACTGAAACATTGTATACTGCCTAACAGACAGGAATATTCCTATATAATAATTATTACCTATTTAAAGCTTGAAATGTACACTTTTAAATGAACAAATTCGATTCGAAAGCATCTGATTTTGTAACCCATGTGGATTTCTCTCTAAATGCGCATCTGCATACAGCGAAGATGTATGGATATTTGCAGCCGACACTGATTTAGAAAACAGTAGTTTATTAATAAACAATTAAAATGCCTCTTTATTTTTTCAGAAACATTTATTATAATTAGCCTACTTTTGCGGCAAGATTTATGCATGTGCTTGAGCGCGGAATATAGGATAGCCTATTCCTCCATGCACCCAGTATTTAATTAATATAAACGTGCGATTAGTCAACTTAGCTATTGCTTAAATAAATGACTACTAGTCGACTAGAAAAAGTCTATGGGAATCGAATCAATATTTAGTTGACATTATTTACTTATTATTTTTTGGATACTGATAGGCTAATTGTACTGTATGTTTAAGATGTTGTTGTATTGTATCTTCTGTTATAAAGATGAAGATTGACATTTCGTTAATTAAAATAAGCAGATAATATTGTAAATAAATAAATAATTTATGTTCTGTTAGATGGCGTTTTCACTAGTATTTTGTATAATTATATCTAATGAAGATATATTAACAAAAAAACGTATGTAATAATATAATATAGGCCTAAAACTTTTATATAAAATATAGGCCTAGGTTATAGGCCTACATTTTTAAAAAGGGCCTAATTTTTCCTGGGTTCACCTCACCGCATAGCCTACCCGCTACAATTGAGAATCACTTATGCAGACGCAGTTAAGAGAGACAATTTTGATGTAAGGCCTATTCCCCTTAATACACAATAAAACAATATACAATAATTAACAAAGTACAGAGACACGTCCATCAAAATTGACAGGTATCTCTACGAACCGGAAGTAGGCAACCGGAGTCATCGTCATGGCGGCGCCCATTGTTTAGAGCAGAATAAGGTGACGCATAGTAGGAGCCTATGCTGTGTTGCATACAGAGTTTAGGCTATATTTAAATCTTTCATCACATTACAGTGTGATGAAAATAAACTTTTCTTAAATCATATCACTCTGTTATCACCCTTATGTTGTACTGTAATAGACATTGTCCAGTAAAATTTGGTTTTTGTAAGAAAAATGTTGTGAGCAAATGTAGAATTGTTTTTTTGAAACCCTGTAAATATATGTCATAACTTTCTTAATATTCAATCAACACAAATTGCTGTAGATAGCCTATAGGCTGTCTGATGAAATCTGTATCTGACATGGGATTTATGTATTTACACACAGTTTTTTGCAGCTCAAAGGTGGCACAGTTAGTGCATTTTTATAGCAATTTCAATTGCATACTAAGAGACTATTAAATGCAACAGTGAAAAATATGAAGTTACATGTAACAATACTTTCAACATGAAAGACCGCCAGTAGGTGGCGGCAAGTCAGCCATAAGCAAGCGGGTTTCAAAAATGCTCTTCAGACAGGTGGCGTCACGGACATAAGCCGATTAATTATATCATGAAAATAAATATTTGTTTAAAATAAAATAAAATCTCAGTTTCTTTAAATTTGGTGACAGAGATAAACTGAACAACTCAAGCGAACATGCGTTCAATCAATCTGTTAATTCAGGATCACCCATGGGAGTCTGGGACCCAAATGGGAGCCCAGTGGTCCAGACAACTCCAGTGCTGGCTGTATAACGAATTGGTTCAATGTTATTTTAATGGAAGCACAACAACAATAAAATAGTAGGCTACAATAAAAAAAAACTCCCGGGGCGCATAGTAGCCTATTAGACATTTATTAACAAAACGATTAAGACGCAACAGGCCTACATAAAACAAAAGCATTATAACAGATAAATAAAAGATATTTGGAAATTTCCCTTTAAAATGAACGCTCAGTTTGTGGTTCAGTGTTATTTGATTGTTTTGTTATTGTTTTCAAAGACAAACTCACTTATAGTAAACAAATATTTATTTATTTTTTACTAACAAAATAGGCTATCTTGCGCTTTTTCCTCCGCTATAGGCTATCGACCTGTCAATCATCTCGCTGTCTCACTCTCGCAGCTATGATTATAGTTACAGTAAAAAAAAAAAAGATTTACCCTCATCGGTAGCCTATAGGCCTACCACCATTAGCAGTTTTGCATTAAAGTATTTGCAATGACATCTCCTTGTCTAAAACTGAGCGTATTGTCTTAAAGAAGAGTTATGACAGCTGCGTATACTTGACTGAACTTCACCCGCTGTCTAGCGCAGGCGCAGCACACACACATTTAACACTGCACAGCACAATTAAATAAAACCGGCTGGATGCAGATTAATATTTAATATTTCTGATATATAAATATTTATGTGAAACGGGTTAAGTTGCACAGAAGAAAGCCCGTTCTAGACATGCCCTGTACAGTTTAAGACGCGGAATACGCAGAGCCATAGGACTATTATTTTGTCGAACAGACCTGGGGAACTACTGATGACGTCACAGGCTCAGATTTGCTTGACCAATCGGGTGAAAGGGGCGTCTCATGACCGCCCACATGTGCAAAACGGATTTTGAAGTCATTTATCCGTTTTTGAACCGTGAACCAAAAAACGAAAAATCAAGCCGAAATCTCATATTTTTCGTTTTTTTGAAAAAACGAAAAACGAATAAAGGCTCGTTTTCTCGTTTTTGCTTATTTCATTTCAACTCGGAAAACAAACTATCAAAACGTACATGGACCATACTGAAACTTGTTTTGTATGTCCACGAGAAGGTTTGAATATGCGATAAACTAACGGTTTCTTCGTTTTTCCGTTTTTTAAACAAAAACGAAAAAACTAATTATCCGAAGGTACACGGACCCACGAGACCTCCTCTTCACAAAGCGCATGTAAGCATTTGTAATTGAAAGCAGCCTTCTGTCATTGAATTTCATATTTTTAATACATAAGCCCACTGCATTCCAAACGACATAAATGATGCCTTCGTAGAGCATTTTTAAGGAAAATACCGGCGAGCAAGACCGCACACTGCAAGTGTAACCTCAAGCAAAGCCTGCGTTTCTCACAGCGTATCCTGTGTGCAATGACGCGGGCCCGCGAATGTTGTAGTTCGCTTCAACCTTCCTGAAATTAATGAAAGATTATTTTATAGAAGGTTCGAGTGGTGTGTGTGTGCGTGGAATTGGAAGCAAGCAGAGTATGGGTGTTTCTAAAGCGCACGCAACTCATCATGCATCTGCGGTTAAAAAGAAGCTCAGAATCGATTCTGAAAATCCCCGAATCAATCCAGAATCGTTGGAGACTCGCGATGCATCGTTGTTTTTTTGTTTTGTTTTTTACCCCTGATCAACGCTAATGTTGACTAGCAGGCGAGTGAGCCAAACAGCTTTGCCCTTTGTTTACATTGTAGCAGAGCCCGTCTACGGAGAGCCTGTCCACTCCCTATTAAGCCCTATTGTACCGAATTTTGGTTGTAGTACCACCAGAGTTCCACTGGGGGCGCTTGCCATGAGTGCAAAATGAATGGGAGTCAATGGGGCTAGACGGCTAAATTTGTCTCTTTCACCCGATTGCCGTTGAGAAATCTCAGATGTGATTGTAGATTTTGCAAGTTCAACATGGGTTTTAGGTCGAAAGTTGAATGAACGAGTACTTATGTCGTTTTGATTTCTTACAGGTTGAGTTGTTGTTGCCCATAACACGCTAGCATTCTGCTAATGACGTCAGCATTCTGACGTCACTGACATTTTGAAAGACTTTTTTAAAGCAAATAAGTGACTCTAAAAAATCTAACACCCAGCAATGTGTAATTTCTTTGCATCTCCTTTCGAATACAACATTCAAATTACTAGACAAAAAATTATATCCTGAGAAAAGTGGATTTTGAGGGGTATACCGCCATTGACCTCCATTCATTCTGCACTCGTCCTGTGAGCGCCCTCATATGGAATCAGAGTGGAACTGCAACCAGTTCAAAAGCCGGAAGTGTAGTGAGAGTGAAACTTCTCGCCATATTAGACATTCTCTGATTGTAGCAGCAACATAAAACTTATAATTGGAACTGGTAATAGAAAATACAGCTAAAAATAATAAGACAGGCTACTTACAATTTGTTGTCCACAAACAGTGGGAACTGCTCCATTTCAGGAGAAGCTTTTCTGGGTAGCCTGCATTGTACTTTCTTAGGTTCTGGAAGCTGTTCTCCGTAAAATGTGCAGCACACCGATAAACGTTGGGGTTATAATGTTCAGGAACAGAAATTAACCATTCGAAGCTCGTCAGCCTTAGGAAGGTCAAACAAATGAGTTTTGGGAACGTGGTGGAAAAGCAGTGTCTCTTCGATATAGCAACAACACTATCTTCTCTAATGCTGCTCAACCAGACCTCGCACCTTCTTTCTCGTGTTCTATGGGCTTGGATTATTAAAATGAGTAACACTATAGGCTATGACTTCGCAAGTTCCGGGAAAAAAAACGTGGTGCAGTCCAAACGAGCCGTTCGTTGTAGTTCTTGGAAACTGAATTCTGTTAAAGAGCTTCGTAACCTTGCAAAAGTCATCATGAATGATTTTATTTAACCGGATAACTAAATAATAAAGTCGATTAAGAAATAATTTATCAAAAGATGGCAAGAACCACTTTCAAGATGGAGGACAGTTCTCAGATTACCACATATCAGTTTTTTATTTTTATTTTATTGCTTACAATTTTCTTTGCATAGTAACTCTACACACAAACCATCAAATAATTATATATAGCCTACGTCAAACTACATAATATTATGTGTAAAAACCTACATGGTGACTTGTACATTCAGTATATATTTACAAAATGAACAGAAATGCAAAAGTAAAAAATGTATTGTTATTTATTGTTTCTCAAAACATTACATTTTGATTTCTAAGTGAACAAATTACATAGCCTAAGTTTTTTCAAATTATTATTGGGTGTATATAATAGGATATGAGAGGATATGTATAGTGTGTCATTTAGGCTAGGCTAAATGGCAGATTTTCAAAAGAGCTTAGATTTGAAGAACTGTGTTTAGGGTTTTGCAAAAAGTTTGTTTTACAATTGCAAACCGAGTGTAAAGCAGATAATGTTCTTGCAGTTACACATGTCTGAAGATTGGGTAGGCTATATGACTGAATGGTTGGGCGTCAAGTAGACTAACGGAAGGTCATGTTATTGGAAATTTTAATTTGAATAAAACAAGTTTTGCGCCATCGGTAATTCGATTCAAAGGAATCCTTTGCATCAAAGGAAAGGTATAACGTAATCCTTTCATTTTGAAAATGAAAACATAAAATGTAAAAAACATTTAACCAAAAGTAAGTTTACATCCCAACGGACAATTAGATTCAAATGCTTCAAAACGTAAAATGTTTTATTTATTTTTTAACATTTTCCATTGCATTGAGACAACAGGAGGTGTGGACCACTCTTGTAGACTATGAATTTGTAATTATTCCACGTTTTTACACAAGTTACTTTCTTTATTTGAATAAATATTAATTAAAGCATTATGAAACACTGTCTACAGTATTATTCCAGTTTGCCATTTTATATAAACAAAGCTTATTCCTTAATAGCCCGTTTTATATCTAAAATACATTAATTTTAGGATCAGTCCCTATTTGTTAGTATGACATATTAAGCACTTTATCCATATGAAACAGGAAATCAAAACTTTGTGGTTTTGGAGGTGATGTAAACAATAATGGTGGTGCACTGATTAACTATAAAAAGTCTAAAAGATAAAATAAATAATGTACGTTTAAATGCAAATGCACAATGAACATATAAACTATTTGATCTAGATAAGTCAAATACTTTTTCCTTAGAACTTAGATTGAAGGGACTTTCCGCCATATTCATAAAAAAACAAACACTTGTAACAACACAGTTTAAAATGATGCATAAGATTATCCAAGTACTTAGAAATAAACCATTAAAAAACTATAACTAATACAATTAATTTCTACTAGCAAAACACAATATGAATAAAATTCTATATGGATTTTCTAAATGAAACATTTTTCAAAAAGTCAACATGGCCATATTTAAAACATTGCTTATTTTTTCAAAACGTACACAATTCAGAGGCTTGTAAGAATCAGCAGGCTTAAGTCTCTGACAATCTTATCCAAAATTGACACAATTCTGTTAAATATTCATGTCTGGTTGTTGTAAATTCTTCATAAAGATATTGGTGGACTTTAATCACATTCAAACTCGTTCATATTTGCTCCGAGTATCTCTCCTCTGACGTTGGAAGAAAATGTAGCTCCATCTGCAAGCAGTTCCATAGGTGGACAGACTAAAGATGAGATTTACTGACTTTACCAGAAATTGAAATGAGTTTCTCCTCATGAGCGGAGTCTGCAAAATCAGAAAACAAATTTCAAGTTTTATTTTAAAGAGAATTTAAACTAGTAAAAATAATCACTCACGCTTTGAAAATTCTTCGGTCGTGCGACTTTGTGGTTTCATCTGGTCTGCAAATGTTGTGTTCAGAAACTGATGTTTGAGCCACGTTGCACGATCGTCCTCAAAAGACTTCCTCTGAAAGAAGAGAACAATGCGGTAAAATCAAGATGAATTAAGAACTGAATTCAGAAGTCCATAAAAACCGGTCACAGGTCAGAACCTCATGGCCCAATCTGATGGCAGCCTCAGTGAAATTTCTCCTTTCCATTTCAAAGTTTTTCCTCTGTTCTTCAAACACTCTCCACTCTTCTTTCAAGCGTTCCTTCTCTTCCAGCATGTAGGAATCATTCAGAACAGCTGCAGTCTCCTCATCACAGGGTGTGTTGAGCTGTTGCTGTAAAAAAAGAGAAAAAAAAAGCTTGTGTCTAGGAAAGCAGCTGTGTTTACTTGTAATTTTAAGCATTAATAGCTATATTTAAATGGACATCTTAATGAATCTGAACGCTAAATAAAGTGATGGTCGTGTTTATACGTCACAAGCTTCAAATCGGAATGGATTTTTTGACTGTGCCTCTACTTACTTGCAGAAGTTGTTGTTGAGTCTGAATAAACTCTTTGCACTGCTGAATTTCTTGTTTGAGCCTCTCCATCTCCTCTTCATGGAGTTGTTTGGCGATCATCTCTTCACTGTCTCCAGCTTGCACCATTGAGGTTGCATAACAAAATATAATAACAGCATCTGTATAGTTATTTTACAATAGCTTTGTGTGCCTAAGTCGTGTGTATTGGCTGATAAAGCCACAAAATAAATAAATCAGAAAAGGCGGTGATGAACAAAAAGGTGAGACTTAGGGTGTGTTTTGCACTTGTAGTTCAGTTCTCTTGGTTCTTTTGGTCCGGACCAAAACATTTGAGGCTATACTGTAACTATAATGAAAATGATAAAGATATAGTTCTAAAAATCATTCTAAACATACAGTTAAAGAATAGCAGAGTCCACAATTCAATATCGTACAATTCGGTATTGTTGGAATTATTTTCAGAACGATAAAAACATTGACAGCCAATCAGAATCCATTCTTTTTTATGAGCTTGAGCATTTAAAGAGTTTGTAGTTATCGTTTTTGGTGTGAACGGCCCTTTAGACCCATTTTTACTACTAAACATGAAACAAAACAAATAACCACTTTTATGATGTATATTTTGCGAAGTACTTTACCGAACATCCAAAACAATACTGTGTGCTGGACTAAATGTATACTCGTTGTATGTGGCGTACAAATGATGGTACTTTTACCAGCCGAGAACTCATGAAGAGTCTATAAAATGTGTAAAGGAGTCAAAACAGTGGCAGAAATTCCTCCCTTGCACACAAATAAAGATCTGCTGCAAGGCGACATAGTTTCTGACGCCTGTATCGAATGTAATGGGCAACGTACGTCAGTTGGCAATGTTCATGCTTATTCAAATGAACTGCACTAGGAGAGCAATCGCACCAGAGTTCGTTTTAATCGAACCAAACCTGCCAAGTGTAAACACACCCTTAATTCGAATCCTCTACCTTGGCTGTCCAGTCTCTCAACATGATGTTTGAGTTTCCTCCACTGCTGACGAATGCTGTTGGTCAGTTTCTCCCGAGCGTGATCACAGGACATCTCAGGATGTCCTTTCAAAGGTTCCTCGTCATCTGAATTTGTCTGGAGAGTCAACTGAAATATGACCAAAATCATTCTTTCATTTTTTTGTTGTTGGTTATAAATTTAAATGGCTTAAAAATATGGTGAAAGAAATGGTGTAGCGTCAAATGTATATGGACAGTCCAATGTCACAACACTTACTGGGTGCATAAATCAAAAAGAAGAGAAAAATCACAATCTGTACACAACGAATAGGGCAGAGGCGCTCCAACTGTTCGTTTATTATACTTCAACAGAGGCAACAAAAAGACGTGCAAAAAAGGTGCTATAAAGTGCAAAACGTTTGAGAGATCAACTCTTCATCTTAAAAATTAAAATAACACTTATACAGCAAGCACATAAAACATAAAAATCTTTAGTGTAAAAAGGTAGTTATGGACATGACAGTCAAACCTGATCCATATTATTGCTTTGTTTCTCTTCCTTTTGGCATGTCTTTGAATTTAAAACCACCACCATTTCTCGTTTCATTTGTTGAAGCACTTTCTTCAGCTCTATGTTCTCCATCATTAGCTCCCTCTGACGGTTATCAAATTCATTGAGAAGAGTTTTGTACATCTCTCCCTCATGTCTGAAAAAACAAAACAAAAAGAATGTTTTTTATATGATATTATACTGAAGGAGAACAATTAAAACTGCAACAACAACAAAAAAAACCCCAAATGATTATGTATTTTACCTGGATTCAGTTTTTCCAGTTTTCCAAAGACATCTCCTCCCGTCCGACCTTCCAACATAATTCAAAACTTCCATTCCTGACAAAGTACAGTAGTACAGTAATTGTAATAATATTTCACAATATTACTGTTTTTGATCGAATAAATGCAGCCTTGGTGACGCAGCCTTCCTAATATTGTATCTATTATTAAAAATATACACTATATATACAGTAATATTATTGGTTGATATACAAGTAATACATATTACCTTGTTTATTTTCCTTTTTGGCAATGAGTAGTTGATTGAGGCGCTCCTTTACTCTGTTGTGCTCCCTTTCTCTTCTTTTGATGTCATGGTTGTATTGTGTGGCACGGCTTGCAATGATACCCTGTAGCCTTTGCACCTATTAAAGTAAAGACCATATCTGATTTGACAAAAGACTGAGGATCCAAGACTGTAGAACCAAAAAAAAAAAAACTTTGCAGCTTTCTCATTCAATTTTCATACCTCTTCTTTTGCATCTTTTAGGCAATTTTGCAAAGTCTTTATATTTGTTTCCAGCTGACGCTCTCTCTCGTGCAAGCGCATGTTTTCCTTTTTCGAAAGATCAAGCTGGTCCTACAAAACAGTGAAACGTTTTTTGTTGTTTTTTAGTTTTACTGGAAAAACTATGGAAGCTTATTTCCGCTGAATAAAAAAAGAAAAAAAAGTAATTGCGACTTCTCACAATTCTTGCATGATACAAACTTGCAATTCTGACTTTTTTCTCAGAATTGCAAATTTGTATCTCACAATTCTGATTTTATAACTTGCGATTGCGAGTTTATATCACAATTCTGAGAAAAAAGTCAGAATTGCAAGTTTAAAGTCTGATACTGTTTTTTTTTGTTTTTTTGTTTTTTTATATATATATTTTTTAAAGGAAAGTCTTAATTGTGAGAGTCTGAATTTCGAGATAATTAGCAAAATTGAAAAGATAATTGCAACTTTCTATCTCACAATGTTTTTCCATCACAATTGCGAGTTATAAATTATGGGATATAAACTCGCAGTTGCGAGAAATTAAGCTTTTAAATCAATTACGAGTTTATATCTTGCAATTCAGACGTCTGTCTCGCAATTGCGAGTTTATAGAAAGAGAAAGTAGTCCGAATTGTGAGATATAAACTCAGAATTGCGGAACAAAAAGCTTAATTTCTCGCAACTGCAAGTTTATATCCCATAATTTATAACTCGCAATTGTGATAGAAAAAAATTGTGAGATAAAAAGTTGCAATTATCTTTTCAATTTTTTTTATTCCATGGCAAAAACAAGCTTCCATAAAAAAAATATTAATTTGTTTGTATGTAGTAACACAGTCAAACCTTTAGTCTGGAGTTGGTGAGGTGTTGGTAGTGGAGGTCGCTGCTGGACTTGAGCTGCTCCACCTCCAGCTCCTCCATCATTCCAACACCTCGACGGTGTAGCTGAAGCAAGTCATGTATGTTGTTTAGGGCAACCACAGCATCCAGATCACGAATGCCGCCTGAGTTACGGAAAATTGGCGGAAAGCACAGGGATGACAACTCCTGTGAATGTAAAGAGTGGCAAATGTACTCATGCCATTGCCACACGAGTCCATTTATAATACGAGATTCAAGTTTGTTCTTGTCTAGATTCTTCTTCTTCGAACCCACAAGACAAGCTGCAGACAAATATAAGAGCACCTACCTGATTGATGTACAGAATGCACTCAGAGATATTCTCTTCCGTGCAGAAGTTGCTTGAGACACTGAAAGAACTTAAAGGCAGAGGAGGCATCACAGATGCTGTGTAGAGTCTTGAAGGAGACATTCTAGTTAATAATGCGTAGAAGTTCTGGAAAAGAACAAGAAACGTACACATACATAAAATAATCCACAATTTAAAAAAACGCACTAATAAGTGTAAAGATTTCTCTCAAGATTACTTGTGCATGCTGTTACGGTTACAACAAGTGAATGTGAATACTGCTCTAAATGAGGTTAGGAGGGGAACCTGTCCTTAAAATAACTTTCCACAGTATTTTGAGTCGCCTAATCTTTCCCTTTTCCCACAAGACTTTGGTTATCTGGAGCACGGATGTGAAATCTGTTACTAATATCAACTATGTTCTAAGTAATGACTTAATATGCCAAATGCAATTGATTTAAAGGAATATTTCGCCCATTGTCATTATTTACTTGCCTTGGTCATTCCAAAACCTGTATGATGTGCTGCATTCAAGCCATGTCATAATTACCATAAATAAAGAGCTCCGTATGCTTTCGAATTGCTCTCACGGTACTTTGATGTCAAAAAACGATCGGTCTGCCCAGTGCCGCTTCAAGTCGTACACACCTTACATGTGCAGTGGTACAGCAGCCACATAGTACAAGTCATAACTCTCAGAAAATTGTGAGTTTAAGTGTTGGCTGCGTCCTAAAACTTAGGCATGTGACTTGTTGCCTCACTGCCCTATCAGGCAATGACTTTGCAGGCAGTGTTTGTGCAGGAAGGCCCCTCACAAAACTGATTTCGGACAGACTTCTGAGGCAGCGTAACGGTTGAATGATCTACAGCAAAATAAAGCGAGGTTTGGTGATAACTAAGCAAATATTTAAGCTAGAAATGACATCAAAAGTGGAAAATGTTGGTCAAAAACTTATATTTACACACAAACTGACCACCAACCGCAACTTTCAGACACCATCTTTATTATTTAACTGTCACTGAATGGAAAGCACAGGATTGTGGGATATCAAAGGCAGCGAAGGATACATCTATGCTGCCTTCAAAAATCCATCAGATGAAGGGATCTCAGGAGACAGGAAGTGAAGCTAACATTGAATTCGGACATTCCTTGATGCCTTCCTACCTTGCAATGTGTCCTCCGAAGGCAGTATTTTTAAGATTTTAATTACAAGTTCTACAAGCACGTGAAGGCTTTTCACAGATCAGAATTATTATGGTAATTACGGGATGGCGTGAACGCATCTCTGTTACCACATTTGCCAAGCTCAAAAATGGAGAAAAAACTAAATGAAAACACTCTAAACTATGACTCGTGCACCATATCCAAAGTCTGAATTATGAAGTTTGAACAGACTAAAATTTAGGTTAAGAATTAAAAACTTTCCCATCCACCAAAGTTCTCGAGTAAAATACTGTATGGTATAGTCAGAAGTCAGGTTTAAGGTCATAACATAGGGTATGTGTTTTGGCCGTTCATTTTGATGACAACAGCGGTTTGGGGGTGGAAAACAGGTTTCAAAGTGCAAGGTTTTGAAAATGATACCTTTACCTTCACGTAAACAACAAAAACGTGAACTTGTGAAAACGGTGACGTCATGTGCATGCGTCTTACATGTTCACGTATGCATATTACATGTTCATGGGGTGTTTCCAGGGGGGCAGGGTTTCATATTATTTTGAAGCTTCCCCGGGCGCCGCCATTGATTAGCAGACCATCACCTGCTGTTAGCATTCCATTGACTCCCATTCATTTTGGCGTCACTTTGACAGCGAATAACTTTACATCTGAGGCGTTTAAAGACTCCATTTGTCCATTATTTATTTCTAAAGAAACACAAAAATGTATAAAAGGCTCCATTACCTTGTAGCTTACGTTATGGCCCCGTAGAAGCAATTTTTGTAAAAAATAGGCTAACGATTGCGTCATAACCACGCGACTCTATCGCACAGTAGAGAGATTACCGTATAGACAGGAGGAGAAGCTCGCGGGCAATCGGGGGGACGTGGAGGCAAAATGACAAAATAATTAATCAGAATACCTAGCAAAAGTTTCTCCTGCTCCTAGCTCATGGACACCTCTTACTCACACTCTCCATCTCTGCAAGGGAATGATTCAGATTTCTCTTGGCACAGCTACTAGTAGATAGAGGGGTTACTCACGTAACATCTACGTCGTCAAGCTCAGTTTGAGTCTGTGCAGTACGCTCGACCCCCAGGAAGTGAGAGCTTCTAATTGACTTCACTTGTCTCTGTTGAATCCAATGGGGTCGCTGTGTCCAGTTTATATACCGTCTATGGGTGTTTCTTGGAAAAGTGGCATCGCCGACTACAGGCCTGTCAGCATAATACAGCCTTTTTAGTCATTTTTGCAGATCAGTGTGAACGGGAACGTTTTGAGTGACAGTTGTTTTTAGTACATGGTTGTCGTGTAAACATAGTTACAAAGAATGTGAGAACCAATAAAGGTGACATCCAATGTGAGGTGATCCATTGAAAAGCATCATATTAAAGCTACTTAAAGTTCAGTCTTTTCCTCATATGGTATTTGGAATATAGCGCAAGTTTTTTAAAGAGTCCACGGACATGGTTACTATGAACTGTTGTGGAAAAGAACTGAGTGAAGATTCTGCAAAATTATCCATTTAAAAGTCTAGAACAATTTGAGTATAAATAATAAAATTGTCATGTTTAAGTAAATTATAACTTTAAATGACCAAACAACGACTTTTTCCATCTACAAGATTCCACCTCATTTTCAGTGACTTTTCTAGTCCTCATTTTAAAGAAATTGCACTCATAAAGAACATTTATAACCAATTATATATAGTGATTAAAAATCACTATAGCAATTTCCAATATTTTAAAATATAACATTTTACTCTTCCATGCATGGAAAACACAACATTGCTATGTAAATATTTAAAAAATCCATATATATACAGTACAGGCCAAAAGTTTGGAAACATTACTATTTTTAATGTTTTTGAAAGAAGTTTTCTTCTGCTCATCAAGACTGCATTTATTTGATCAAAAATACAGATTTTTTTTAAAATATTGTGATATATTATTATTATTACAATTTAAAATAATTGGTTTTCAATTTATTATAGGCTACTTTAAATTATCATTTATTTCTGTGATGCAAAGCTGAATTTTCAGGATCATTACTCCAATAGAAATCAATCTAATATGATGATTCATTATCAAAGTTGGAAACATTTCTGCTGCTTAATATTTTTTTTCAGAACCTGTGATACTTTTTTAGGATACTTTGATGAATAAAAAGTAAAAAAAGAAGAAAAAAAAAGCAAATGTTTTAAAAATAGAAATCTTTTGTAACAACAATATACACTACTGGTCAGTCATTTGGGGTCAGTATTTTTTTTTCTTTCTTTTTTTGAAATAAATCAATACTTTTATTCAGCAAGGATGTGTTAAATTGATAATAAAGAAGATTTATATTATTAGAAAAAAAAAATTTATTTGGAATAAATGCAGTTCTTTTTAACCTTTTATTCATCAAATATATTAGGCAGCAGAACTGTTTCCAACACTCATAATAAATAAGAATATTAGAATGATTTCTAAAGGATCATGTGATAGACTGGAGTAATCATCCTGAAAATTCAGCTTTGCATCACAGAAATAAATGATAATTTAAAGTATAATAAATTGAAAACCAATTATTTTAAATTGTAATAATATATTACAATATTACATTTTTTTTCTGTATTTTTGATCAAATAAATGCAGGCTTGATGAGCAGAAGAAACTGCTTTCAAAAACATTAAAAATAGTATGTATATATATATATATATATATATATATATATTATAATATAATATAGTATATGAACACAGCAATCCATGAGAAGCTCAGTATTACTGGATAGTAGGCAACACACCTCTATCAGGTCTAAAGTAGGTTAAGGTGAGAAGAAGGATTTCTGCATTAGGACGCTGAATTTACTCGATTGCATGATGATAATGAGACATAAAAGTGATATTTACATCTTTACTATTTGGGAATAACATACAGATGGTAAACAAACGAGGACTTACCGCGTATCTTTTGGGCATTCAAAAGCACTCGTGAGGCTTGTCAGCTTCATTTCCCGGCATTTGCACAGACTGATACATTTTCCCGGGAAGTTTGCGTAATAAACCGTCTTATTGTGGCACGTAGTTACATTGATGCAGGCGCGTTCTGCTCAGGCTCAACCTTGAACGAAAACAGTCACAAGCAAACGCGTTGCCGTGCAACGAATACGAGGGCGTGTCATTGGCTGTAACTCATGCCCCCTGCGGAATATCGACCAATAGACTTCGTCGCAGTCAATGCAGGTGCTAAAAACTAAAATAGGCTAGTTATAGTAACAATCTACCAAAATGCAATATTAAATATAAGGACATTTAACATCAGACAAGCAACGTTTTTGTCTACCCATTTTATTTCAGCATATCTAACTTTCAAATACAACTAGGTTCTGATGAAGACAAAATAATCACAAACATTATAATGAAAGGTCTCTACAAACACATTTGCCCTTCCTATGACAAATGCAATTTTTACATATTCCAGACAAAACATATTTTACAACATTTTAGTCAAATATACAATGAAAGCAGCAACATTTCAGCATAGCAGCAATCAAATAATACTTTGCACATACATATACACCTACAGTAATTATAAACTTCACTGAAATCCGTTAGCATATTTGCTAAACAGTTTTATTTGTTAAAGTTTCTGTCATGACTGTGCTTATACTGCAGCACATAAGTTAAATGCTAACAGGAATGGGAAGACCCAAAGGTTCGTCTTCCCGGGACAAAGGGTCTCTTTTGGCCTCCAGCCACCAAGTTGTCATTTCGCCTTTGCCCTGTTTAACAAAAAGTCGCAATCAGTAAATCTCCTAAACACAATGCCCTGAAGGACAGCATCATACAAAAGAAAGGAAGAGGGGAGAGAGCGCGACTGCACAGAGGTGTGTATTTGCTTGTACATAATGAACACACAAGTGAAAACACAAAAGCCAGCTGAGACCGGGCCCTAATTGAGAGGCACAGCTGAGCTGGGGTCAGAGTTCAGCCTCTGGGGACCATATACCATCATTTCAGGAAGAAAAACATCAATAGAATATTGATTTGGTTGAAGGATCTATAATATACCAGAGCTGCGTTTCCCGAAAGCATCACTAGCCAACTATAGTCACAAATTTCATTGAATTGTGTTGGTAACGACGAAACTTGTGACCATAATTGGTATATTGGCATATTTATTAGTATAAATATTATGATAATAATAATTGTATAATAATAATTTCAAAATAATATATTATTATTATTATTATTCATAAATTGAATAGACAATTTATAATAAAATAAAAATGTAAAAAAAAGTAATGAGCACACACATCATTTTAACAAAAATATTTCTTACTTCATAACTGTCGTTGAATTACTTATTTTAAAAAAAAATTGTTTATGTAAGCTATTTTGACCTATGTTTAACCGATAATACGCTGTTTATTTTGTCCACAACATCAGCACATTAATCATCTTGTCAAGCCATAATGCTATGGAGCACCTAAAGGGATATGAAGATTGAAGAATTTTTTTTTTTTGCGTTTGCTCACAAAAATGTAGCTTTTTCTCCAAAAGGTGTTGTGTTCCACGGAGAAACCCGTGTAGTCCCTCACAAATATTTAGCATTCTCTTGCAAATGTATTGCTTTTCCTCAAGAAAATTTGCATTCACTCGCAAAACTTTTGCGTTCTCTTGCGAAACTTTTGCGTTCTGACACAAAAGTATAGTTTTCCACTGAGAAACTTTTACGTTCTTTTATAACGTTTGCGTTCTCTCACAAATGTATTGTACAATGTGAATCTTACAAAAATGTATGATTGTTAGAAAAAAAGTACGCATGAAGAACCCCTAAACGTAGGCAGATCGTACGAAAACATATGAAAGATTGTACGAATTCGTACAAATTAGCCACCAATTTGCCAAAACGTAAAATTGGTACCGAAATGTGTCATTTCATCACAAAAGTTTAATGATTGAACACAAAGTTTCTAGAGGAAACAGAAGTTTCACGAAAGAATGCAAAATCACTGAAATATAAATTTTCCTCCCATCTCATTTTTTCATCACCAAATCCCTTTAGGGGCTTTGTAGTATGCAGAGTTTGCAAGTTAACCATGGCAACCAGGGTGAATGAACTAAATATTTTCCCACTAAATTTACGACAGGCAAAATGATAGCTCTGTGGGTGGCTTCCTTTGCATACACAAACAAGTGACCATCTTACCTTCACATTGAGAGACCCACGACACATCAGCACGTATCCGCCAAGTGTGTGTAGAAGGTCTGCTGAAGAGCCACTGCACTGGATCTTTAAAGCTATATAACAACAATACGAAATATAGCCTAAAGGCATGTGGAAAGGAAATGACAAGCCTAAAAAAGCTGACAAGTTTTATAATGATCCCAAATATTCTAGAGACTTTTGGTACTAATAGCACAGTAGCCTACTTAGCTTTATTTTATTTTTTTATCTCCACAGAAGTTTAAGAGAGGGAAATATTTGGATCCAACCGTAACCAACATTCAGTTTTATCCCTTTATATCCAATAAAACAGTACTCAAAGACAAATATTTACAAGATTCCATTCGTCCGGAAATGTCGGACAGGCTCAGTTACTAATTGACGCTGTGTAAACAGCTGCGTTTGCCCAAATACCTTCACTGGTGGACTCCATGCGGGCCGCGGTGTTTACAGTGTCGCCAAATAAGCAGTATCGTGGCATTTTGGTGCCAACCACCCCTGCTACAACTGGGCCTAAGATAACACAAAATTCTGTAAATAAAGTTCATAAAATTCTGTCTCATCCAAAGGACATGGTAACCAGCTTGACGCTAATTTCAAGGAAAGATGATTAATGGAAGCCATGCTGACCCGAGTGAATGCCAGCCCGTATCTTCAGCTGTGTGGTGGGCTTGTGTGGGATTTTAAACGCGTGACAGACGCTGATCAAGTCCAGCGCCATGCTGGCAATTTCCCCAGCGTGTTTGATCCCGTTCTCTTTCGGTACTCCTGAGACTACCATATCTGCGGAGGGAGGGGGTTTTCATTGATTTTTTGAGCAATTTGATGCGAACGTGTGACATACAGAGGAAGCAGGATCTCTGTAATCGCACTCACAAGCATCTCCTATAGTTTCCACTTTGTACACATCATAGTTGTCGATGATGTCATCAAATGTGGTGTAAAGCTTGTTGAGAAAATCCACAACCTGGTGAGGAGTGCTGGAGCCTGAGAGTTGGGTGAAGCCCACTATGTCACTGCCCAAAAGAAATTGATATTCATTAATATATCATATAATAATTTATAATATGCTAACGAGTTCAAGAGTTTTGGATCAGATTTTTTTCTGTAGAACTCTTCAGCAGAATGCATTAAACTGTTAAAAAGTAACAGGTACATAAAATGGGTATTTCAAATAAAAGCTGTTCTGACTGCATTTAAAAAATACTAAAGTAGAAAAGTTATGTTAAATTGGAATAATGTTGCTGGATATTACTGTTTTTACTGTAAATGCAGCCTTGGTGAGCATAGAAGAAATTTAAAAATCTTAACAAACCTAAATATTTGAACAGTAGTACAGTAGGCTATAGCCTATATAACGTACTCGGTTACTAACGTAACCTCGGTTCTCTCTAGAAGAGGGACCGAGTACTGCGTAAGATATCTTACGCTAGGGGAAAATCCTTTTTCCGCGAGATATTGAAGCCAAAAATTATCCTTAATTTTGTAATAATGCAAAACGCGTTGCAGCAGCAATGCAGACATAGGCGAGACAGCTCGCGCGCCTATTGGCTGCTCTGCGGCAACTGCAGCAGCCTATCGAGCGAGGCCTGGCGTGACGTCAGACCCAATCAGGGCACTTCGCGCCCGCTGCGTCACGTCCCGCCGAAATGGGCGTGGTCTAGGCCTATAAATATCGCTCGCAGGCAGCTATTATCTGGTTTTTCATCATCGAAGCAACCAGAGCGTGTGCATGCACGGCAAGATACGCAGTACTCGGTCCCTCTTCTAGAGAGAACCGAGGTTACGTTAGTAACCGAGTACGTTCTCTTACGAGAGGTCTCTCGTACTGCGTAAGATATCTTACGCTAGGGGACCCAGTGTAAAACGCCGTGCGTGCTGAGATCTGACACCAAAGACCCAAGGGCGAAAGCCCGGGGTACATATAGTGCACAATCACTCAGTGAACTCACAGAGAGTCCGGGAAGAAGGAGGGGTGCAGCCTCACTTTCCACATAAAGTAGCGTCGAAGGGACGCAAATTTCATCATACAGACAGGGCGGGGTACGGCCTGAACTGATGGAAAAAAATGTGGGTCTTACACAGTTTGCCCAGCTTTAAACTGTCGAAAATTGAGCTGTGCTCAGTAAACGCAGCATTCTGAGCTGAACGCATCAGGTCAGATAATACTGGTAGTCTAGACCGACAGCAGCCTGGCCTGCAGGGCGGGAACCTCTAGGTTATAGAACCTTATAAATGTAGACGGGGAGGCCCAGCCTGCCGCCATACAAATATCTTGCAAGGCAATCCCACTCGACCAAGCCCACGAAGAGGCCATGCCTCTTGTGGAATGCGCTCTGACACCCAAAGGGCACTGCATGCCCTTGGAGGCGTATGCCAGCGCTATAGCATCAACTATCCATCTGGATAGGCTCTGTTTCGACGCGGCTAGTCCCTTAGAACGTCCGCTAAACGAAACAAAGAGCTGTTCCGTCTGTCTGAAAACAGACGAGCGAGACACATAAGCTCGTAATGCCCTGACTGGGCAAAGGAGGCTCGCGTCTCTTTCCTCATCAGGGACCGGTAGGGCTGACAGAGAGATAATCTGCGCCCTAAACGGTGTGTTGAGGGATTTTGGAACATAACCGTGCTTAGGTTTGAGTATAACTTTTGAGTCATTGGGCCCAAACTCCATGCACGCCGCGCTCACAGAGAGCGCGTGCAGATCCCCTATGCGCTTCACCGAAGCGAGAGCCAGCAAAAACACCGTTTTGAAAGACAGGTGTTTCAAATCGATTGACTGTAAAGGCTCAAATGGCGCACCTTTCATGGCTTCCAGAACCGTAGAAAGGTCCCATACGGGGACTGAGGGAGGTCTGGGAGGATTCAGTCTCCTAGCTCCTTTAAGGAAGCGGATGACTAAATCGTTCCTTCCTATTGACTGACCAAGCGTTGTTTCTGAGAACGCTGCTATAGCCGCCACATAAACTTTGAGCGTGGAGGGGGCCCTGCCCCCATCCAACAGCTCTTGTAGGAAGGAAAGCACCTCCGTCACATCACAATTTGTGGGTGACACACCACGGGCTGTGCACCAGCCCGAAAACACTGACCATTTCGAAGAATAGAGTCGTCTTGTAGACGGAGCTCTAGCCTGCGTGATCGTGTTTAATACTCCTTTAGGGAGTCCAACATGTACCCGTTGATGGCCCAGACATGAAGGGACCATAGATCCGGGTGAGGATGCCAGATCGAGCCGCGGGCCTGTGAGAGGAGATCTCTCCTCACTGGTACTGGCCACGGGGCAGTACTTGCTAACTGCATCACGGCTGGGAACCAAGGTTGGTTTTTCCAGAACGGTGCTACCAGCAGTACTGAGCATCCTTCTTCCCTGATCCGTTCTATCACCTGAGGCAGGAGAGAGACGGGGGGAAAAGCATAGAGCGGGCGGCGGGGCCACACATGGGCCAGCGCGCTCCTGCTCTTGGAGAAAAATTCTTGACAGTGAGCGTTTTCTTGAGACGCAAACAGGTCCACTTCCGCTCTGCCGAATTTCTTCCACAGCAGTTGGACTGTCTGTGGGTGTAGGGACCATTCGCCTGCCGGAACGTTGTTCCTGGACAGTCTGTCTGGTCCTATATTCATGATCCCTGGCACGTGCGCTGCTCTGAGCGAGCGCAGGTTGCACTGAGCCCATACCAGGAGGCGTTCTGCCAGCCTGTACAGTTTCTCGGATCTGATGCCGCCCTGGCGATTTATGTAGGATACCACAGACATGTTGTCCGAGCGGACCAAGACGTGGTGACCTTTTATTTGGGGACAAAAACGCGTCAGCGCGTTGTCTACTGCCAGCATTTCGAGGCAGTTTATGTGCAGGAGCTTCTCCCGTTCTGACCACTGGCCGAAGAACGGTCTGCCCTCGAGCAGCGCTCCCCATCCCGAGGTGGACGCGTCCGTGGACACCACTTTCACCCTCGAGGAAGTCCCCAGGCTTACACCTGATTGGTACCAGTCGTTCGCTTTCCAGGGTTTCAGCGCTGTAACGCATTTCTGATTGACCCTGAGGCGAAGCAAACCGGGTGCCCACGCTTTGCGTGGGACTCGCGCTTTCAGCCAAAACTGCAGCGGGCGCATGCGGAGCAGACCCAGCTGGAGTACTGACGATGCTGAGGCCATGAGACCTAGCATCTTCTGAAATCTTTTGAGCGGGACAGACGCGCCGCAGCGAAAAGAGTTCGCTGTGCGTCGAATGTCTACCGCGCGCCGTTGTGATAGTCGCGCTATCATGGATAGTGAGTCCAGTTCTGTGCCCAGGAAAGATATTTTCTGACTGGGTGACAGGGAGCTCTTCGCCCAATTGACACTCAGACCCAAATCCTCGAGGTGATCGAGTAAAATGGTCGTGTGTTCTATGAGCACTGCGCGAGATTGCGCTAGAATCAGCCAATCGTCCAAATAATTCAGCACTCGCATGCCTCTCATTCTGAGGGGTGCGAGCGCCGCGTCCATGCACTTCGTAAATGTACGGGGTGCTAGGGACAAACCGAACGGCAGGACTGTGTACTGATATGCCTGGCCCTCGAAGGCGAATCTCAAAAATCGCCTGTGACGTGACGCTATCTGTATTTGAAAATACGCGTCTTTCAGATCTATTGACACAAACCAATCTCCTTGGCGAATCTGCACAAGGATTTGCCTGGTCGTGAGCATCCTGAACTGTCGCTTCACAAGCACTTTGTTCAGTTGCCTTAGATCTAGTATGGGTCTGAGACCCCCGTCTTTTTTCGGTACCAGGAAGTATCTGCTGTATAGCCCTCCTTCGCTCTGATCTTGAGAGAGGGGTTCTATGGCCCCTTTTCTCAATAGTTTCGTCACTTCGGCTCGAAGTAGATGTGCTACTTCTGTTTTTACCGTGGTCTCGACGCGCGCCACATAGCGGCGAGGGCGTCGGCGAAACTGCAGCGAATAGCCTCTTTTTATAATGTTCAGCACCCACTTCGAAACCCCGGGCAGCTTTGCCCATGCGTCTGCATGGATAGCTAGGGGTCGAATACGAAGCGCGCTCCGCTCGCTCAGCGATGGAGAAGCTTCTGTGTGCTGTAACACAAGCGTGTCGCTCGTGACATTTGAGGCATGGGGCGCGCTGATGACAGCGGGCAGATTGCCCGCGCTCGACTCCTCTACGGTGGTTAACCGCGAGGGGGAGGGCTGGGCGGTTCCCGTGGGAACTGTCATGTCTATGTGTGGATGTGGGCGCGGGACAGCGGGCACATTTATCACACCGAAAACATCGTTCGCTTGCGTGAAGCGAGTGCACGTTGGTTTCGTTTTTACAGAAACCGTGAGACATGCGTAACGTGGTGTTAGTGGGCACTGGGTAGTGGGCACATTCACCATGTTTAAAGCGCAACCGACCTGAGTCGGTTTTATGTGCGCGAGCCCTGTGTGACAGGCTGTGCTTATGTGTAGGGATGGGCACTGGGCAGTGGGCATTCTTACTACACACGAAACACCATCGGCCGTGGCCGGGACACCAGAAAATACGCTCTTTTGGGGATTTATCTGGGTAGCCGTGAAAACGGCATTTGTGTGCAGGCAAGCGGGTGACAGAACCGACTTGTTGGCTGCAGAAAACACTGGAACAGTCACATTTTCTGGAACTGGACGAGCGAATAGCTTTGGTGTGAGTCCGGCCGCAGCGGGACTGGAACACCGTCGTTTTCCTAGCTGTGCTAGGACGACTTCGGGGCCTCGGGCTTCACCGTAACCTTAGGTCGCGGGCCGCGTCCTGCGGGGCGGCGACCGGATGAGCGGGAGCGCGGTCTCGCGCTTCTGGCCTGGCGGCGCTGTGAAGTGGAGGCAGTGGACGGTGGCTGTGGCTGTGAGCTCTGAGCAGACGGTTTCGCACGGCCTGCTGCAGAGCTGGAGCGCTTCGGGAGGAAGTGCTTCATAGCCTGAGACGCTTTCTGTACCTCTGCGAATCTCTCCGCGAAATCTTTGACGGAGGATCCGAAGAGGCCTGCGGCGGAAAGCGGGGCGTCGAGGAACGCGGTGCGCTCAGACTCGGCCATTTCCGAGAGCGTCAGCCATAGATGTCTCTCAGACACGGTGAGAGAAGCCATAGTCCGTCCAATGGCTTGCGCTGCGGACTTAGTAGCACGAAGGGCGAGGTCCGTGGCACTCCTTAAGTCCGGCACGCAGATCGCGTCAGGTCCTTCCTCATCCAGCTTACGGAGGAGATCGGCCTGGAAGATCTGGAGCGTTGCCATGGTATGCAACGCTGACGCAGCTTGCCCGGCGGCGGAGAAAGCGCGGTGGAGCAAGCTCGACGTCGTGCGGCAAGCTTTAGAGGGTAGGGCCGGCTTAGCGCGCCGTCCAGCGGAGGGCGGGCATAAGTGGGCCGCTATCGCCTCTTCAACCGGCGGCAGCGAGAGGTATCCTTTGTTCTTGGCATCGTCAACGGCGGAGAATGCCAAAGAAACAGCAGGACGCACTCTAGCAGAATAGGGGGCGCTCCAGGACTTGGCGACTTCTTCGTGTAACTCAGGAAGAAAGGGCGCCGGTCTGGACACAGGTGAAGCGCGCTCCCCAGGCAGGAAAAATCCATCCAGCCGGTTGTGAGCGGGCTGCTCAGGCGAAGACCACTCGAGGCCGAGGCTCGCCGCGGCCTGTGCGAGTACTCGCATGAGTTCCGTCTCGATGGAAGCTCTTTTGCCTGACGAAGTGCGGGCAGGGGGCGCGGGGTCCTCAGAGCCCGCCCAATCCTCACTGCCTGACGCCAGGATAGAGCAGGAATCATCCTCTCCCAGCAGGGCTTCCTCATCCGCGATATCAACGGAAGCGGCGGCAGACGGCGGCCGCTGTCCGTCAGGAAGCGAAACAGAAGAAGCCGGGGAAGCAAGCGGGCGAACCGGCGAGCTTTGGCGGCTGAGGGAGGGTTCCGGGGCCCGCTGGGCACGGCGCTTTTTACGGCGCGACGCCGCGGCGGGCGGGGGAGCAGTCTCGGTGAAGACGGCTAGGCGAGTCCTCAGAGTCGCCATTGCCATCAGCTCGCAGTGAGGGCATCCGCCGTCAGCGAGCGCGAGAGCTGCATGTTCCTCACCCAGGCAGGAAACGCAGATCACGTGGCGGTCCCCGTCGCTGAGTGTGGCTCTGCACGAGCCGCAGGAAGGCATCTTTAAAAAGACGCTAGCTCTTTTAGAAATGTGTGTCGCAGCGGCGACACACACACACAGAAATACAGTGTAATAAAGAGAAGGATATAAGCGCCGGAAAGCGCAGCAGGAAGGCAGGAAGGCGGCGCGGCCAGCGACTTCAGTGACTCGTCCCGCTGAAGGTGCTCTCTCTCGACGGCGCGGCTCCTAATCCAGCTCCAGCGATGCGTGTGCTTCGCTTGAAGGATGAAAAATCTGATAATAGCTGCCTGCGAGCGATATTTATAGGCCTAGACCACGCCCATTTCGGCGGGACGTGACGCAGCGGGCGCGAAGTGCCCTGATTGGGTCTGACGTCACGCCAGGCCTCGCTCGATAGGCTGCTGCAGTTGCCGCAGAGCAGCCAATAGGCGCGCGAGCTGTCTCGCCTATGTCTGCATTGCTGCTGCAACGCGTTTTGCATTATTACAAAATTAAGGATAATTTTTGGCTTCAATATCTCGCGGAAAAAGGATTTTCCCCTAGCGTAAGATATCTTACGCAGTACGAGAGACCTCTCGTAAGAGAACCCAATGTCACCTGTCTTTAAAAGCAAATATTTATTGTTTCAGTCCTTCATTATTTTCATTCTCACCTGAAATATACAGTGGCGTTGGAGTAACTCTGGGCTTCTGCTGTGCATCCCTGACGAAGATCATCAGCTACTGGTTTTGGTAACATGCCTGACACAAACATTATCATAATATAATAATAATTATATATATATATATATATATATATATATGTGTGTGTGTGTGTGTGTATATGTGTGTATGTATCTATGTATCTTAATAAATGCACCAAACATTTCAAGCTGGAAACAGTCACAGCACAAGTACTTTAAATGTCCAGTAGGTGGAACCATTTGGACATTCATTCCTTGAAAGTTTTTTTTTTTTTTTTCTTGTCTGAAAAAAATTATTATGGATAATTAACTTTCATCAGCCATATACACTTCCATACTGTAGAGTAAACGGTCTGTCTTCTGCTTCTCCTGAAGAAGATCCTGTGTTCTCTCGGCTACAATGGTTTCCAAATGTTTACTGTACTTTTCCATCTAGAAAATAAAAACAACAAAGGTGGACTTCATTTTTTTTTATAATAGTACTATTAGAAACATTTCTGTTAATTGAAATAATGCTGAAATAGAATAAAATATAAATGTTAGTTTAAAAACTTAAACTAAATGAAAATTAGAAGTGAAAAACTGAAATAAGTAAAAATTATTAACTGTAAATAAATAAATAACTAAAACTATAATAAAAAGTAAATATTAGACAAATAGAAATATTTAAAATTAATAATAATAATAATAATAATAATAAAATGTGGGGGAAAAAAATATAATAAAATTCCTAAACATTAAACTGAAATGTGAAAATATAAAAGTAAAAGCTTATTTGAAAAGTTAATAAAACATTAACATACATTTTATATATATATATATTAGTACTGTGCAAACGTCTTGGCCACGCTAGTATTATCGGCCCTAAAAATGGTTTAAGCCAGTTTTTTATAAGTATGTCTGTAGGAAATATCAGTTTATATTGACAAACATTGCTTTTGCCATTACTTGTAATAATCCTGTGATATTTTTAAATGCACAACGAGTCTGAAAACAGCCGGTATGATCTGATCTCACCATCATCCAGTCTGTCTGAGATTACATGAGGAAACAAAGTTTATTCAAGAGTCTTGGAGACAATGCCACAGTTCTTCTGGATTTAATCTGTCTCAGTTCTTCATGTAACTGAGTTCTTCAGTTCTCAGTTTCTGTTTCTTCATGTAATCACAGACAGACTGGATGATGGTGAGATCAGATTATACCGGCTGTTGTCAGACTCGTGCATACAAAAATCACTAATTATATACCGTTAGTATCACTAATTAGAATTACAAATAAAGACTTTTGCACAGTACTGTGTATATGTGTGTGCGTGTATGTGTGGTAAAACTGGAATAAAACTTGAAAGGCTTGACTAGACAAGATACATACCAGGTTCATCATCATATCCACAGGGCTGACCTTGTGCGGGTTCATTTTTTCAAGAATCTTTTTCACCTGCTCAAACGTCGGCCTCATGGCAACATTGTGGGACCAGCATCTCTTTATCAGCTGCGTGAAATTTGACTATGAACACTGAGTGCTTTTCATTTATCTCATCAAGAGCAAATGACTTCAAAGTTATTCAAAAAGAGGAAATGTGCTTAAGTAAATAGCGTTCAAGTGCAATGCATCAGTTACAACAATACAAACCTCACAGTAATCATCTGGATCTGGGCAATCATTGTCCGATTTCCCAGCCTCTAGTTTGGGAAGCGATGGACGCCACATAACATCAAGCTTCACTGAATCTGCCTGTTCCTGCTCATATGACAGTAATTGCACTTCTTATCATCACCTCTTATCCAAATAACTGTCTAAAACCTCCAAACCTTCCTGCATGTATACTTACTGAAATGAGGTCACTGCGAGTGGCGATTTCCACCAAAATAACAGAGTAGCTTGAGATACGGGAAGAAAAGGAATGTTTATTTTATGCTTCTGAGAGATTGTGTTTTATTTGAGAACAAATTGCAGCTCTGGGATGCATCTTTAAAATATACAAAGCATTTCCTTGTGTGCAAAGATATAAAAGATTAAAAAACAAAAACAAAAAAAGGGTTATGACCCTGGGTTAGACGCACACTGTTATGCAGTACATTTTATAGTCCCCATCATGTCTATTTATTGATTATTAGCTCATTTATTTATTTATTTATGTTTGTCACAGATAATTAAACAGAGAAGTGAATTAGTGAATTTTAAATATGTGATCCTGGACCACAAAACCAATCACATGGTTCAATTTCTTGAAATGTTGATGTATGATTTGTTAGGATAGGACAATATTTGGCCGAGATATAACTATTTGAAAATCTGGAATCTGAGGAATCTTTATGTTCGCTATTATGCTGCATCCACTCACGAAAATAAATGTTTTATATATTTACGGTAGGAAATTTACTAAATATCTTTATGGAACATGATCTTTACTTAATATCCTAATGATTTTTGGCATAAAAGAAAAATCGATCATTTTGACCCATACAATGTATTGTTGGCTATTGCCACAGATATACCCGTGCTACTTGTGACTGGTTTTGTGATCCAGGGTCACATATGTTCATACAGATTTTTAACCTCACTTAAAGATATTCCAAACATGTTTTTGTTTGATAAATCATTAAACATCAAAATTTAAAAGGATGGTTGAAAAACATTTCTCCTACCTGTACACATCAGCCGCGGCTGTGAAACTAGTGCTGATTCTCTGAAGAACTTCAGGGGCGCAGTAAATGTGATGGACGTTTTGACATTGGAAATTGGTGCTCATGTCCTCAAAGTCCTCCTTTCTGTAGGCCATCAGCCCATAATCTGTATAATTAAATAAGTCTTAATTCATAATTGAATTATTTTTTCACATGCGTTGGAATATGTGTAAGAAATGCACCTCTAAAAAATCTAGCATCATGTACCTGATATTTTGCAGACCCACCGATCGTCAATCACACAGTTATGAGAATGAAGGCGGCTGTGAAATATTTTGTGCTGGTGCAGGTATGCCATCCCTCGGGCAATATCAGTAGCAAAAGACAATCTGTAGACAAACGTGTTCATTTTATTTATAAAGTTCCATGCATGGAGCTTCTAAAGAGCTTTCCCACAATGCCACAAGACATATTTACCGAAAACCCCAGTTGATGGGGATGTCCTCGTTCAACAGCACATCTGCCAGGCTTCCCTTTGGACAGTACTCTGTGATAATGCTCACGAAAGGAACTTCAATGCACCCTCCAATGAACTTTGAGAGGTTTGGGTGATCAAGCTCCCTGGTGTAAAAAAAAAAAAAAAAGATTCTTAATTTAGATGTTAGTTAAAATCTAATAAAGGTCAATGATTTGGTATGGTTAATATAATTTATAATATTTGTGGCTACAGCTACTCACCTGACCTCTTTGACTTCTTTTCTGATTGTTTTAGTCAGGGTGAAGTGTTTTTTCTGGATGTGTTTTACCGCTACAGTCCTTCCATCACTGAAAAAACAAAAACAAAGAAAAAAAAAACTAAGATAAGACAAAAACAAAGGCAACAAAACAAAGCAAAGAAAACAAAGCGTCAACAAAACAAAGACAAGACAATACAATAAAACAAAAACAAAACATTTGTTTGTAGCAAACACTCACTAGATGCCGGCCTGAATAAATTGCGGTTTGAAGTTGGCGTTCACTGCAGTGCAGACCGTCACATTTGTAACTCTACTCACACTGGAGTTCCTCTTTACTGTCCAAAGACTTGTGGTGCTACAAGAACCTGTGTAGCATACTTTACATATGACCAAAAAAAAAAAAAAAAAAAAAGGTAGGTAAAATGTGCAGCGTTTTGAAGCAAAACAGGATGTTCAGTGAAAAAAAAAAAAAAAAAAGATTGACTTGAAATTATGTAAATTGTTGTGTCATGCTAAATTAATTAAAAAAAATAATGTTGTGAATTTAAATATTTTTATATTTAGCAGTAACACATTTAAAGGCAGTGGATGAGTCTAAAAACTCTTACCAAACATGATATTATTGTAGTTGATGATCCAGCTCTCATCCCAAAACATTTTCTGTTTTTGGTACTGCAGCCACTAGGAAAATTAATAATTAAAAATATTCATAATGGGACAAAACAATACATATGGTTTGTAACAAACTGTACAACATAGGCAGAATAATACATTACTAACACTGAGCGATGACATTGACGCTACAGGGAACGCTCCTGCATGAGCCGGTGTCTGAAGCATGTGTGGAAACATGCCAATTCTATTGTTCAACAGCGTGGTCAGGTGACATGGCGTCAGCGCAAAACCGAGACCATAAACAGAGGCCTGAAATGAATGGAATAGATAAACCCAAAGGACTCAAGCCTGGGGTCAATCCAATTCAATAATATCCATGAATGTGTGTGGAAAGGGCCAGCCTGCCGCAACACAAACATATATAATAAATAAAATACATTTTTGGGGGGCACGTGCACTCACACTGGCCCTTTTGTTCCTCCCTTCTTGTTATGGAGGAGCTAGGGCCTGGCCAGGACTCTCGCAAACTCCATCGGTGAGATAGGAACTGCTGGAACGCCACTAATAGCTTCAAACCTATCAATAACAGCATTGACTGCATCACCAAATAGGCCAGAGGCAAAACTGGGGCATCCAACAGGAAGCCTTTGTCTTTTTCCTTGATGCTAGAGAGGTTAAGCTACAGATGTCTTGACATGGCAAACATAGCACCCAACGTACGGCCGATTAAGCAGGCCGTCTGCTTTGTGGCACAGACAGCCGGATCTATGGTCCACAGAATTCCCTCACTGACACCAGAGTCTAGGTCTTTCAGCAGGTCAGGCTGGTACGCTTACACCAACATCGTATGCAGTGACGCACCAGCCGGACCCACTGCCTCATAAGCCCTACCCCCGAGGCCAGATGTAACTTTACAGGGGCTTGAGCGTACTCCAAAGGGAGCACAGTAAATTTTGAGAGGAGATAATTACAAGTATTTTGAGGGAACACAATGCTTTTTGTGAAATAACGCAAAATTCCTCTGGGGAATGCAACAATTTTGCAAGTTATCGCGAAACCATTGATTTCCATGTCCATCACCATGTACCTTTAAACTCCGTAAGAATGTGAGTGGTGCTTTCCTGTGAAATATTTGCATATACTAGTGTATTGTTGGTGGTTAATAGGGCATAGCTAAGGTATTCTAAATGGTTTTAAGCATGTTACAGGGGTGTTAGTTGGTTGCTTACTTTGACTTACTTACTTTGAAGTCAAAAGAGCCCATCCCAAGTCTCTCTCTTTTTTTTTTTATCTATTCCTTCTTTCAGTGTAAGTTTCTTTGCCTATTTAATCATCTGCAAGTTATATTGACAGGGTCTCTTACATGAGCAAATATTTGTCTAGCATTGAACCAGAATTCTCACCACCAACGTTAAGAAAAAACCACTGCAGAACAAGGCAACAGGAAGCCCAATAGCCACTTTGATGGATGTAGGCATAGGACAAACACCACAGTCAGCAGGGCACGTCAGACAATTCTCCTCCAGCTCACAGGTGTCGTCTCCACACACTGACACACATGCAGAAATGAAAGTCACATAAACATCCCTAGACAAATCGTACTTTTTTTCCTAATATGACACAGATTATTTCCTGGACCACATTAGAATATGTCAACAATTAGCTTTGCTTAATCAAACACTTTCAATAGTAGTTGCATTTCAAGTAACATCTATATCCTTGATGTACCAGTTGTTTAAAGACATATTTTCCGTAAATGCCTAAAGTGTTTAACAAGTTATACTAACCTTGAGCGCTGACTACTAGCACTTTGGACTCTAGTGCTGCATGCATCTGTCCCACTTTTATATGAGCAATAACCGATGTAACTCCTAAATGGACCAGCACCACCTGTGTAAAATAATTAAAATAATCCCCATAAAATAAAACGTACAAATAAAACTCTTAATTCAAAAATCTTTATATTTATATAGCTTTGCTTGTAACCTTTGACGTCCAGAGCAGTTGGCTCATCTTGCCAGCTTTAGATACCGTGTGGGTTACGATTTCGCCATCGTCTGGAATCCAGGGACCACAAATACCTCCACCTCTCTAAACAGACAAAATGTAATCACCTGACTGTTTAAAGGTTTAATGAGATGTAGAGCAATCAAGGCTAATATTGACTGTCAAACATCATGCACAAAATTTAATAACAGCTTACCACACTGTATAATTAATGGCACCAGTTTAAGTAGAACCTGAATAAGTGCAATAAAACTGAAACACACACAAAAACAAACACACTCACACACACACACACACACACACACCATAGACTTCTACTGTTCTTTATATTATATCAAGCTTATACTGTATAAACCTACTCTATCCAAATATACAGTACTGTTCAACATTCTTGGGATTAGTAGACATTTATAATGTTACAACAGGTTTATAATGCCGTTCTTTGAACTTTCTTTTCATAAAAAAATCATCCCTTGGGGGAAAAGTATCACGGTTTCCATTAAAAGTTTACGAACCACAACTGTTTTCAACACTGATAATAAAAAGAAATGTTTCTTGAGCAGCAAATCATCATATTAGAATGATTTCTGAAGGTAATAATGCTGAAAATTCAGCTTTGATCACAGGAATAAATTACATTTTTAAATATATTCAAATACAAAACTGTTATTTTAAATTGTAATAATATTTCACAATATCACTGTTTTTGATGTTTTTGATCAAATGTCTTAGTGAGCAAAAAGAGACTTCTTTCAAAAATATAAATCTTTTGAATAGCTCATTAAAATGTGTATTCTTAATTTGTATTTTTTTTTCTTCATTTAAGTAATAATTAATTGAATTTAATCCATTTTAATCACTTTTTAATGACAATATGATATCTGTAAAAAAGTTTGATCAGATTTAGCGTACAAAATTTCAGCAAAAAATTTTTCCCAAAGCCTAGGAAGGTACGAAACTCACACACACGCTCATATATGCAACCACCACAGGGCATGTATGGCAATGGTAATTAGTCTACATACTGCAATACTATCATTTTGTGGCCTCTGATATCATGCCAAAATGTGCCTTGTTCAGTCGACATTTATTTCAAAGATTTCGGCGTCAGTGTGACTAAATCAAAGAGAGCTTGCTGTAGGTTTTACGTCGACCATAATGATACGGACCATGAGCGCAAGAGGACAGGAGTGAATGTTGGCATGGTACACGCAGCAGTTGTCTTCATTGGCGTTGTTCCAGTTTGCGGGACATTCGTTCTCAAGGCAGAATCTTTTGGCCTCCGAGGCATTACTGTGGAAGAAAGTGGAGAGTATATTGTAACATAAGCCAACATTCCTACATTCATTGTTAACATAATATTACATTCAAGGAAACCTCAATGTGCAATGCGACAACAAAAAGTTCAATGGAGTAAAAAGTGGTTTCTAAACATAATAAAGCACATTTGAGAAGGCCGGCATTGTGAGGCCGGCTCACCTGAACTGGAAAATCTTGTTTTTAACGGCATATTCATAAAAGGAATGTGTGGCCGTGACAGAATAGGTAACGTTGAACTCCTCCCCATCTGTGACCTTTTCTGGCGGACGTTGAACCCAAGCCATTTCTAAGCCTGTGAAAACATGTGGGTGTAAAGTGTTTAAGGAAGCTTAAAAGGAAATATCCAAGAGATCTAGCAAAGCAAATGTTTATCCTCTTGTATGGTATACGGTATACACACAGAGTTGAATCAACTTTCAAACGAACAGCACTTATTTTGTTGGCCTACTGATTAGAAACTTCCTTTAAGTTGTGGGTTTTGTAAATTTAAGGTCTCGTCTGCAATTCTTAAAGGGACAGTTCATCAAAAATAAAAAATGAACGAATAATTTAGGCTGGTTTTTGTGAACTTGATCAATTATTCACTGAAAAGATCTGTTCATGAATTGGACCATATTTTTGAATATGTCGGTAGCACACAAGTCATACTGGTTTATATCGATGTTAGGATGAAGACAGAAATGTCATTTTTGGGTGAACTGTCTCTTTAAGGAATTACCATCAACAATGAAAGCAATTGAGTGTAGCTAATTAGACTCATTATCTTACCGCCACAGCTAATCATGTTGTAATCATTTGGTTCAGCTATGGGCCAGCAGTCATATTCAGTGTTGTCCAGGTCATGCCATCCTTCAACAGTCAGAATCTGAAACATTTCATAATCATTGGTTTTTTTATCTGATAACATATGCCAACTCTTATGAATGATGTCTTGCTCAAGTGCAATTGCGTAGGACTTTATTGTTTAGTGAAATCAATACTTTTGAATGTAATATTGCTAAATTTGATACACAATAGTGTCGGCTATGTTAGCATGACTTTGGTATGTTGGGAGATTGAAATTATAAAATATGTTCCTGCCAAACTTGTATTTCAGAGCACATTATATCTATTTTACCCACAATAAAAAATAAATTAATTAAAAAAAAGTAGAATAAATGAATGAAATGTTCCTGTCAAACTTGTATCTATGATTCATTTCAGAGTATGTTAAATCTTTTAACCCTTATAAAATAAAATAATAAAAATAAATGTGTATATATGACATTTCAGACCCATATTTAATCAAATAAAAATTTCCTGTCAAACCTGTATCTATGATACATTTAAGAACATGTTCAATATTTTAATCTATATTTAATAACATTAAAAAAATTACATTTGTATCTGTGGCACATTTCAGAGCATGTTAAATAAATGTTTTGCCCATATTTAATAAAATAAAATTGCTTTAAACAATGCTGATATGTACCATGGACCTAATATGTACAATGGTATTTACATAATGGCACTCCTGAATGTACAATAGTATTAGAGAAGCAGAGTGAGTTTTATTCACCAAATGTGCATAAACACACAAGGAATTTGTTGTGGTTTCCAGTAGCTCTGAGGTATTACCATGGTATATGTATTTAAAAAAATAAATAAAAAAGTTTTAATAAATTTAAATATATGTGTATATATATATATATATATAGCTCCATGATATGCAAAAATATATAACTCTAACTCACACATCCCTCATTTCTCATTTCAGTTCTTGGTGAATTCACAGGTCTGCCCTTCACTGCCTAATTCTGGCCACAAGTGTTTCTGACACGGCCACAAAAGCCAAGAGTGATCCTGTCTGATCCAGTCCATTCAATGACAGTTTCTTGGCAGGAAAGCTGATTACATTTATCACTATAAAACATGGTATCTTAAACAACAAAACACCATCATGTTTTCAGACCTGTCAAAGTGATCAAATAATTCCCTGAATCATTACAATATTGATTAACTCCAAGTAAAGGCACAAAATCATGCACTTACCATAAGGAAAAGGACAGCGCAGGTTTCCCACAGACCCATATTGTCTTGCTTGTCTATTTGATGCACCGTGTGGACTGACTTGATAAGAAGGGGCTGCCTCTTGTCCTCTATTTTTTCTTTCTTTCTTTTCTTGTGGCCTCAATAGCCCCCTAATTATTCAATCAGTTGGAGAGCTCACGCTAATCACAAACACTCTCCCAAGGAGATCCAACTCACCTTCAGCCTCCACTTGTAGTTTAGGGTATGTTGTCAGCACACATGCAGAAACCATATGTGGGATAGGCTGCAGCTATCAATTATTTTAGTAATAGAGTATTCTGCCGATTATTTAATCGAGTAATCGGATAAAAATTTTGGTAAAAAAAAAAAATCAATGTGAACGACAGCCTTTAAAATTACTTAAAATACAAATATATAATAAGCGATAATAATTGGTTCAAATAAAGTATCAAAGTAAGAAATCATATTGGTTTTATTGAACAACACTGTTAAAGTTGACATGAAATCAAAATTGACCCTATTTACTTTGTTAGCGCATATTAGTCTTATATAGTCATATTAGTCAGTCTTGTGGTGAACAATCTGTGGTAATCTTTAATCAAAATCTGAAAAGTTACTTCCGGTCTGGAATGGAAGGCCTTTTCTGATGACGTCAGTTTGACGGCTTGGGTTGAAAACGCTAAACCACTCCCCTCAAACCGTTAGTCTGCTATGAGCAGAGATGGAGAGGAGGAGTGCTAAAGTAAAACCCTGCCTTCTGTTCAATATTCCGTTTCACGTGGAAATACGTCACAACGCTGGAGAAAAGTCGTTTGCAACTTCCGGTTCACGGGGACTTTAAAATACATGATATAAACATAACTTATGTAGACTACATATTATAACAAATGCCTGCAGAGGGCGCCAACTGCCTGGTGTTAATTGTTGTTACATTACGGAATGATCAAATCCTTGTTTCATTTTGACCAAACAACATTTAATTCAAATGTCCACTTAATCTTTAATATTTGGTCACTTCTGTATGATAGAAATGCAACAGCCGCTGTAATTTCATGAACAAGAACATGTGCACATCAGGGGCGTGTCTAGGGGAGGCTTGGGGCCTACCCTGAGAAATGATCGGTCTCATTTAATGCTAGTGTGTTCTTATAAGCTTTTCCTGAAAGTCTTGTAGTTGAACAGTTAAGTTTTGTTTGCATTTGTTTTGTCATTTTAGCAGGCTATTCATTTGTTGGGTAACAAACCCTAGTTCAGGCTGCTTAGCTAGCTGTCACTGAAGTTGCTAGTTTCTAGTCACTGAAGTTAGCACTGAAGTCAATGAAGCTGGCTTTTGGATAAGTAATAATTAGACAAGTACAATCGTTATAACACCAGTTTTTATTAAACATAAAAAATGCATAAGTGGCTCATTAAAAAACAGGCACCTTGTCCTTAGCGCATCTGCTAGCAACACTGAACATGCTACAATCCTCCTCCAGCTCAAGTGTGTCCGCTCCCCCTGACTTCAATTTGGATAGCCCATCCCATCCCAGCCCAAGCTAAGTAGCTATCCTAAGCGGCCATTTGGACAGGCTCTCAGGTGTTTCAATGCGGGCTGGTATCAGTCTCGACCATGGCTCGAATATTCTATCTTACGTGATGCCAGCTTTTGCTTTCCCTGCCCCTGCCGTAAATTTAGTGTCTCCAAAGTGTCTTTAGTGAAGCATTCACAAAAGTAGGCTACACCAATTAGAAAAAAGCGCTGATAAAAAAACAATGGTTTTCAGAAACATGCTTGCGACACTATATATCACTCATTCTGGGAGGAGCATTTCTCTCAGTGTGGAAGAAGGCCTACCAACCCACCTAAAAGAAGAAGGATAGTTATTTCACAACTTGTCAGTAGTGTTATCTTGTCTACAATAGGGCATGGTGGTGACTCTGATGACCAAACCGCTCCTAATCAGACTTTTAAAAGGGCTATGTTCAACATCCTTGACGGGGCTATTGTGGAGATGGAGACAAGATTCTCTCAAAGAAATGTTGATTTAATGAGGGCAACATCATTTCTCTTACCAAAATCAGCGTCTTTTCTTGACCCTTCTCTCCTGAAGCCACTTCAAGTGCTTGCAGGCACAGAGCAAAATAGTATAGACCTTGCAAAATGAAACTGCTGTGGCAAAAGCAATGTTGCTCAATAAACTGTCCACTGATGCTAACCTCTCTGATGTATGCAAGTGCATTCAGCTGTACAAAGAGGCCTTCCCCATTTTGCATAAGCTATATGTCAAAGCACTCATGATTGCTGTGTCCTCAGCTGCATGTGGAAGTTCTTTTTCTACCATGAGCCGCATTCTCACCCCTCTCCGAAGATCAATGCTGCATTCAAGGAAGAGAGATTTGGTAATTTTGGCACCCGAAAAAAAAATCACAAAAAGTCTGGACATGAATCAATTTGTTTCTGAAATTGCCAAGACTAGCCGTACACTGGTCCTGTAGATAGGATACACTGGACACTGATGACTGTATTGAACTACTGCTCTAGCTCTCCCATTGTCAACATATTATGTGGTATACATTTGTTTTGATGTTTACCTAACATGCATGGACTGCACTCTATTTCTATTCATGGGTATCATCAGGTCCCTTTCCACAGGTGTATAAAATCAAGCGCCTAGATTGTGAATGCAGACTGCATGGTGCTTGATTAATACACCTGTGGAAAGGGACCTGATGAAATGCATGAATAAGTACTATAATTGTTCACAAAAAGGGTACAATAATAACAATAAAAAATAAATAAAATAAAAAATATAAAATGTTAATAATTTTTTTAAGTTATGTTGCCTCTGCTAATCATATCATAATTTCAATTCTTATAGTTTCACAAAAATAGCTTTTATTTCAACTCACTAGAGCCCCTTTCACACAGAGATTCCGGAAAATACACGGATAAAGTGACCCGGGATTTGACCCGGGTTCGTTTGATTTTGGTTCATTCACACTGCCAGTGATTTTCCGGAATCAGAGAGTGCGTTCACACACAACCCGTAAAAATGCCGTAAAGACACGTGACATCGATGTGACTTGTAATCTCAGTAGCGTCTTAAGTTTGATTATGAGCTGCGATCTCTCTCTCTCTCGCCACGCTTGTGCATTTTTTTCTCTGATTCGATCATAAAATTGCGCTTTACGTAGGCTACCGTTTCACAGCTGGCGAACGATCCCCGCCTTCAGCGTCATCACTACGACACGGCATTATTACGGCTTTTGTTCACACAGCGCGCGTTCCAGGTCTGAACACGGCAATGTTATTAGGTCCCCGACACGGCATCGATCCCGGCATAAATCCCGGGTCGAGTTTGCGTTCACACAGAAGGCGCTCTGGCAATTTGCCGGCAATTTCCCGGGTTCAAAGCGCTGTGTGAAAGGGGCTCCTGACCCCCTGTAGCCTAATGTTATGTTTCCTTTTATCTAGGCCTACTGTTTACATTTATTAATTTAGCAGACACGTTTATCCAAAGACACTTACAACAATGAATTTAAGAGAAACTCCTAAAAATAATGGGCGTGTCACTCATAACTTTAGACTCCTAATGTGTTTTACTAAGAGTAATTCACGAAGCATTTTAGCCCTAAAAGTAGCCCTACGTCTGGGAAAGCTTAGAAGAAGAAATACAAATTAACAAAATGAACAAATTAATTTACCTCTTCTATACAAACGTGACTTCAGATTTGTTTAAAAATATCCTCTCTCGTCCTTCTCGGTAGCCTCCTTGTGTAGCACGTCTTCTCACAAGCAAACACCTGTCACTCATCATCAGGCAATCACCGTGATCTGATATATATGAATCTGTCAATAATAATAATAATAATATCATCATAGTATTATTAATGTTGACCTGGTTTAACTAACTTTTATGTGATAGCCCTCTAGTCTAATAGGGTCCCGTGCCTATCTCTGGGTTCCTGCAAAGATCTGCACAAAAACAGATTGTGTGTAGTAATTTTGCGCCGATTTGTCAATTGTTTATGTAATAAAAGAAATTTTTATTTTTGAGTTAACTTTCTCTTTAAGATCAGAGATACAAAAAAAAAAAATTCTGGATGTTGCATTTAGATATCAGAGGTGACACGTTTGGATGGAATCTTGAAAGGTAAAATGTGAAACTCAGATGCTCATTCATTTCGGTGCTGTTACAGCCCTTTTCCTTCAAGGACTCCAATTTCCAATTCTTGGGAACTCTAGACACTATTTACACTAGACCACAGTGCCCTAACCAGACGTGACGTGATTCTGCGACATACAATCGATAAAAGTATTCCATTTTTGTGACGAGCAACGGGATTCAATTTTAGAAATTATTTCTATTCTTCGAAGTCGCAGTTGGAACAACAACATACAAACTATGACAATGATAATCTCAGCCAGGAATTATATGCTTAAAATATTTAAAAATGTCAGTAACACTGTAGAATAACTACAGCATTAATGAATAACTACACAGGAACAAATGAGTAACTCACTTTCAACATTCTAGTAACTACTATTAACCCACAAGAAACTCTGATTAACAAATTAGTAAGTAGTGCTCACCTCTGATTCACCTCAGATCTTAAAAAGCAAACATGAACGTTAAAACTGTGAAACTCAATGTAAACATAAAAGTGCATTCACGCCTAAATGAATCTGCAGCGGTCAGGTGATACAAGTAAGAGCTCTAAGAAATTTCGGTTACATTTTAAATTAAGGGGTCCGTGTTACCGTGTAATTATACATTTAAGTACTGGGTAATAATAATTAACTACATGTACTACTATAGGGTTAGGATTAGGGTGTGGTTTAGCCTATTTGCTTGTACTTAAGCACAATTTATAGTAAGTAACTGCATGTAACAGACAATGTAAAATAAAGTGTTACCTAAATTTATTACAAGCTGTAATTACAAGCGCTACGATGAAGTGAATGCTTTTTACAAGTTGAAACCTTGTAATTACAACATGGTGTGAATGCATCTTCTTGTAGTGCAGTGTACTTGCTGAGAGAGGTCCACCCAAACGCTCTTCTGATTGGCTGTGATTTTTTTTTTCTTCCGGCATGGACAATTGCTTGTCGCTGGAATCTTACCGAACATAGGCTGCGTCCAAAATCGCAAAGGCTACTCTCTTGAGTAGGTTCCAATGTGCATTATAATCGCATTATAGTCCTTCACATCTATTGCGATCTAAAAATTCCAGCCAGTTGATAATACCCAGAATATCAAAATCGACTGCTGGCGGTACATCCTTTTCCTATTTAGCACCAAAACTCTGGAACAGTCTTCCTAACATTGTCCAGGAAGCAGACACACTCTGTCAGTTCAAATCTAGACTAGAAACACATCTCTTTGACCTAGCATACACATAACACATATTGACTTATATCATTCAATGTTAGGCTGCATAGATTAGGTCAGACAGAACCGGGAACACTTCCCATAAATCCTGATGTACTCGTTACATCATAAGAAGAATGGCGTCTACGCTAATATTAGTCTCTCTGTTTATCCCGAGGTTTACCGCAGTCTACCGGATCCAGGGCGTACCCAGATCTGATGAAGGGCCTGCGCCTGGACGCGACGACAACGCAGTCCTGAAGAGTCAACTAGTCTCTCCCCTGTGAAGGCCTCCTTCCCTTCCCTTCCCTTTACCTCTGTACTGATAAAACGTTGTCGGGATAATTCCGGTTCACGTAGCTACACGGAAGCGATAAAAAATTCTGTATTATACATTTTTAAGGCCAGACAAATAGTTTGTTGAGGTCAATTTGTAAAGAAAGACTACACGCCTGCACACATATATATATTCAAACATGCATACCTATAGACTAAACACATAATATGCATGTGCACACGGTCAACGTTTTCACAGGTTATCACTGTAAAGCTGCTTTGAAACAGTCCATATTATTAAAAGCGCTATATAAATGAAGGTGACTTGACTTCGACGTACTTATTTTGAATAAGTATTTACTTAACGACCGCTGTAAAAGTATGTTCTAAATAGTATGATTGTGTAATTTGGATGTACTACATTTACCATGTTGTCATTGTCATGTGACCTACAGTTGTGTTGCTTCACTACCATTCACATCCCCTATGGGATAGTAAAGTATCCATCGTATGCACATGCACTTCAGAATCTCGCCTGACATAGTACTGTAGATCAGGGGTTCCCAAACTTTTTCGTTCTAGGACCCACCTAGACAAGTATAATCAATCTCAAGACCCACTTGCACTGGTGCTACCAACTTTCTCAGTTGGTCGCACCAGCATGATTTGGTCGCACTTTTTTTTCTTTTTTTTTTTTGCTACATGCCATGGGATTAATCAATATAATTTTACCGTCTTCACATAGGGATGGGAAATGATACGATTTTATCAATAATAATAATGCCACTGACGATTCTGATTATCGATCCGATTCTTTAACGATTCTCTTATCGATTCTTGATAACACTGTGTGGAAAAATTTTGTCATATGCTTTTCAAAAAAAAAAAACAAGGGGTTTTATTTATTTTAAAGCTTGAGTAAGCAAACTGTACTTTTTATGTAATTTATGTAATAGATAGAACTTTATTGTAAAGTGTTACTGATTCAAACGTCTCCTGAGTTCACTGTTGGAAAGATCAGTTGTCCATTCATTAAAATGCATCGTTCAAAGGAGTAATTAGGCTACGTTCACACTGCAGGCTGAAACGACCCAATTCCGATTTTTTTGCCCCTATGCGACCTGTATCTGATCTTTTCATGACAGTCTGAACGACACAGATCCGATCTTTTCAAATGCGACCCAGGCCACTTGGATATGTGGTCCCAAATCCGATACATAACCGATCTTTTGAAATGCGACTTCAGTCTGAACGGCCAGGTCGCATGTATCCGACCCGCACGTCATTGATACGCGAAAAACGTCATCATTCTGCGTTGAAGTAGTCGTCGGTTTGAAAACGGACTGCATATTCGTCGAGCTGAGGTAAATCTGCCGAACGGGTCAACCTCGACGAGCCCGTTAATAAAAATTTTTTTTTAAAAAAGCCCACGGCCATTATACGTTATGTTAACTTATTTGTGCTGAATCTGATATTAGATAGGTCAACGGCTGCTGTCTGGCTCTTCTGTAACGGTCGCTGCGCGCGCTCGTGTGTGTGTGTGTGTGTGTGTGTGTGTGAGAGAGAGAATCACAGTTAAAGTTTAGCTACTTCCGCAAACAACAAGTGACGTCGTTGACCGTTGAGTACTCTTCTGCGCATGCGGGTCACTTCTGGGTCATTTCCAAGCGGCAACATTCTAATCTGAAAAATGAAGCCTACCCGGAAGTGTGAAAAACTGCAATACATCGAAAATCCGCTAGGGGAAGGTCCCAAAAGGGAGCAAATGTCCATACACCCCCATGTTAAAATGTCCGTTTTCACAGCATAAATTCATGTTTTTACAGGTTGGTCCCATGGACTTTTATTGTATTTTTCGATAGGTTCCGAGTGCCTGACAACTGTGAGGGGGGTGAATTTTTTTCTAACTCGTTAGTTTAGATCATAGACAGTATAAGAAATGGACAGAGTCATCTCATTGGAAGTCAATTGAGGCAAGTGAAGCCCATTTTCAGCGATTTTTTAGGACTTCCGTTCCTGACGCGCAGACTCAAACTGAGCTTGACGACGTAGATGTGACGTGAGCAACCCGTCTGTCTTCTAGTGGCTGTGGCATGAGAAATCTGAATCATTCCCTTCCGAATCTTGCAGAGACGGAGAGTGTGAGTAGGAGGTGTCCATGAGCTAGGAGCAGGAGAAACTTTTGCTAGGTATTCTGATGAATTATTTTGTCATTTTGCCTCCACGTCCCCCCGATTGCCCGCGAGCTTCTCCTCCCGTCAATACGGTAATCTCTCTACTGTGCGACAGAGAGTCGCGTGGTTGTGACGCAATCGTTAGCCTACTTTTACAAAAACGGTTTTTACGGGGCCATAACGTAAGCTACAAGGTAATGGAGCATTTTATACATTGTCGTGTTTCTTTAGAAATAAATAATGGACAAATGGAGTCTTCAAACGCCTCAGATGTAAAGTTATTCGCTGTCAAAGTGACGCCAAAATGAATGGGAGTCAATGGGATGCTAACAGCAGGTGAAGTTCTGCTACAAGATGGTGGCACGCGGCCAGCTTCAACTTCCGGTCGACTTCCTTCCCGCTTGGTTTAGATCGTATTTAGATATAAAATGTATGACAAATAAGGGCGCGATTGACAGCTTGATTGACAGCTGACAACGAGCATAGTCTGCGCCGAGTGGAATTCCTGAAATTTGACGTCTCGGCCATGATCTGTCACAACACATCATACCTGTAAGTTATCCTTTCTGAACATTTGTTTTGAAATATATGGCGCCGCCCATACCCCCCATAAACGGCCTCAAAACCGTTCTTCAGAAGTCTATGGGTGACGTCACAGACGCTTTGTCCATATTTTTTACAGTCTATGGTCATTTCACGTTCACACAGGAGATCACAAAAGGTCGCATTTAATTGGAAATGTGAACGGCCTTGCAAAAAAATCGCATTTTTTCAAAAAATCGGAATTGAGCATTAAGCCCTGCAGTGTGAAAGTAGCCTTAGTTCGCGAATTGGACATGTCGTGCGCGTTGTGTGATTATCCCAGCAGTTAGGACATAGACATCCAAGATTTGTGTCAACACAGAAAACGTTTCATCACTGGATAGTTTTTTTCGTTTAATTAAAGTGTTGTTTTATGTCAGCTGAATGTCTGGGACACTTTTCAGAGAAGAGAAGGCAACTTATTTAGCACAATTCACACGAGGAAGAAGAAAAAAAAAATCTCCGAATGCTCCACATGAAACTTTGGTCTTCCGACCTTTTACCACCGTGTCGATTTATTTTGATTAATATGTGCGAGGGAGAGAGAGCAAGACAGCGCTTAGTTTGGAGACGGTGAAGTCTTGTTTACACTTTCACCTGGCTCCGAAGAGAGAGAGAGAGAGAGCGCGCGCGCGCGCGACCGAGTAGCCTACTCTCTCTGCTCGTTCTTTCAGTTAAATTGTGACTCTGTCACAAGCGCAGCAGTTCATCTACATTACTCAGCGATCAAATAACACTTTGGCGGCCGCTAAAACTCATAGTCGTCTGGTCATTAATCGGACTGGTTTTGTTTCACTCATCGTAACGTAAATTTAGCTGCAGCTAAGTGCCTTTGTGCGACCCACCTTTTCTCACCGCGACCCACAGTTTGAAAACCACTGCTGTAGATCATCTGGGTAATTTTTGCATACTGTTTTATGGGCTCTGTGAATTCGGACATACTTAATTTGTCACATACTGTTTTTCATTTCAGCCTGAGTGTTACAAGCCACTAAAAACAAAAGATGCTATGATAGACGATGTGTACTTTCCTGTTTGCAGTAGTGAAGTGACATGATTCCAATGTGGTTTATCTTTATGGAATCAGTGCCCACACCGGAAGTATAAACAATCCTGTTTGGGCTTGAATACGTGACACTCTCAAAAGGACCCGCAGGTGGTCATTGAGAACGTTTTTGTCCAAGTGTCAACAGGAAAAGCTCGTTTCCCAGGATTCACAAACTGAAGCACGGTGGTTTCGTCATGTTGTAATTAGCCTTTGGCGTAACTCCAGGATCTTGACTCTGGAGCTCAGGTGAGACGATGTGCATCAGCTCGTTGCACAAGAATTGCGTAAGACTGGGAATATCTGGCTATTTCAAAGCATAAAGAAAGGAAACTGGTTTGTTCTGCACCCCTGACCTAGCAGTTTGTATTTCAGCCTATCATCTTAACGCACATTGGGAGTGGTTAAGATGAAAACTTCAATACGAACCCAACATTAACCATTTACTTTTCTTTCTTTTTTTAACCCAGTAATAAATTGTTCATATTATGGAAACTAGTTTCCACTTCAGAATAAAAATAAAAATGAAGGGGATATTTTATTATTTTAAGTTTTCATTTTCAATGTAGTTTAAATGTTAGTAATTTTGATTCATGTTGTTAATTTTATTTTTATTTCAGATTGAATACTTATTTAATTTAATTAATGCAACATTTTAATTTTAATTTCAGTAAAAACGAAATTATCTAATATTTATATTTTATTTTAACTTGATTTAAATTACATTTGGATTCATCTATATAACTATACAGTAAATATTGTATGACATTATAATTAATGTTTTTCATAATTAGAGAACTTAATACTTTCTTTATCACACTCAAAGTAAGTCTTCAGTGAGTTTCCATTAAAAAAGACTCTTTAAGACTCCTATGAGCACTTTAACAGCACAACTTTACTTTTAACATTTGTTATAAAAGACATATTTATCTTTTACACATGAAACCACAGATACAAATTAGCAGTACCGCTAAGTATTTACATTGGCATAATTGACCACTTAATCATGTAGGACCACATAATCATGATAGTAATCAGCAATATACAGTACAGACCTTTAAATAGTCATTATTCTTACACGAAGACTGTGAAACGCATATTAAATCACTCAAATGCTTACATCAATATCTACATACATCATTTTAAGATACAAAAAAAAAAAGTCAAGACTCCTTTTAAACAGTACAGTACACTTAGGAAGTAATCAACAGATTCACACAGATTTTACACCAGTACAGAGTACCAATGAAAGCTGTTTCTGATTCTGAAAAACCGTTGTAAAAAGCTGAATTAATGAGCATTGCTATTGAAGATGTGGCCTGGTGGGTAGTGCACATGCTCGGACAGGTTTCACAGAAGCGCTTATATGGGTGACTAACAATAAAAGTTGCACAAGTGCGTGCATTGCTTTGTACTGTCATTAAATTCTCTTTGAGTTCTGGTCTAACTTTTCATCTCTGACAGCAGTCTGCAGGAGTATTTCAGAGCAATGGCGAGCCATGTTGCTAGGAATGGTTTTCGTGGAGTCAAAAGCGAGACTTCACCTTCAAGACTTCAGCATCTCCTGTGTGGAGACCTTGCTGTCCTCTGCTGTGTTCTCTTTCAGGCTGCTGGTTGTCTCCCGACCGGAGCCGCGTTGAATGTTGGCTTTGGACGACCTCTGTCTCCTCGTCCCATTGCGAACGCAGCACATCAGGTTCTTGATGGTGGTCCACATTTCCTCGTCTCTGTACGAGTAGATGATCGGGTTTATGACGGAGTTGAGGACGGCGAGGAGCAGCAGCCAACGTTTGAATTTCAGGACATTGCATTGGTCGCACTTGAGGCCATCCAGGAGCAGAACCACAAGTCCAGGAGTCCAACAGATCACAAAGGCTCCTAAAAAAAAAAAAAAAAAAAACTTTTTACAATTTTTTTTTTAACATACACACACATACACATTTTATACACACACACACACTGGTGGTTGTGGCGAGCAGGACGAGTGGCGTGATTACTGATGAGCGACACCTGCGCGACGCACCAGTCTCGTATCTCTCACGGAAGCATAAAGGGGGGCGACGACAGTGGAGATAGAGAGAGGACAGGCCTGAACTTGTGTTGTTTTGTTTTATTGTGACAGCAGTCGTCCGTGAGGGGCTGCTGTCTTTTACTTTCGTTTTGTATTTGTATCATTAAAGTCCTGCCTCCTTCTTCCCACAACTTTTAACCTCGTTACAGTGGTGTTGAGTAAATTTATTTTTCGAGAGTGTAAAAAAAACGAAATATGCATAAGTATTTTATATTTATGTATATTATTATTAAGTTATATGTAATGTTACGTATATATTAATTAACTCTATGCTTTATTATAAATATATATACAGAAAAAATAAAAATAAAATTATATATATATATACACACACACACACACACACACACACATACATACATGCATACATACATACATCTTATTTTTATTTATGTATATTATTTTTAAGAAATATATATGCTTATGTTGCCTTGTGTTGTTAAAGGGATACTCCACCGAAAAATGAAAATTCTGTCATCATTTACTCACCCTCATGTTGTTTAAAACCTGTATGAATTTCTTTCTTTTGCTGAACAGAAAGGAAGATATTTAGAAGAATGTGAGTAACCAGACAGTTTTAGATACCATTGACTTCCATAGTAGGAAAAAAATATACTATGGAAGTCAATGGTATCTAAAACTGTCTGGTTACTGACATTCTTCTAAATATCTTCCTTTCTGTTCAGCAAAAGAAAGAAATGCATACAGGTTTTAAACAACATGAGGGTGAGTATATGATGACAGAATATTCATTTTTCAGTGGAGTATCCCTTTAAACATCAAGGTACTTTTTTTTTTAAGGAAATGAAAACAGAAAAAGTTGTCATTGGTTCCTAGTTCAAGCAGGTTCCACAATTTCTCATAAAAAGTATGGCTTTACTGCACCCCTAAGATAAACCTTTAACACAAATTGCATCTTGCACTGCTGTGGACACTGTTTGTTTTAATTTTGGAGAATGCATTTCTGCCCCAACATGTTCAATAACCCTTTTTCCGAGCTTCGATATGGTGACTCACAGCAACAAACCTGCCTTTAGTCTCATTTCCACTAAATTCTTTCAAGTTACCATGAAATCCTGTATGCACCGCAAAACAAGCTTAGACAAACAGGACGGTTCTCAGGTGGAGAGCATGTAGCGGCACGTCTTTCAAGGTCAGAAAACACTCGTGTGACTAAAATGAACAAAGGAGATGGTTGTTTTCAGATGGCAGAGCTTCTCCTGAAAACCCATCTCCTGTTTAAAAAAAGTAGTAAAAGTAGTTTTTTTAATCAGTATTTTGTCTTTTTTTATCCCTCTATATATATATATAATTTGTGTGTTGCAAACATGAAGTAATAACGAAAGTATTGGGATAAAAGTTTATAGTCTGGATATATAGACTCTGATGTTGCAGAAGCCGTGATCAAAATTAATAATTGACCAAACTATTGTTACGCTTCAAATAAAGATTGTATATGTTGGTAACACTTTAGAATACCGTTCCATCATTAATGAATATCACAGGAACAAATGAGTGACGCACTGTTAACATTCTAGTTACTACTATTAACTAACAAAGAAACTCAGATTTTTGAGGTTTTTGTAAGGTTTTGGATAGTAATGACTCGAGTGTTACTACATCCTTCTAAAGAAATCACTAATTATTTGAATCAGTATTCTAAAGTGAAGATCACGTTAACACATTAGTAATGACTCAAGTGTTACCAAATCCATTGGAAGGAATATATCCAAAACCTTCAGTCATTACTAGGCCGTTATCATGATTTTCACTTTAGAATACTGATTCAAACAATTATTAGTTCCTTCTGAAGGATGTAGTAATGCTCAAGTCATTACTAGTGGGTTACCAGTACCTTCACTTTATAATTAATGATATATTATGCATTATCCAAGTTAATTATGAACCTGTATAGTAGTTCTCAGTAGTCCTCTGGGAGGTATGAAAAAAATAGTATAGTTATTGATTAGCTAATATTGACTAGCCCCCCCCTTTTGGTACGTTCCGTGATCCATGCACACACACACACACACAGTACTGTGCAAAAGTCTTGGGCACATTAGTATTTTCACCCTAAAAAAATGGTTATGCCAGTTATTTATGTATTTTGCTGCAGTGTGTCAATAGAAAATATCAGTTTACATTTTCAAACATTCACGCAAAATAACGATTTTTGCAGATACACGGTCTGGGGGAAGGGAAGGGAAGCACGGTCATTCGAAAATACTCCCGGGTTTCTACTGACACAAAGCTTAATGCTAATCGGTGAAGTATCCCTTTAAGCAAAGTAACTTTTCTTCCAGGACAAATATCTAAACTTCCTTAAAACATGAAATACATACTGATTAAAAGTTTTTATAAGGTTAAAAGTGTGATAAATGTGCTTATTTGGCTCCAGAAACGCTTACTAGAGAAGGCCATGCAGAGGTTATAACAAAACCTCATCAAATGGGGGGCTTCCTCTGTGGTTTCTAGTAAGTTCCCCATTTAAGGGAACACTCTTTCTCTTTAATCATATTAAACAGCATCTGGAGGAGAACGGCACGCCATGTTTGTTGCAGATGTGCACAGTGTTATAAGCGCTCTTTGCATGCATGAATTTATTACACGGCATGTTTTCTCAGCATAATAAACAGCAGCGGTGAAAGGGCCGGGTACCGCAGGGCCACAGAATCTCAAAGGGGCCACAACTATTTTAAAAGAAGACTTTGAATGTGTGTGAAAACCCCTATAATGGCAGCACTGCTGAAACACCATTCAGGCATAAACAATTTTTTTTAAAACACATTTATTCAAAAGAAGTAGCGACTCAAAAAGTGTGCAATTTTGGATGCAGACTTTGTGTTTGGTCACAACATGCAAGTCTGTCATATAACATTATAAATTGTGTGATTGGAGCATGGCTTTTAATGGTAAGACTTTTGTTTTTGTAATCAGGCTCTCAAAAACTATATCAAAATTTGGATTTAGATTTATCGGACAACAATATATCGGTTATCAGCTGAGGAATTTTGCTAGCAAAGTTTATCATGGGAACGCAAAGGTTTTACGAGTGAACGCAACGTTTTTTTTATACAATTTAATTTCTACAGATTGAGTACACAAATTTTTAATAAATGTTTTAATCTCATAATTATGCTAATAAGAATGTTAACCAATGTTCAGTGTGAAATCTCCTTTATATCTGAGTTTATGTGCTAACCAGCCACGACCATATCGAATTATATATATATAATTTTTTTTTTTTTTGCACTGGATTGCCCCGCCCACTGTGAAATCTCATTGGTCCATAATCCTCCTCCTCATAACTGTACATTAAACATCAAATATTTTTCTGATTGGCTGTGATAGTGTCACGTCACTCAGCAGTTTCACGTTCAGTGTGTACAGACTGAAAATTGGTTGGTGTTTTCAAGAAATTATCCTGTAATGGTTGCAATTTTGATCTCTATTCAAGCTGAACAAAACATCTCAAACTATCAACATTTACACAATGTAAGCAAATACAGCTATGATGAAGGTAATATTTACAAGAAGCTTTCTTTTTTTCCTTTTTAAACAAAGAATTTTCTCCCTTTTCAAAAGAGGAGTCAATGCAACAGATTAATGTAACCTTTACCTCCAAACATGCCACAAAACAACAAAAGCAAGAATGTAGCGTGCTTCTGAAGCGCAGGAGTCTGCTTTTATTAGCAGTTCGTTCAAGACAATAACTGATGATTAACGGACTGTGAATCTTCACATATCTTCATAATACAAAGTCTCCCATGCAGACACACTTTCTAAACCTTCAAAGCAAGTTCGTCTGACCAAAAACGGGGTTTCACACATGTGAGCAATTGGTCTGAAAGAGAGACACGCATCTACTATGAGGTTCATGTTCTTTCTCTCCAAGGCCACAGGCCACTCACACTGGTGGTTTGATTCAGATGCCAGGCAGTGTAAAGAGCGACCTTGTGCAAGATAATTATACAGGCCTGGAGGAAGCCTGTTGTGCTGGGAAGAGACGGCTCCTCCACTTTAGCCCTATCTGCAATTTGAAGCAGTCAGAGATACTCCTAAAACCAGATTTTCTTCTTTGCAGCATGCGTTGGTCTAAATTTCTGAATTTAATTCCGAACATAATTTCTGAATTTCTCCCCCCCCCAAAAAATCAGCTTAGACCAGCATTAACCAACTTTCTGGTGGTCTAGCTGGTGGTTTTAACCAGGGTCTATAAACAGCAATTCTTACCTACGGAAGAGGATTAGGGCCAAGCAATAATAAAAAAATAAAACCATCTCGAGATTAAAGTAATTATAATGCAAGATTAAACTCGTTAAATTTCGAGAGAAAAAAAGTCGAAATACAATCTTGAGAATAAACTCATTACATTTCGAGAATAAAGTCGTTGTGTTTCGAGAAAAAACTCGTTAAATTTCGAGAAAAAAGTCGAGATAATCGTGAGAATAAACTCATTAAATTAAAAAACCTTTGCATTGCTGCCACACTACCATTTTCGGTCCCCATGTCCACGCGGATCCTCTCGGGACACCCTCCTATGCCAGTAACTGTTTTTATGAAGTAACTGGCTATTACTTTAGGATCGTTGTTGGTTGTGTACGCCTCCATCCACAGAATGTAACGACTGTAACCATCTATACAGCCATTAATGGCAATGCCGTACGGTTTTAATTTATCATAGCTGTCCATATGCCAGAGTGCATTTGGGCCAGCGCAAGTTTACTGTCGTCTTCTCAAGCGTCTCCTTCGTCTTATGGTATCCTGGGAAACCTCGATGAATCGCGCGTAGGTGAAGCCAGCGATAACCTTGCATTTGTCCACTGGTTGTCATTTCATGTTGGACAAAAGCGAGTACATCGCGCAAATTGGACTGTTTTTTTCTTCTAAAAAGACCTAGCCGCTTGCAAATTCTCTTTGTATGCTAATTATTATTCTGTCATAATTAGCTAAAGTTGATAGTATTTCTTTTTTACTGAAAGAAAGTCTAAAATATAGCTTGACTAAGTGATCCAACTCTACCATGTCCTCTATCAGTAGACTACGCAATAAACACTGATCGAATGCGTTATTCTCTACATTTCATTTCGACTTTTTTTCTCGAAACACGACTTTATTCTCGAAATGTAATGAGTTTCTCACGATTATTTCGACTTTTTTCTCGAAATTTCATGAGTTTTTTTCTTGAAACACGACTTTATTCTCGAAATTTAATGAGTTTATTCTCAAGATTGTATTTCGAGTTATTTTTCTCGAAATTTAACAAGTTTTTTCTCAAAACACAACAACCTTATTCTCGAAATGTAATGAGTTTATTCTCAAGATTGGATTTCGACTTTTTTCTCGAAATTGAACGCGTTTTTTCTCGAAACACAACGACTTTATTCTCGATATTTAATGAGTTTATTCTCAAGATTGTATTTTCGACTTTTTTTTCTCGAAATTTTACGAGTTTAATTTTGCATTGTAATGACTTTAATCTCGAGATGGTTTTATTATTTTATTATTGCTTGGCCCTAATCCTCTTCCGTACTTACCAGATATGTTTGGTCATAGTACTTTTTTTGGGTCCAGATCTATTAATATATTATTCAGAAAATACAATGACTTGTATATTATATAACATTATATGAAGAGCATGTTTTTAAAAAATTTATTAAAGTCCCCGTGAAATCAAAATTGACCCTATTTACTTTGTTAGCGCATATTACTAGTCTTGTGGTGAACAATTAATCCGTGCAAGTTAAGACACAGAAAAAAATAGTTTGCCGTGGTAATCTTTAATCAAAGTCTGAAAAGTTACTTCAGGTCTGGAATGGCGTCTTTTTCTGATAACGTAGGCTTGACGGCTTGGGTTGAAAAACGCTTAACCACTCCCCTCAAACCGTTAGTCTGCTATGAGCGAGAGATGGAGAGGAGGAGCGCTAGAGTAAAACCCTGCCCTCTGTTCAATATTCCGTTTCACTGGGAAATACGTCACAACACTGGAGAAAAATCGTTTGCAACTTCCGGTTCACGGGGACTTTAAATGTGTGTGTGTGTGTGGCAAATTAAATAATGCATTAAAATAAATAAATAAATAAATAATATATATATTTATTTATTTATTTTAATGCATTATATATATATATATATATATTTGACTTTCAAATCAAAGTCAAGATTAGTTCAGGTTGTAAAATGTCATGAGGTACAACTCTACAAAAACATAATATTTATGAATTAATGATTTGTAATATTAGAATAATATACAAGGTTGTGTCATGAAACTCTAGTTGGCACAAGCTGAAAGGTCCGTAACTCAATCTGTTTGTAACCACGTCATTATCTATAGGGCACAGCTGATTGGTTTCTGCTAGCGAATGATTCTCAGTAGCGAATGAGCTCGCTGCTCAACTTCCAAATACTCGGTTAGCATTAGCCTTAGCAGTTCAGTGCGCTTTTAGAAACCCTCCACCTTCCCCAGCACCACCTGTATAGATCTGCTACAGGTAATTCATGTACGCTATATTGTACAGCAGCAGTTTGTCTTACTTTCTCACAGCAGCATGTTGTGTATTGGCAGTAGCAAGTCCCGTACTTGCTCTGAAGCAGCAACAGCAGCAGCGTAGTAGATCTATTCCGCCAAGATTAAACATATCCATTACCATGCCAAACACTCAGAGATTTGTCACGACAGAAATATGATTTAAGTTGAAAATCACATTTATAACTTTTTTATTTTGTATTAATGATTAAGATGTGTACACGTTCTCATACATTCTCATATATTCAGGGTGTAAGGAAAATATGTAATTCGATTTTACATGAACAAGTACATTTCTAAAAACTTGATATTAGATTGCTAAAAAATGGTCTCTCTCTTTATCAAGTACACTCTTATTTATCATTGGCCTGTTTGCAGACAAAACGTCTGGTTGATTGTTTGAACAAAAAGGAAAAACAAAAGGCAAAAGAAACCCAACCTTTGAACTTCTGATAGCAATCAGCTAATGCAAAGGTGGGAGGTTTCGTCTTTTGTGTCTCATTGTTAACACTTGCGTCTCGCTGTACGTTAACTCTTCAGTTTCTTGTGTACATCTCATCAAGTTCTCAAAGCAAGATGTATTATGTATACATATACTAGATGTCTGCCTGTGGTTAACAGGATATGAGCACATCCTTCCAATCTAAATATTTGCCATGGCTGTAAAAATTCACAAAATATTTACCCACCCAGTCCCACATCACCCAAAGTTGGGTGGGTTACAAGTTTCTTATAAAATGTTTCAGACCCTGCAGGCCTCTGTTGTGAACTAAATTAACATATTCAGCAGTCTGGGAGCGTTTATCATGCTTACAGACCAAAGGCGTGGACTTTGGACAGCTCATCAGAGCTACGAAGGCTTGTGGGAAAACTATAAACCAACATATGCTGTAATTGCCATTGAACTTTGAGTGACTGAGGAGTGATGGTGCATTCTGACTGATACATATCACAGCCTGGAATGCATGTGGTGCATCAACATGCAGCAATGACTCCACTTCCCATTTTGTCAGGTTCCTTGTATTAATGTATAGTATTACTATACTAATGGATAGATCACCCATGAAAACCAAAATTTTAATTTAGCTGAAAACCAAAATTAAATCTAAAGATTGGCTCATTAAATGTTGGTAGTTGGGCTGTTTAACTCTTTATGCGGTTCTGGGTGTATAATAAAACCAGTTAAAGTTCTTCGGCTAAGAGGATATTTAATTTACATATTCCTAATCTAACATTATTTGTGTTCACAATGATGACATGTTCATCTGCTGTAGCTTATCCTCACTTTGTGCAAAAAATAGATGGTGACATGGTCAAAACATATTTTTCAAAATTATTTCAGCCAAAACTGACAATTTTTTTACATTTTTTTATTTGCACTGAAATTTCAGTTCATCAATAAAAAAAAAAATAGAAAAAAAAAAAATATATATATATATATATATATATATACACACACATTTTTATATATTTTTTTTTTTAAATGAAAATGAAAGTCAGTGGGGTCCAAAACAACAAATTGGACCCCACTGACTTTCTAAATAAATTCTTTTGTGTTTTACAGAAGAAAGTCAGTCATACAGGTTTGGTACGACAGTTGAACTATCCCTTTCTCAAAAACAAATCTAAAGGAACATCTCTAGTACTTACCAACTCATTTTTCCACAGAATTTTTCATTTAGCTGAAAACCAAAACTAAAAATGAAGTTTGGGTAATTTAACTCTTTATGTTGTTCAGGGTGTATAAAAAGATGGGGTGGTGGAGGGATGCTGTTAAACTGTCAATGAACGGAGGTAAGTCTGCTGTATACACCTCTTAAAGGGATAGTTCACCTAAAAATGAAAATCAGCCCATGATTTACTCACCCTGAAGTCATCCTAAGTGTACATGACATTCTTCTTTCAGACGAATACAATCTGAGTTATATTAAAAAATATACTGGCTCTTCCAAGCTTGATAATGGCAGTGAATAGCTGTCTGTCTTTGGAATTCCATCAAAGCGCGTCTATTCATGATTAAAGTGCTCGAAACGGCACTCCGGGGGTTAATAAAGGCCTTATGAAGTGAAGCGATGCATTTGCGTAAGAAAAATATCCATATTTAAAACTTTATCGACTAAAATAACTAGCTTCCGGCAGACAGGCGTACGCATCGATTTATCCAAAAAGAGTAACCCTTGAACTTGTCGCACAACGTAATGACGGCAATTGACGCCTCTTGCGGTTCAAACAAACAGGACTGGGCAACCGCGTTCGTCATTACGTTGTGCGTCAAGGTCAAGGGTTACTCTTTTGGCGTAAACCAATGCGTACGGCCGTCTGGCGGAAGCTAGTGTTTATAGTTTATAAAGTTTTAAATATGGGTGTTTTCCTTACACAAACGCATGGCTTCACTTCAGAAGGCCTTTATTAACCCCCGGAGTAAAAGTGGAGCACTTTTATCATGGATGGATGCGCTTTTTTGGGCTTCAAATTTTTTCCAGCCATTCACTGCCATTATAAAGCTTGGAAGAGCCAGGACATTCTTTAATATAACTCTGATTGTATTCATCTGAAAGAAGAATGTCATATACACCTAGGATGACTTGAGGGTGAGTAAATCATGGGCTTATTTTCCTTTTTGGGTGAACTATCCCTTTAAAGACATACATCATTCTTATGAAAATACCTGAGATAGCCTGATTAACACAGATATATTATCGCTATCATGTGTTTGCCTTCATGTTTCAGTCAAAACGTCTCTGTTTGCATGTTATTATATCCATATAAGGCATTTCCTGAAACGTTATAAGTTTAATACTCCTATGAATCCCACTTGTGGACTTTCTGCATGAGGTATGAATCAGTATGTACTAGGCTTCCAGTATGTATGAAACAGATGACATGAGAGTGTTAAGTGCTCCATATCGCTATCATCACCCCATTTTGGGTAAAAATAGAAAAATAATACTAAAGTTCTTTGTAACGTAGTTACTTGAGTAGTTTTTAAGCCAACTACTTATTTACTCTTAGTTGAGTCATATTATTTTTCAGTACTTCTACTTGTACTCAAGTAAATTATTACTTAAGTACAATTTTTTTGTACTCTTTCCACCACTGCATTACGACATGAGAGTTTTTGGGAACACTTCATTTTACAGTGTCCTTGTTACATATGTTACATGTACTTACTGTAGTAATAACAGTAAATTATGCATAATTACATGCAACTATCCCTAAACCAAACCCTAATTCTAACCCTATCATATACTTATGTGCTTAATTATTATTACTCAGTCCTTAAATGTATTACTACACTGTAACAAGGACACCTTAAAATAAAGTGTGATTTTTCATTTTTGGATGTACTATCCCTTTCGGAAGACCAAATCTAAAGGAACATCTCTAGAACTTACCTAGTACGGTCATCACAGTTTTGATGAGTTTGACTGGCGTCCTCTTACGATTTAAAGATCCAGAAGTGTGCGACTTCAAGACGGCAGTCTTTTTCATCACATAGATGTATATCCTCAAATATATGGACACCATAATGAGGAAGAGCACCAGGTTGGACACGGACCAGAAGATCAGGTAGCTCCGGCTAAAGATGGGAGCCAGTTTGGAGCACAGGTCAAGACTACAGATACAGTTCCAGCCCAAACTAGGTACGGCCCCCATGAATATCGATACACTCCACACAAAGGCGATCAACAGGGTCACTCGACGTTTGGTGAGGTTACTGTGGACCTTCCAGTTCATGATGGAGATGTAGCGTTCGAGAGCGATCACCAGGAGGTTGGTCAGGGATGCTGATAGACTCGTATCCAGCAAACCCTGCCGAAAGAAGTAGGCTTGAACGGTTAGATCACGAGATGTTTTCCCTGTATTGAACATGAGATACACGTAAGCGATCGCGGCGAGAAAGTCTGAGGCGGCGAGATTGGCGAGGAGATAGTAGAAGGGGTAGTGAAATCTTCTGTTTGTCACCACCGCTGCAATGATCATGGCGTTGGCCACTAGGATGAAGCAACAGCAGATGGATCCAGCACACTGAACCAGGATGAGCTGCGTTTGGTCCCATTCGTCTGAGGTTATGTTGCTGTTGTTGTAGAAAAAGTCCATGGGCTGATCATGGTTGCAAACGTTATTCTTTGCCATCTTTAGACACAAAACACTATGACTGGAAGGAAAACAACAATAAGTGTACTGTCTGGAACCATAATGCCTCAATTATTTCAGTTTGTTTTTCATGACTCATTTATAAGAAAACCCATCATTCAAAGACAAAACGCCATCAGGGTAACAGACATGGCGTGACAAAAAATTCAATACAAAACAACATAAAATGCAACATAAACACTCAAATGTACATGACTGAGCCCCAATAGACTAACTTTTTCAATAAAATCCAAATAAATGGGATTATGATGGCCCTTTCTATGGAAGCTTGATTCCGGCTTGGAATAAAACAATTTTTTTGAAAGACTTTTTTTTTTTTTACTTTCTCTCACAATTCAACCTTTTCCCCCCCTCAGAGTTTCGAGTTTACATCTCACAATTCTGAATTTTCTTGAATTGCGTGTTTATATCTCACATTCTGAGTTTAAATATCTGGCTATTCAGTTTTTTTTATTTATTTTTTTATGTTTTTTCAGAAGTGCGAGGAAAAAAAGTCTTAATTGTAATACCTTTTGTATTCCGTGGTATTTTAAGCTTCCATTCATTTCCACAAAAAACGTCAATGTAAAATAAATAAATAACATTTTACCATAAAAACGTATCTCTATTGCATTATTAAATAAACTATAAACTTACGAAGGGTTTAAAGTATAACATTTAAGTTCATATAGCCTACGTTTTTTACAGTAGCTTATGTTTTAAATTTAAGGTCCTTTATTTTATCGCCATTTTAATCACATTTTGTTTTCACAAGTTTGTTTTGAATGGAAATGTAGTCTCTCATTTAGAACAAGCTCGTGAAATGCTGTTTCAAATAGTTTTAAATACATGTTCCACCTCAGGACACTACCAAAACAAATCAAAGCAATCAAAATTTCACGTGAAATCAAGTTTCAGCAGTATACATCCTTAAAAACATAACCAAATGTATGAAATCCGTACAATAATGTGCAGTGATAGATAAAGCTCTCTTACCTAGGCAGACTCGTCAGGTTCTCAGTTCACTCTCCATTAGTAATCCGAAGTATCGCTTAAATCCGGCGTGCCTCCACTAACACTGGGCGTCTCTCTCTCTTTCTCTCTCTCTGTGAAGTATCTGCTGAAGTTTGATCTCGAGAGTTTTAAGGAGGAGAGCGGGAGTCACCGATTGTCTCTGAGGGCGTGGTCAGAGAACACTGACTTGCTTTCAATTGTGAAAAAAGCAAGTAAAACATTCTGAAGTTTTCTTGAAGCGCAATTATAGGCTACGCGAAATTTGCTTTTCATCTTATCATGAGCCGAATAACTATAGTCATTGTTAATGTTTGAAGAAAAAAAGTTGAATCGTTCAAGCGAAGTCAGCTTGTAGATACATGACTTGTTTATGAGTCTTATTCTGTGTCAGCGTCTATTGCGTAATATTACGCAATTTTACTCGGTTGTAGACTCTCCTTTACCTCACACACCTCTTAACTTCTGTAATTTGGTCAAATGTCTTTCAGTCTTTAAGATATTGATAATGATAAAGATATAATTTATTCTGATACTCAATATTGGACTTAATTCTTGAATATTTAATATTTAAACACAATGACAGTGAAGATAACAAGAAAAGATGCCTTTTCTAATGTATATGAACACTGATCAAAATCTTAGCTCATCTATTTATTATTTATAGTCAACTAGTCATTTTTATTTTATTTTGGTGCGAATGTTCATCAAGTTTTCAGCAGCTTAATGCTTCATTGCAATTGCAAACGTAAACGTAAAATCGATCATGTTCTGCACAATAAATAATTATATAAATAATTAAATAAAAAGTACAATAAAATAAATCCGCATCTGGGCAGGTAGACTAAGTAAATGACAGATTTCCTGTCGGAGATTAATTTCTGATCGAAAGATGAAGTGAAGCCATCATCCTAGAAACCAAGCACTTTTGATTTAATTGGTTTTTGAGGTAAACAAAACGTGTGTGTGTGGGGACTTCCCTTGTTACAGTGTAATTAATTATACATTTAAGAAATTATATAGATATAATAATGTAATAATATCAATGTTGGGGAAACTTTTAAAAAGTAATGTTTCAATTACTTTTTAATAAAAAAAAATAAAAAAAGTTTTGTTTTAATAATAGATACAAAAGTTCTATTTTTTGGCAAATGTAAAGGTCCTTTCAAAACAAATAAGCCTCAGGCTGAAGGACATATAAATTCATACCTGTACAGTAGAGGGCGCAGCTCAAACAAACCTTTCAGCTGTGCTGCCGTTCTGGATTGCAGAAGAACAAAGTTTAACACACTTACTTCAGCAAGAAAAACTAAAGAAACACGTGATGTTTATATGTTTACAAGTCATTTTTAGTATGGTGTAATCAAAAGGTCAGCGGCAAAGACATTAGATAATAAAGTGAGATTAAATACACAAAGGCCCGGTTTCACAGAGAGGGCTTAGATTAAGCCAGGATTAGATCTTAGTTCAATTAGGACATTTAAGTAGCTTTTATAAACGTGCCTTAGAAAAAAAAAAACTGGTGTGCACCTTGAGACAAAACAATGGCTCTGATATATTTTAAGATGTGACAGTGCAAGTTGCTTTCAGTTAAAACAGCTCACACTTGCATTTTTGTCTGGGACTAGGCTTAAAGGGATACTTCACCGGTTAGCATTAAGCTTTGTATCAGTAGAAACCCGGTAGTATTTTCAAATGACCGTGTTTCCCTCCCTCATGTCCCCCTGAGATGAGAGATTTCTGTATTGTGTGTCAGGAAAAAAACCTCAGATGACGCAAAAATCGTCATTTAGCGTCATCGGAGGCTTTTTTGGCCAGAGGCGAGAGACTACAGTCGTTAGTAGGAGCTAGTTCCGCATGTTATCAACCCGCCCATGGGGGATCTCACGATAAAACGGCGACTTTTCAGTTTCGAGTCAACTAGTAGCCTAGTTGTATCATTTCTTCCTATACTGCCCTCTGTAACCAGTAGGCGTGGCTTGGGAGTGGCCTCGTAGGGCAGCGAAGCAAGTGCATTCTGGGAGTTGTTGTCTTTCATCCACATGAGCCAAAAATTCATTTTCTGACTTTTCTCAGTCTACAGAGAACCAACTTCTAAAATAATTTCCAGCGGTGAAATATCCCTTTAGGCCTTGTCTGTGAAACCGGGGGTAAGTATATTTGCGTTATTTAACATATTTAATATTGTATGTCTGCGTAATATCATAAAATATCAAGTTTCATTTTCACTGTTTTTATTCATTTTCTGGAATACTAAATCTGTTTTTGTACAAGTGAGAAGTAAATCCCTGCTCACATTTAGTTTAAAACTACAATACAATACATGGGAAACAAAGCAACTTGGGTTTGAAAATGTAACCCGGATATTTTATTGTAAATTTAAAAGTAATGCGTTACTTTACAAGTTACTTGAAAAAAGTAATCTGATTACGTTAGGGTTAGTTTCATGTAAGTTTGCATAATTTACCTGTAAAACAAAGACAATGTAAAATAAAGGGTTACCATTTAACCTGTTAATCAATATCTTGGACTTAATTGTTGAACATTTCATATTTAATCAAGAAAAGATGCCTTTTCTAATGTATTGTGTGTATGACTATTTATCAAAAAATATATATAAATATTATTTATAGCCAACTAGTCATCCAGTTAAAATTAACTATATAAATAAAAGACAGTAAAAAAATTAAATCAATATCCGGCCAGACAGACCAGGTAAATTACAGATGTCATGTCTGGTCTGGAATGGAGTTTCATTTCTTATAGAAAGAAGAAGTGAAGATGTCGTCCTAGAAACCAAGCACTTCTGTGAATTGGTTTTTGAGGTCAAAAAGCACCTTGTGCAAAAAAACATGTTTCATCATGTTTCTAAGTTGCATTCTAGTATGATGTAACATCCAATTTACTAAGCCAACAATGAAATCCAAACAAGAAAACTGCACACACATAAAGGGCCTCTTTAAGTATGCAAATACAAAATATTATTTTATTATCTTTCATTCCCTCACCCCAGGTCCTTTCCCCAGTGAGCAACTGCTTACTAAGCAAGTCACGTAGAAACTTGTCTGCCTTCCCTGTTAATTGTGGGATGATAGGCATAATGAGATGTAATTTGCATCATAAAGTAAAATAAATTTCTACAAAGACAAAAAAAAGTTACCTCTGCTATAAGTTAACACTGCATTCTTAACACTCCAGTGTTGCACAAACCGTCCACATCACAATCCCTCCTTGCGCACTTCACATATTTGAAGCAAAATATTAAAAAACTTTATCGTCAAACTATTTAGCTGCAAATGCTTTAAATGCCTTTGAGGACTCATGCCAGAACGGGTTGATATAAAAACAAACACAAATGTGTAATTTGAGGTGATTCTCTAATGTAAAACATGGGTAGACAATCCAGATGACGCATAAATAATATCATAAAAGATATTTCCTCTGGTTTACAACATTTAACAGGGATAATTTTACAGATTGCACATTAAGCATCTTCCATGCTTGCCATTTGACCCTCTTTTTTCGCTCTTAATTGCATTGTAGTGCACTTTGGCAGATATTATACAGCATTTACCCGTTTGCTAATGCAGGTCTTACCGGTTTCTAATGAAATCGGCATGTGAACTAAGCTCTTGCTTCCTGTGTAGTACATGAACCATGTACATGGAGCGGTAAACATGTTCACACAATCTTTCCCTGATTAAGCTGCAAATCCATTGCAGTTTTCAGTAGATTCAATGTTGAATAATTCGCTGCGATCAGCTGATGAGAATGATGGAGTCCTCTTCGGGAATCCTGCAAAAGGACACAAATTAAGTATATTGTCACATTTTCCTGGTTAAGTATAACTTTACATTACATAAAAATTACAGTTGTATTAACTATGTAATTAATGTTCTATCTATTAAAACCAAGTATCAATCTCATCAAGTGTTGAGCATTTTGAATTTTTTTCCAAAATAATAACTAAAGGCAGTTACTATTTTTCAAACAATGTTTTATTTGTGAACTAATGTTCAGCTGTTCTTTTTAATAGTAAAATGTTTTCGGATCATCAGTCATGCTCGGTAAACACTGGGCCACAGACACGAAGATGTATCTTTAATTTCTCCTTTAATTTCTAAGCTGATTGCTTACTAAAAAGTCATCATGTTTTCAGTCACCAAGTTTTTAGGCCATATCAAGTTTGATTTTAATGTGACAAAGCGGTTGATATTTAAGTGGCTGAGCGGTTTACTTACTTTTTAATTAGTCTTCCCATTAATCTTGTTTATTCAGACCGATTCGAGGATGCGCACGAAAACAAGAGGTGGGATTTATCGTGTGAACCAATCATAGCCAATCATATCCAGTTATAGTGCGATGGAGGCATTGCCTCCTCTCACGTGACTTTACCCCATTCAACTCAATTACACCACAAAAATCAATGGGCTCAGGGGAGGCAAGAAAGATGGGGCGTCCCGCTGTAACTTTACCTGCTGGTGTCGCTGTTGGACAGTTTCGAAAAACGGGTGATTTGTGCACTTTTTAATGTCACATTTTGTAATATTTGCGTTTTATTTTTTACTCATCCAGTTTTTTGAGGAGGCACTGCCTCCCTTGCCTCCTCGGAGGAAACTCTTCCATATATTGGCAGGTAGATGTTCTGAAACAGTCTTTAAAATGGTTTCTGTCATCTTTGAACCAATTTAAAGTACGGTTTTTAGTTCTAATGTTTTTTCAGTGAAGATTGGTCTTTTACCTTTATATAAATGTGTCCGGTTGCAGTTTCCAAAGGAAGTGAAAGTAAAGATTTCCCAAAAAACTTGAAGAGAGATTTGCAGGTTAGTTTCATGTCATATTAGGTAAATTCTTTAGGTAAAGTACCTGTAGGACTTCAAAAGGTTGGCTTGTTAATACTTTTATTAAGCAAGAAATTATCAATTGGATCAAAAGTGACGGTACAAAAGATTTTCATTTAAAATAAATGCTGTTCTTTTGATTAAAGAATTCTGAAAAATATGTATCATGGTTTCCACAAAAATATTAAGCAGCACAACTGTTTCAACATTAATAATAAATGTTTCATGAACAGCAAATCAGCATATTAAAAGGATTTCTAAAGGATCATGTGACACTGAAGACTGGAGTAATGATGCTGAAAATTCTTTTTAAATTGTAATAATATTTGTACAAATATTACAGTTTTTATTCAATTTTTTATCATATAGCCTTGGTGAGCATACAAAATAAAACAGATGTGGCCTATTTAAACATGACATTTATAATAAAAGGGATATTGATAAACGATGCCATTATAGCCTGAATCCCCCAGCCAACTGAGAATAACAAGTTTTTCTATTTCCGAGATGAAAAGATATGGAAATATAATTCTGGTCCACTTGTAGAGCAAGAAAACCAGTTTATGTAATCTAAAGAGATCATAGTAAAACCCAATTCAATCCCAATGTACGGTAATGTACATGCTCAAATCCAGTCAGTGCAGCATAAGTGGCTTTTAACCTGATATTTAGACGCAGCATTAAAATTATAGCCAGGCATCCCTTCGCATCTGACACTCAAGCAAACAATGAACGCTCCTTGTGGAGTCAGTTTCGAGTTCTTGCACTGCAACCCAAAACAGCAAGATACGAACAAGACAAAAGGCTCTAGCAAAATTCTCCAGAGGAAAAGAAGCGCAGAAAATTAATGGCCATCATGGAGAGTTTCTAAACTCTCGTTTGTTTATCGTTCCTGCAAGGCAAGGGGAAGCCTTCTCGATTTTTTTTTTTTCCCCCACAGAGAACATTTCTCTGTAATCAGCACTTTGCTGGGTGTGTCCGTCTTTCTCTCCCACCACTAATTCCATTTCTCATGCCATAGTGGGCTGACCTCAGCTCTGGAGGAAACACTGCTGCCCTGCAACTGATGTCTGGGATTATATACTGTACCTTTTGCAGCAACACAGCATTACAGAAGGGTGGACGTTCTCGACCTCGCCGCACTCCTGCCCCTGGAGGGGGAAGCCCTCCTTCTGGCCCATCAGAAACTGCTGGAGCTCTGTCATGGGGAAGCCTGTCGTTTGGTAACCCTAGGCAAAATGGAGAAGTTGATATGAAGTGCTACAAACAAGTAGAGCATAGCTTTGTTTGTTCAATTTTACTATGTGTAATGCAATACGGAGAAACATTTTACACAAATGTGACCCTGGATCACAAAACCAGTCTTATGTAGCACGGGTATATTTGTGGCAATAGCCAACAAAACATTGTATGGGTCAGAATTATAGATTTTTATTTTATGCCAAAAATCATTAGGATATTAAGTAAAGATCATGTTCCATGAAGATATTTAGTAAATTTCCCACCTTAAATATATAAAACATTTATTTTTGTGAATGGATGCAGCACAATCGCCAATAGAAATGGACAACTTTAAAGGCGATTTTCTCAATATTTTGATTTTTCTGCACCCTCAGATTCCAGATTTTCAAATAGTTGTATCTCGGCCAAATATTGTCCTATCCTAACAAACCATACATCAATGGAACTATTATGTATTCAGCTTTCAGATGATGTATAAATCTCAATTTAAAAAAAAATACCCATAAGACTGGTTTTGTGGTCCAGGGTCACAAATGATAACACAGTATATATTCAATTAAAGGAAAGTGCATCTAGAAACTTAAATGTCACCATTTACTCACTCTGATGTTGTCAGTTTTATTTGTTTCTTTGATGAAACACTAAACTACAAATTGTGGGGGTATAAAAGCTAAACAAATACCAAAAAAAAAAAGCAACGCAAAACAAAAAGCAAAGCAAAACCAAACAAAAAAGTAAAACAAAACAAAAAAGCAAAGCAAAGCAAAAACAAACAAAAAAATAAAGCAAAGCAACACAAAACAAAAAGCAAAGCAAAAACAAAAAGCAAAGCAAAACCAAACAAAAAAGTAAAACAAAACAAAAAAGCAAAGCAAAGCAAAGCAAAACAAAACCAAAAAAAAAAAAAGCAAAGCAAAACCAAACAAAAAGCAAATCATTATAAAACACACACAAAAAAAAACATAAAAACCCCAAACAAAACAAATGTTATATGGAGAAGCTAGGATGTGTTGTCTATTTATTTATTTTTGTATGAGAAAAAAATAAATGGGGTTGGAGAGATAGGAGCAAATTATGAGTTTTCGTTTTTTCGTTATTTAAATAAAATAATTTAAACATAAATAAATATTATAAAAGTAATTACTTTTTTTGCATTAGAAAGAAAATAAAATGAGGTGGGAAAGATGCGAGTGAACGACAACAGTTTTCATTTTTGCGTGAACTAACCTATTAAGAGAATAGATATTTTTTCATTTGATATGCTATTTTATTACTAACAAGGCCTCTTCCTTCAACCCCTAAAAAAAAAAAAAAAATTAAATTGTGTCCCAAATTACGCACACTCAACCTCTATGTAGTCTATACATTTTATAAGGTGATTTTGTCATTCAAAATCAGAGTCTGATGCCCCTCCCCCTCCGCTTCTTAATTAAAGCTGCGACGGTTGAGTGCATGAGGTGTCCAACACTTCGTTTTTTCGGTTAATCGAGAGCATAATATATGGACAGTGTAAAGGGACTAGGATATAATAGGATGAATAGGGGGAATGAGATTAGGAAATGTTGCCAGCTTGATTCAAACTCACAATGTGTTGGAGCATGTGAGCTAAACACTAAGCCATGCAAAATCCTAGAAGCTAGTCACATTATCTATCTATCAAAACCTTTTATCAAGTTGATGGTACCTTGATGGTGTCGTAAGCATCTGTGATGAGGGCGATGAAGAGACTGAGCACCATGTAGATGAAGAGGGAGATGAACGAGTAGAGATAGGCTCGGCTGAACAGCCACACCATTGTGTTTTTTTGCCCAAACTCTGCAAATGTAGGGAACATGTCGTCCCCATTGACTAGGGAGAAGAGACACTCTGCCACACGACTCAGACCTTCAAACTGACCCACATATGAAGAGATGGGAGATGCAAGGGAAATGACATTCATTCATCAATAAAATATATTTCATAAAAAAAATTTTTTATATATTTTTTTTATATATATATATATATATATGAGAAACTAATATATATATATATATACATACACACACATCGAAACTATATATATATATATATATATATATAGTTTCGATGTGTGTGTATATATATATATATATATATACACACATCGAAACTATATATATATATATATATATATAAAAATTAATAATTAAATAATTAAATAAATATATAAATATATATATATATATATATATATATTTATTTAATTATTTAATTATTTAATTTATATATATATATATATATATATAGTTTCGATATATATGTGTGTGTGTGTGTGTGTATATATATATATATATATATAAAAATTAAAAATTAAATAATTAAATATATATATATATATATATATATATATATATATATATATATATATATACATACATACATACATACATACATACATACACACACACACATATATACACACACAATGTGTGTATGTAGTAATATTTAAATATTTAGAACTAGGATTATATTATTTAATTTATTATACTATTTAAAATATTTTAACTGCCATAAAAAAATCCAAATCAAGGAAACATGTTAGGATGTACTGCCATCTACTGTTCATAAGAAAGACTACAAGTCTCATACCAAGGAAACATTAAAATATCTTTAAAAAAGTATTAATTATATTAAACTAAGTTATATATAACAAATAATATCTGTTTATAACTACTATTATTTCAAATAATTACTTATTAAATATATCATATTTGATATTTAATACATTTATTAAATAGATGGCTCTTTAAATATATAAGCCAACATATACTGCCATCTACTGTTCATAAGAAAGACAGCAAATCTCAAATAAAGGCACAGTACATCCATATGTCCCCGATATACAATTCAAACTATATAGTATACTAATACAGAATGGGTATATTTATTTATTTTATTGACTTTCTGTTGGTACCTTCTCATGGTAGGGCCCTAGAACAATCCATCCACAGAAGGTGTAGCCAAGGTAGATCATTCCTGCACAGCAGCAGAAGCGCAAGACCTTTGGTAAGGCTGCTCGCATAGTGAGGATAAGCACCTGTGTTATCATAAAAATAAATAAAAAGGGCCTTATTAAATTATTGGTCTTAAGCAATCAGCACTGTTACATAACATGTGGGCAATAAAACACATGTACTGTACTTAACCTTGGCAACCTTGCTATTTACATTGGTGTTCTTAATGTGATTTTGTGCAGTTTGACTTACATTGTATTTTTCGAAGTATCCCAGATATCTTATGACGCCCACCCAGACCATTAGAGTGGATGTTCCCAGGAAGATACTGCACACATCATAGTTGGTCAGACTCTGGAAGAACAAATGAACGGGGACTTTATTAGCGTAAACGTGGGCCAAACTTGCACTTCCATGCAAGTACAAAGTAAATATTACATAACAATTGTTTAACTGCCATGACTTAAATCACCCTACAGCACAGACCCAAAGTCCAAAGACTAATAAGTGTGTCTCTCAAGAACTCAAATCTGCAACATTTGTGCTGTTTTTAGAGGAACATGAATTTTTGTATAATTTTTTTTTCAAGTTTCCAACTAACAAAGAAATGCAAATCAAATTACTTTGATTATGAAAATGAAGCAAATTCCACCCTAACCCAATTAATTACCTTACAAAATAAATCAATACATCAATAAACAAATACAATTTAAATAATAATAATAATAATAATAATAATAATATTTCACACCCCAAATAAAATGATTATTGTAAAAAATGAAAAATAAAAAAGCAAAAAGCAAATTTCTCCTCCAAATGTACTCGGCAAAGAACCATTTTAAATAATTAATTTAAAATAAATAAAACAACAAACAAATAAATAAAATAAATTCGAATATTTCAGGCCAAAAATCCATTTATTTTCATTAAAAATAAGCACGTTTCCTTTCCAAACTTAAATTTTTACCTAAATAAATAAATAAATAAAATAATAAATATACTGACATTTCACTCCTAACATCAAATGATTGTTAATGAAAATTAAGCACATTTCCCCTGAAAATGTACCTTGCAAAAAAAAGTTTAAAATAAAACTAATATAAAAGTGTTTACAAAGGGACTTTTTATACCAGCTAACAAACTCAAATCAAATTATTTTCATGAAAATGAAGCACATTTCCCCTCTAAATTTAAATTACCTTACTAAAATAATCTTATTAAATATATCATTTAAAATAAATAAATGAAAATATACATGACCAAAAATATAAATAAATGTTTTTTAAAAATACTAATATTTCACCCAAAAACAATTTCCCCTCCATATTAATTTTTACAAAAAAATATTTTAAATAAATAAATAAAATATTTTACTGTATAAAGTGTCTAATACAGGCCTTTAAAATAATATGTTGATTTAAAATAAAAGTATTGTATTGTACTGACAATCCTCATTTTAAAGAGAACTTCAGGAAGAACAAAAAAAAAGTATTTTAATTTGATTCTGGAGGTTGGGGGGTAAATTGATAGATTTGATGGGTGATAGACGCAATTAATAACGTCAATTACAGTCAGCACTTTTTAAATTTAGGGAACTACAATATTCTCTGCAACATTGCAGATTATGTGGTTATCAAATGCATCAAAAAAAAAATAAAAAAAATAATCTTTACAGCACCTTAGCCTGTATTTCCATTTTTAGTATCGATCCAATGATGGCCATAACATCACTGATGATCACCAAGATGTACCAGCCGTTTAAGAACTCCCTCTGGTCATCTTCACACACTTTATGATTATAATTCTCAAGGCAGAATCTAGAAAACCGCTGCAGAGTGAGGAAGTGACACATGAAGGAAACACTGACACGGCACAAATATATATCAGAACAGCATGAGTTCACTTTGAGTCAGAACTTTAAAAATAACTATAATGTTGATGTATCAGACGGTATTCAGTAATATACAGATTCACAGGCAGGTTTACCTGAAGTAACTTCACAGCAAGTATAATAGAACGTGTGCAGAGCACTGCAGAGATCAGACAGATCACAATAACAAAGCCATCAAAGATCAGGAGGTAGTGTGTGCTCTTCTGAGCTGAAAAAAACACAACATGCCCATGTCATAACATTAAAAACTTCTAAAAACTATTCATTGACCATAAGCATTCACTGTGGTTGATTTTTCACATACCAGTTCCCGAAATCTTCCAGTTTTTGCACACGCTACTAGCATCATCAAAATCAAGAGTCAATTTCACCTTCCCGCTATGGCAACTGTTATCAAAGACAATCTGCAAAGAATCAAAATGAATTTATTCAGATAAAATGGATGATATTTTTTAAAGATGACCTATTATGCCTTTTTACAAAGTCTTGATTTTGTTTCTGGGATCTACAAGAATAGGTTTTCATCCTTGAATGTTGCAAAATAACTTTTTCCCACATATTTGACATTGTTGCAGCAACTCTCTTCCCAGTCTGGCAATAGCACGGTTTAGTTCCTGTCATTATAAAGCCCCTCCTTCTGAAATAGCACAGTGTGCTCTGATTGGTCACCTGGAATGGTGTGTTGTGATTGGTCAGCTGCTTCGAATGCGCTTCAGAAACGTCACACCCCTTTACCATAACCGTAAGGTTCCACACACTAAGGCCCTGTCCCAAATGGCGCACTTCATGAGGACTTTCGGTCTTGTGGACTTGAATTGCGCGTGCTCGCTGAGTCTACGAGTCCGTAGGCCGTCCCATTCAGCATTTTACCGCTCTGAGGTGTGCTCAGCAGCGCCCCCTTTGTACCCTTGAAGCGGTCTTCCACGAAGCCCGCATAGAAGCAGGCTCCGCGCACTTTAACTACCCAGGAATCCTTGCGAAAGGCCAATCAGACAACCGATGGGAGGAGATTTCACTCACGGATAATTGTTGACATGGCTGAGAAGAAAATATGACGGTTTTTATGACCTAAATGTACATTTTACCAGTTGTTACCTACAGTTTATACAAACATTATTGTCATCGAGCAGTGGTTGATGTCTCAAACATAATAATAGCGTGTTTAATAATACGATCGCATTATGATTCATTAAATAAATAGAACCGAATGGCACGGCTTTACTGAGTCATATGTAAACATAGTATGAATATTGAAACCTGTAAATTGAAAAAATTATGTTTAAATTATGTTTTAAAACTGTAATCTTAGTTCAAATGGAACATTATGTATTATTATGTACAACTGTAAACATCATTTAAATAAGCATGATATATCTATTGTGTAATGCCCAGGTGATATGCACAATATCAAAATATAGAACTGTAACATTAGGCTGTGTAGTTGACATGGAGATAAGACGTCGGAGCGCAAAAATGTGATTTCTCCTGTCCAACAACAACCAGACCGTTATTTCCGGCATGCCGATCGAGTCCCAAAAATACCTCTCAATGCGCCCTCGTGGACTCGCGCCAAGGGCCCTATAGGTCTGCACTACATGACGTCACCAAAGTGTGGACTCTGAGGAAGTCCACAAGTCCGGAGTGTGCCATTTGGGACAGGACCTAACTCAATCAGGCCTTTTTTGTGTATGTTTTGGGCGGGAATTATTTAAATGAGGAATATTGTGACACTACAATGGAGGCGTTTCAGGGAGTTCAGAAACAGTAGAGAATAACTCTCTCTGGATTCACTTTGTAACTTTGCAAACCCTTTTCATGCTCAAACAGCAACATTACATTACAACATTACACTAAAGAAAGCTGACCATGTAAAAAAGCATAATAGGTCCTTTTTAAGATCCCAAATTTGACCTTACCTTCACAAAAAATGTGTAACAGTCGGGCTGCTCATGCGAACGAACAGTTTGCAAATTGATTCCTTTGAGCGCAAAAGTGATCTCAATCTCAACAAGCCTGTATTTCAAACAAAGCCAATGAAACTATTACGTGATAAATTAGTGATAAATGTTTTGGTTATATAATTCAGGTTTACCAACCTATAAAATTCCAGCTCAAAAAAGGAAGCGTTGTTCATTCTCCATGTTGTAGCAGACTCTGGATCAAGAGCCAAGCAAACTGGAAAAGACAAGAATGCGCAGTTTAGGCACAAAATATGATTTATAGGCTACAATACTTTTACATTTTGAAACATGTAACCTGTTTCAAGCTGGGCGTCAATATCATATGATTCCTCGGACGGTTCCACGCTGCCTCTCATGTAGCTCTTCTTGCAGATGATCATGTGCAGAAACTTTTCATTCTCCTCGGCATAACTAACGGGTCCTACAGACAGGTTTCGTAACTGGGAATACTGTTGAAGACATGTTATTTTGAGTAATTTTAACTCGACAGTTAATAACTTTAAATTGCCGCACATACAGAAATGAATAGCACTTTTGATAAATATGTTTAAAATTGAGTGCACTTACATGAAATGAGAAGACTAATAAAAGCCATTTTATTTTACATGGAGAGGGTAACCTCATGTGGGCAGACATTTTGAAATCACATGACCAGTAAAATATTATTTTAGTATTTAATAATTTAACATAATTAATGCTATGTGATGGAAGGGAAAATAAACATGAAGAAAGAAAGAAGCAAGATGGATGAAAAGCAAATACATACCTGATCTATGACATAGTATAAACTATCATATACATTCTGTTTGGTGTAGACAGCAATACTGTAGTCATCCTCATCCACACCACTGTAGCCCTTAAGAAACAGATTCTTAAAGGCCATCAGGTTCTCCTCCTTGTAGGACACCACAAGCTGGTTATTCAGTCCGAACAGTATGAGCTTTGAAATAAACAGAGGAGGAGATGTTTTCATTCTGGCTGGTGGAACATTACAGATTTGTAAGGAACTTTAAGGAAATTACATTAAATGGTCATTTACAAAGACAAAACTACCAATGTTTAATCACATAATGACAAATCTTTCAAAAGTTCAGAGAATGTTTACATTGAAAGCTGAAGTGTGTAATTTCTACACCCCTAGCTTCAGCAAATGGAATTGCAAACATAGTGACTGTGTTCAAACAGGTTCCTAAACCACTCCCCCTGCATTCCATTGGTCGAACAAACAGATAGCCCCGCCCCCAATTGACACAATTGGTTAAGCCATTGTTGCTGTGCTAGGGGTGCCTTTTTCCCAAAAGCATGGTAAGCCACCAATGGTTGCAAGTTCCATTGATCTCTGCTAGTAACGACGGAACTTGCGACCATAGTTGCTTTTGGGAAACGCACCCCTGATTGGGATTTGCAAACAAACAGAAATGTATTTTGATTTGAATTGGGTTGGTCTCAGCATATCAAACTGGGATACAATAGGTTATTTTTTTATTTTTTTTAAAGAACTCACATTTACACATTTCGGCTTTAAAGGGATAGTTCACTTTGAAATTAATTTTTGGTATGTTTTAGCTTACCTCAAGGGCATCCAAGATGTAGGTGTCTTTTTTTCCGCAGTAGTTTCAATTTTGATATTTTTAGGTCAAACCGTTCTTGTCTGTCAGTCATATAGTGCAGGTCTATGGTCACTGTCTCAAAGAGCATGCACAGAGTCCAAATTAAAACAATTCCCCGTCGTCCAAATTAAACAATTCCCCATCGTAAGTACACATTGATGGCCTAAGACACGAAACGAGCGGTTTGTGTGAGAAAACGAACAGTATTTATATCGTTTTTACCACTTATACACAGCCATGTCGAAGTGATCTGATCTGACGTGTACGCAGACTGGTGCATAGATATATACACTAGATGTCGCCTTGTCTACGGCAGTTCATTGGAACGAATGTCTTTAAGGCGACATCTAGTGTATATATCTATGCACCAGTCTGCGTACACGTCAGATCAGATCACTTGGACGCGGCTGTGTATAAGTGGTAAAAACGATATAAATACTGTTCGTTTTCTCACACAAACCGCTCGTTTCGTGTCTTAGGCCATCAATGTGTACTTACGATGGGGAATTGTTTCATTTGGACGACGGGGAATTGTTTTAATTTGGACTCTTTGAGGCGGTGACCATAGACCTGCATTATATGAATGACAGACAAGAACGGTTTGACCTAAAAATATCAAAATTGAAACTACTGCGGAAAAAAAGACACCTACATCTTGGATGCCCTTGAGGTAAGCTAAAACATACCAAAAATTAATTTCAAAGTGAACTATCCCTTTAAGGAAGCAGGCAATAACCCTATAAATACCTGGAGTGTAATCATGAATATTTTCAAAATTTGCACTGCTAGTTTCCATGGTAGCTGTCGCCGTGTTCTGTACTTCTCACAAGGGCTCATGAAGTAAAACCTCAGGTCATCTCTCAGTGTCTCTTCTTCTGTCATGGGATCATTGGACATGGATGTGGAGACGCTACATTAAAATATACAATATATATCTGATTGAAGATAAATCTGCAGAAAATATTTTTTAAATGTAATAAATAAATGAATAAGGAAAAGCAGCTTTAATCTGTGTTATTTAGTAGCTTTAATTACTTCAATGTTATTCTAAATTGTAAAATAGTAAAACATAAAATATTTGATGTGTCCAAAAGTTTGCACTTTTATACAATATTTAACAAATATATTATATAATAATAATAATATTCAGATTTAAATTAGCCTATATACACTTCTCATTCAGATAACATTGCATATCTCCATGGACATACAGTTTGATAAGTGTGATTTGTGATGTTACAAAAAATTTATTAGAGCACAAGCAGATGATAAATCAACTTTGTGACACATTACCCATGTGACAGAGTTCGGTTTAGGATGAGGAAGATGGAAGGGGTCAATGAACCAAAACGGAAGAGGAGGGATATTAGTTGCTCAATATACATTTCTTAAATTTTAACTGAACCTTTGTAAATAACTGCTAAAACTTTGCACTACATTTACACTCCCAACGCAAGGGTTTAAGTCCAAACGTCCGCTCAATGGCACTGACAGTGTAGTCACTGACATGGCGTACTAACTTTAAGAGTAAAACACAAGAAAGTTATTTTTGTAATATTTTCTTTGCAAAAACACAGTTAGAACATTCAAATTCTGCAGTGTCATGTATTTTATTAGACCTAAATTAAAACAATGCGACTTTTGAATTTATAGTTGTTTATTTCTCATGCCAAATAATTCTAGCTAAGGATTTCAATAAAAAGCTTTTGTCAAACTTACCTTGACATGTCAATCCTGACGCCTTGGCAGTAACTATCAGACATTTCCATGCCACCTGTTATCTCATGACAAAACGCACAAGCGTTCCTTGATCACTAAATTACTAAATAACCTCGCGTTTGACGTCACAGCTGCTACACACAGAACAGCGCCCATCGACCAATGAGGAGCGAGGAGGTTTCCCGATGGGCGTGACCTCATTCTACCAAATAGAACGTTCTTTCAGTTGCTCAGAATGCTCACTGACTTGAAAACGTCACAAAGGTTCGATTGAAGAACTACGGAGACTCAACTTAAAACACAAACAGACCATACGCTGTTTTTAATAAGTTAAGTGAACAAGGTAAAAATATGTCATTTTAGTTTTTAACCAATGCTTCCAAAGCTGGAACTTATTTCTGAGATCACGAGGTGAAACTGCAGTTTCACAAAGAATTAACAACACTTTTGAGAAAAATCACTTATTAACCACTAGTCGTCGAGAAAAAGTTGTATTCTACATGGAGCGGGTCGCCCTCATGTGGGTGTTGAGCATGACCTTTTATGTCATCCAATTCACCTAGTTAATGATGATGATAATAATGTTTACCTTATACAGTGCTTTTAGCCAATGCTTCAGGGCACGTTACAAAACATAATCATAAAAGTACATGTAAACATAATATAAGAACAAACCAATACATTACTGGCACTAAATAACAATGAAGCCTGAGTCAATATCATTAAATTAGTATAAAGCTGCTGGGAGTGACAAAAGAAATCCTAACAGCTCAAATCACCTACAACAAGCAACGACAACAAAAAAACATTGAGATTTAATCCAAGATTGTTCAATATGAATGGATGAGATGGAGAAAGAAAGTTAAACAATACATAATATAAAAAGTTTTTGTGTGAAGCGACAGCAGATAGTGAACAGATTTCATACATCCCCGCCAGTAGATGTCAGTATAACGTCCAAAACCAGTGATACTATTGGGATCAAAATAAGAGGCAGCTTATTATTGGCAAAAAAAAAAACAATAGGCTTTTTATCATTTTTTAGGTTTGTTTTTATTAAACATTTATTTTAAAAAATTAATCGTGTTGCCCTGATTCTTGGACTGGTTTCCTAAAGCTTGAATAGCCTTCCTCTCCAGCTGCAAAATCTGCCGATGCCCCCTGCACAAACAAAAAAAAAGATTTCTGGTCAAAATTATGCAGGTACAACATAGACATTACATATATAGTGGAGCGTATGAGTTTAGTAGTGAGATATGGCATATTATGAATTTGATAAGTTGTGTACCCTGTAGTTGCTTCAGGTTTGATGGGCTATACAAGCACAATGTAATATATTGCACATGTACATGCACTATTGACCTAACATAGACGAACAGAAACACAAATACAACAGAATCACAGGCCATTCCACACAAAACAAATCATCACATAATCAAAGAATCATAATTTCAGCTGTAATGACAGACATACGATGATAAACTTGCGAAACATAACCTGCAGCTTGAGGTCATTTCGAGCAGCCCATATCCTTTTAGTGCACATAAAGTGCTGCGATGTTTGAATTAAAGGAACATAAAAATAATGTAAGAAATATTTATAACATTTGTGTATATATTATATACAGTATATATTATAATATATTAAATGTACAGTATATGGAGAAAAGTTAAAGAACACTTGACCAATTGCACCAACAGAGACTGTAATGACATTGCATTCTAAATACACAAAAATGAACATGGAGTTGGTCTCCCTCTCCAGCTACAACAGCTTCCACTCTTTGGTGAAGACTTTTGGATTGTTTCAGTGGGAATTTTTCAGTAGCACCTCAATGCAGTACATGAGATCCAGGGGGTGGAGTTGGATCCAGATCTAAGGGGTGGAGATTGGTAGGTTTAGGGGTGGGTTTAGGGATCAGGGGGTGGAGATGGGTAGGTTTAAGGCGGCCGCACACCGGACGCGCAGCTCAGCGCCGCGTCGCGCCACGTCTAGGACAACTCTCATCTGAAAATCCGATAACATCAGCAATTTTCTGATTTCTGTAAATAAATATAAAACTAAATGTATATTGCAGCACAGGGTGAAGTCCGTATATACATTAACTACGATTTGAGACACATACATGTAAATTTAATATAAAACTATGTAAATGGCGCTCTGTGGCGCGGCAGGATTTTGAATCAGGGGGATCAGGGGGTGGAGATGGGTAGGTTTAGGGGCGGGTTTAGGGATCAGGGGGTGGAGATGAGTAGGTTTAGGGGCTGGTTTAGGGATCAGGGGGTGGAGATGGGTAGGTTTAGGGGCGGGTTTAGGGATTAGGGGGTGGAGATGGGTAGGTTTAGGGGCGGGTTTAGGGATTAGGGGGTGGAGATGGGTAGATTTAGGGGCGGGTTTAGGGATTAGGGGGTGGAGATGGGTAGGTTTAGGGGTGGGTTTAGGGATTAGGGGGTGGAGATGGGTAGGTTTAGGGGTGGGTTTAGGGATTAGGGGGTGGAGATGGGTAGGTTTATGTAAGGTGGGAGGAGTTGGATCTGGATCCAACTCCTCCCCCTGGATTTCGTGTTCTGCAGTGAGGACCATCTCGAATTTTTGCCCATTCATCCAGGTCAGGCACTGATGTTGGACGAGAAGGCCTGTTTGTTTGTTTTTTATGCCATGCCAGCTTCTGTGGCTATTTTCATGTCGAGAAATATTATGGTAAAACTACAGTATATCAGGTGTTTACAATTCATTTTTGCTAAAAAAACCTCTAAAACTATATTTAGTGTAACTTTGTTAAAAAATTTCTTTAAACGAGTTAACTGAATAAAAAAGGTTTCTTGCAGGGTTATAACCAGCACAATCTAATAAAACATGCTTCATTGATAGAGTTTTGACATAAAGAACATAAGTCTGGATAAGTCTGGACACCCCTATGTTAAATTCCCATAGAGGCAGGCAGATTTTTATTTTTAAAGGCCAGTTACTTCATGGATCCAGGATACTATGCATCCTGATAAAGTTCCCTTGGCCTTTGGAATTAAAATAGCCCCACATCATCACATAGCCTTCACCATACCTAGAGATTGGCATGGTTTAATTTCAGTTAGCCTAATAGCTGGTTTGATTTGCATTGAGAGATGATCTTATGCAAAGTACTCCATGCCAATCTCTAGATATGGTGAAGGCTATGTGATGATGTGGGGCTATTTTAATTCCAAAGGCCAAGGGAACTTTATCAGGATGCATAGTATCCTGGATCCATGAAGTAACTGGCCTTTAAAAATAAAAATCTGCCTGCCTCTATGGGAATTTAACATAGGGGTGTCCAGACTTATGCACCCTGTATTTTAAGGAAGAACATTTATTTATTTACAATACATTATTCATTCACAAAGAAAATTGGTGTCCTTAAAGGTTGGATTTTTCCTATTTTTTTTAATTAAGGCATTAAGTTCAATTTCCAAAAGATGATTTTTTTTATTCCTCTTTTTAGTCAACTTTAGCATGGGTGTCTAAACTTATGCATAGCACTGTAAATCCCACTCTGTTTGCCATTTGTTATTTATATAGAAGTGATTTTTTTTTAGACCCATAGGAGGTACTGTGCAAATTTGGAAATTAATGCCTCTTTGCGGCAGAGTATTTTTGTTTTGTTTTTTATTTACAAGGGGGGATTTTACAGACGTGTGTTTGTTCCAGTATGTTTAGACCCAATTTGAGATGTTGTAAATGTGGTTTGATCCGTAGTCCAAAAGGTTGGATATGACTTGGTTTTTGTTCGTACAAACTTGTAAGAGGAGTTAAGAAAACAGGATGATGAGCCGGATTTCCTTTATTGGTCTTTAGCCTTATTGTGTATTGGCTTATTTGAGGCATCGGTTTTCAGTGTCCAGGAGTCGGATGTGTGATTTCCTGGCTGATCCGAATACTATACATAATCCAAACTTGAGTGTATTAGCTTCTTGTAGAGATTTAGAAGCACTGAACTCTCTGCACCCCATTTTGTTTTTGCAAAAAAAATTATAATATTCCTGACTTTGAGACATTTTATCCTTTAAAATTTGTATGCGAGGAATAAAACTTAATTTATTATCAAGGGTTATTCCAAGAAATTTGGTTTCCTTGACAACTCCGATATGTTCCCCATCCATGAATATCTCTGGATCAAGATGAAGAGATCGTAGCTGGCAAAAATGAATGCAAACCATTTTTGTCTTTGAAAATTTAAAAGCATTTGATACTGACCAGGCCTGCATTTGGTTAATTATCGGCTGAATTTTCTGTGCAACGCTTTTCATGCATTTTCCCTTTGTGGCAGATACCGATGTCATCAACACACATACTTCAATGGACGTCTGACCCAATAGCTTTTGCAATGCCATTGATTTTGATACTAAAAGGAGTAACTGACATGATGCTTCCTTGTGGAAGTCCTAGTTATTCTTGTTTATGTGGGTCAGATTGGATATTACCTACTCTGACTTTAAAATGTCTGATTAAAAAATGGCAATGAAAATCGGTAGGTCCCCTGTAAAACCAAGTTGATATAAATCCTTTAAAATCCCAAACTTCCATGTGGTGTCATACGCTTTCTCCAGGTCGAAGAAAACAGCCGCTGCATGTTCTTTTTTGATAAAAGCAAGAGATAATCCATTGTGCTTCTTCCTTTTCTAAAGCCACATTGAACTTTACTTATTTTATATATTTTTTTGATTCCAAGATCCATGCAGAAGCCTTAAGGTTTCCCTTCACTGGAAGTTATTTTCCCTCCTCCACCAAACTTTACAGTTGGCACAATGCAGTCAGGCAGGGTACGTTCTCCAGGCATCCGCAAAACCCAGACTCGTCCATCAGCCTGACAAACAGAGAAGTGTGATTCGTCACTCCACAGAACACGTTTCCACTGCTTCAGAGAGGCTTGCATGCAGCTGTTCGACCATGGAAACCCATTCCATGAAGCTCCCGCCGCACAGTTTTTGTGCTGATATTAATGCGAGTGGAAGTTTGAAACTCTTCATTGATGACATCAACAGAGCGTTGGCGATTCTTGCGCTCCATGTGCCTCAGCACTGGGTGATCCCGCTCTGTGATTATATGTCGTCTTCAGCGTTGTGGCGGAGTTTCTACTGTTCCTAAACACTTTCACTTTCCAATAATTCCACTAACAGTTGACCGTGGGAACATATAGCAGGGATGAAATTTCACAGACTGACTTATTGAAGGTGGCATCCAATCACAGTACCACGCTTGAATTCACTGAGCTTTTCAGAACGACAGTTTTTTCCACAAAATTAATGTTTGGCTAGGTGCTTGATTTTATACACCTGTAGCAATGGGTCTGACTGAAACACCTGAATTCGATCATTTAGAGGTATGTCCCGATACTTTTGCCCATATAGTGCATTATGCATATGTATTATAGACTATTGTTCAAAAGTTTGGGGTCAGTAAGATAAAAAAAATATATATATATATACTTTTATTTAGAAAGGGCACAGTACTTTAGTACTTTATAATGTTTAAAAAAATTCTATTTCAAATAAATGCTTTTTACAAATCAAAGAATCCTAGAAAAAATTAACATGGTTTCCACAAAAAATATTGAGCAACGAAACAGTTTTGAACATTGATAATAGGGTTGTGCCGATACAGAGTATTGAGATTCATGTATTGAAGATAGTCAGATATATGATGCCTTTGACAATATCAAGACATTAATTGGGTCGTTTTCCCAATAATGTATTAAACTATTATTATTATCAGGCTAGTACTATCAAATTAATATTAGGAACTACAATTCATTTCCCTTCCCTAATTTTAGAACGACATCAACACACTTGTGACACATACACGAGTGTATGAGGATTGAGGACTTCTCAAAGAAAATGTTTTTAAAACAGACTACATAACTATATCCCACATCAAAATTGAATTGTAAGTTGATCTATTCACAAATTGTCAAGAGTGCTTGTTATTAAAGAGACGCATCATTCTTATACAGTTTTATTTTCAGATTTATTGTCAGCATTTTGTTTCCATAGCACATGAACAAAACATTTTAGTGACACTAATCAATACAATTACAAATGAATAATAATACTACTAAAATTAAATAGGCCTAATAACAGTCTTTTGGTCCGAACACAGCACAATAATCAGTCATCGATGAAAATCAAAAGCAACAATAAACACTGACCTAAAAAACAAATAAAACTTTTTTAACAAGACCATACATTCTACCATTAATGTATGGTCCACAAGAGAAATATTAAGCCAATAAATTAAGATAGTAGATTCATTTCTTATTGTGCCTGAGAGAATTATTGTGCCAGTTCATATTAAGTTTTTGCTTTCACTTTCAGGGAATAATTGACTGAGTTTTGAGACTCCTTCACGGGCGTAACTCTTATGCAGTTTGCGAATAACGTGTGATACTATTGACTCGCCTTTTGGGGGAAATATTTCTATGTGGAGTGATTCTTCTTTATCACCAACTCCATCTTTGCTCGCAAAATGGTAGAAAAAGATTTCCCGCGATAATAAAACAAAGTAAATAATCAAATAAATGAGTCAATTATTGATGAAATAAGTACACTAAGAGAATTCTTTCAAGAACCTTAAAAATCTTGCCCAACCCCAAACTTTTGAACAGTAGTGTGTTTGTTCATTAATATATTCCTTTATTTATAAGGGTGAACTAACCATCTAAATAAGGATTGAAATTCAAATGATACTTGCCTCATTTCCTTGATTAGCTCCAACTGTTTTCACATCTATCTGAGGAGAAGGCACATTGGTTACAGGCTCACTTCCATCTGCACTCTGTGTGTCTTTCTGCTCCTTTTTGTCCACGGTAGAAACATCTTTCTCCTTTTCCTCAACTTTCACTTCAGCCTCTGCATTTTCCACTGTACTAGGGTCCACCTCCTGTGTCCGCTGCTGAAAGTCAGTCTCATCATCCCTGGACGTGTTACCTGCAGCACGTACAGTCTCTACTCGGACCCTCTGGGTCCCTCTGGGCGAGACGGCTAAATCCTGTCGGAGCTCCATGCTTCTGTCCTCCTGTCTATTTAGTTGGTTTCCTGGTTGATTCACTCTGTTGCCATTACCCTGGCGTATTTGTAGTGGCTGTGGGGCATCACCCCCTTCCCAGACGTCCTCACGCTCCCTTAGTTGAGGAGCTTGGCGCTGTCCTACCGCAGGAGGCGGCGGGTCCCCTCTCCAGCCCATCCGGGGCAAGCGTACTGCTTGATATATAGCTGCCTGAGCACTGCCATACATAAACACCTGAGAAGAGCAAAGATGACTTAGTATCTTTTTTAACCAATAAGATATTTAACAAGTTTTCTGTTCCCAGCACTTACAAGGATGGCTAATGCAATAGTAAGCAGCACAGGTATCTGGAGAGTGACTGGTATATCCTTCAACAGCGCTTTCAGGAACTGACCGATGCCCTCCCCAATTTGCTTCAAGGGATCTGTGATGAAGCTGGTTATGGTGACCGTGATAGCCTGAAATATAAACCCCACAAAATTCACATTAATGCATTTCATTTTCATCTCTTATAACAGCTCTGATAACCGCTTTTGGAACAAACCGGTATCTGCAAGAATAAATAATATAATAAATATAATATAACAAAATTTATTGAAAATTGTCTCTCTATTGCAGATTAAGTACTGCTCAAAACAGCACCAACAGTAATACTGTGACATCATTACAATGTAAAATGACTGTTTTGTATTTGAATATGATCAAAGCTGAGTTTTCAGCATCATTACTCCAGTCTTCAGTGTCAAGTCAAGTCAAGTCAAGTTTATTTGTATAGCGCTTTTCACAATACAGATTGTATCAAAGCAGCTTCACAGTATTAAATTAAAATAATACAACAAAGTTTGTTTCAAGAGGAATTTATTGATTGATCAAATTAAATTAAATATCCCCAAAATATCCCCAACTGAGCAAGCCAAAGGCAACAGTGGCAAGGAACCGAAAAACTCCATCAAGTGACCTAATGGTGTCCTAAAACTCCATCAGGTGACCTAATGGAGAAAAAAACCCTTGGGAGAACCCAGGCTCAGTCGGGGGCCAGTTCTCCTCTGGCATTTATGAGCTAGAGGCCGGATTGTAGTTTGAACTGTAGGATTATATGAATGCCTGGCTGAAGAGATGCGACTTTAATCTAGTTTTAAACTGGGAGAGCGAGTCTGAGCAACGAACAGTATCAGGAAGACTATTCCAGAGTTTTGGAGCCAAATGTGAAAATGCTCTCCCTCCTTTGGTGGTTCTGGATATCCTAGGTATGACCAAAAGCCTTGAATTTAGTGATCTTAAAGAGCGCGATGGATTATAGGGTGATAGAAGATCCGTTAAATAGACTGGAGCTAAGCCGTTTAGGGCTTTGTAAGTCAGTAGCAATATCTTATAATTAATACGGAGCTTTATAGGTAACCAATGCAGTGATGATAAAATCGGTGTTATATGATCATATTTTCTTGATCTCGTTAGAACTCAAGCGGCGGCATTTTGGACTAATTGTAGCTTGTTTATTGAGGATGCAGGACAACCAGCTAATAAAGCATTACAGTAATCCAGTCTCGAGGTCATGAATGCATGAACTAACTTTTCTGCATCAGAAACTGATAGCATATTACGTAGTTTAGCAATGTTTCTAAGGTGGAAAAAGGCTGTTTTTGTAACATATGAAATATGATTTTCAAAAGACAGGTTGCAATCGAGTATAACACCCAGGTCTTTTACTGTAGAGGATAAAGTAACAGGACATCCTATGATGTTAAAGTTGTATTGTGCGAGGTTTTGTGGGCGGTTTTTTGAACCGATAAGTATTACCTCTGTCTTGTCTGGATTTAATAAAAGAAAATTACGCGTCATCCAATCTTTTATATCTTTAACACACTCTGTCAATTTGGAAAATTTAGCGTTTTCATCCGGCCGTGATGAAATATATATTTGAGTGTCATCAGCATAACAATGGAAACTAAGCACTAAGATCAAGTAAAACTAGTATTGAGATACAGCCTTGGTCAGAAGCTAAAAGTAAATCATTTGTGATTTTAACGAGCGCAGTTTCAGTGCTATGATGCGGTCTGAATCCAGACTGAAACTTTTCATAGATATCATTTTGTTGCAAGAAAGAGCCCAGTTGAGCGGACACCACTTTTTCTAATATTTTAGACATAAATGGAAGATTTGAAATGGGTCTATAATTTGCTAGATTATTATGATCTAATTGTGGTTTCTTAATGAGAGGTTTTATAACTGCCAGTTTAAATGTTCTTGGAACATGACCTAAAGATAAAGACGAGTTAATAATATTGAGGAGAGGATCTTCCACTACAGGTAACACTTCTTTCAGTAGTTTAGTTGGTATAGGATCTAATAAACATGTTGTTGTTTTAGATGAAGTGATACGTTTATTTAACTCTTTTTGTTCTATAGTTGTAAAGCACTGTAATTGTTCTTTCGGGGTGATAATTGAAGCTGAATTATAAGGCGCGATTGAAGATTGAACGTTTACAATTGTGGTTCTGATGCTTTCTATTTTCTCAGTGAAGAAGTTCATGAAATCATTACTACTGAACTGTAACGGGATATTTTGTTCGGGTGACGTCTGTTTATTTGTTAGTCTAGCCACGGTGTTAAATAGAAACCTTGGATTGTTTTGGTTGTTTTCTATTAGTTTGCGGAGGTGCTCAGCCCTGGCCGCTTTTAGGGCCTTTTTATAACGTGACATACTGTCTTTCCACGCGATTCTAAAGACCTCTAAATTAGTTTGTTTCCATTTACGCTCTAAAATACGGGTTTCTCTCTTTAAAACATGCGTAGTATTGTTATACCATGGTGCTTTATTTTTCTCTCTGACCTTTTTTAATTTAATAGGTGCAACCACATCCAATGTTCTAGAGAGAATGGTGCTCATAGTGCTAGTTAGTTCTTCTAGTTCATCTGTCACATGATCCTTCAGAAATCATTCTAATATGATGATTTGCTGCTCAAAAAACATTCTTTTTTAGAATTGTTTGATGAATAGAAAGTAAAAATGGAATGTAAATCCTTTGTTTTTGAAATGTCTTTACTGTCTCTTGATCAATTTAATGCATCTTTGCTGAATTTAAAAAACAAAACCACAAACTTTTGAAAGATAGTTTATGTTCTGTAAATATTTTCCAATTTAATTTTCTGTCCATGGCACATAGCCTACATTAAAAAAATTCCCAGGTGTTCATTTTGAATTCATGTTATTTGAAGTGTTATTCTACTCAATACTCCTAATGTGTGTGCACCCACTTGGATGGGTTTAATGCAGAGGACAAATTCCGATTTGGGTTACCATTCTTGGCCTTCACGTCACTTTCACTTTATTATTGTCACAATACCAGGATGTGTGCATAGCATGCATACAGACAAATATTCAGAAGAAGATAATTCCAATGCAAAGTTTAATCCAAACAGGCAATGACAGGGCAGAGACACACATCTAACGTGAACGAGACCGAACAGAGAATGAATAAGAGGGTACAACTTAAGTAGGAGCACAAACAAGCCTATAAACAAATGAGAAGAGGGAAAACTGAACAAAGGAAGACACGTGACTAATGAAAACCGAAACTAACTGTATGTAACGTGACAATTATTTAGTTCAGGGTTTATAATACTATTTTTTGCAATTACACAGATTTAACATTCAATATACAAGCTTCAAAAATGATCATCTGATTAGTCATTCAAATTTCAGTCATTGGAAATTAAAAGATACAAACCTTTGTTGGAGGCACAAGCAAAATGGGGTTCACCACTAGGACCTCGTAATACATTTTGCAAGGATCATCTTGAAGAGTCCATGTCCGTCTGTACCACCCTAAATCAATAAGGAGTTACAACAGTTCATCCCTATTTGTCATTATTTACTCAACTTCGTGTCATTTAAAATCTGCATTTTTGTTCTTTTTGAAGCTTGAAAATATCTCTGTGTAGGTTCTTCAAAATTCAAAATGTATGTTCCATATCAAATTAATTTGGAATGACAAAAGTGAATAAATAATAAAAATTGTGGGTTACATATTCCTTTAACAGTAGCAGCTCACCTGATAAACTGTCCTTCCAGTCCAGTTCCTTCACCCCCGTACATTTGCCATTGAAGCTCTCCACTTCCACAATGTTCTTCTTGTGTTCCGCAAAGGCAACCTAGCCAAGAGGAAATGTTTTTTAACACACACACATTTTATTCCCTTCAATATCTATGCTTCCATCTAAAGTTGTGAATTTAACTACGGCCGTCTGCCGGAAGCTAGTTATTTTAGTCGATAAAGTTTTAAATATGGATATTTTTCTTACACGAACGCATCGCTTTGCTTCAGAAGGACTTTATTAACCCGCCAGAGCAGTGTCGAGCACTTTAATCATGGATGGATGCACTTTGATGGACTTCCAAAAAAATATATCCCATTATAAAGCTTCGAAGAGCCAGAAAATTTTTTAATAGAACTCCGAAATTTTTATTTTTTCTGAAAGAAGAATGTCATGTACACCTAGGATGGCTTCAGGGTGAGTAAATCATGGGCTAATTTTCATTTTTGGGTGAACTATCCCTTTAAGCTCGGGCATTTTAGAATAATCAAACCAACATTTGAGATGCTGTGCGATGAAATTGATCCGCTGGTTAGTTCAGTTCTCCAATCACATCCACTGTTGAGGCAAAGTCACAAGAGTTTTTTTATTGTGCATCGAGAGATTTATTCTCAGGGGGGGGGGGGTTCTATCGCAGTTTATGCCCATGTCTTCTTATCAAATAAAAAACGCATCAATGCTTCAACTGAGCGCATGTTTTAGAATTGAACCATTTGCATCCAATGTTTTTGTCATGCCATATTCCAAAATGTGCATAAAAATAGGTGGATGGAAACAAAGCTATTGTCAACTGTTGAATACCGGTTTAGCAAAAATGTCACTCAACAGTATTTTGTGCAAAAATGATTACCATATAAAGATGGAACCAATTCCAGATCAAGCTGATAAAAAAGCAAACAGCAAACATTCTCTTGAACTGGACAAACCAGGACACCACAGACCAGAGTTCAGTGCAGATAACGGCTACGACAATCAGAACAATCAAAGAAACCTGTAGACAAAATACAGCACATATTCATTTATTAATATTAATACAATTATTTTGTTTATCTCTAAAAGGCTTATACAAAAACTGACCTTCAGGACCGTATCAGCATCCACATGAAACGTGTGTTCGAAACGCCACTTCCAGGCTTCATGGTTGTGGCGTTTGAATTTGACCAGTATTTGACTGAGCGCCTCATCCATGGCTCCAGTGGTCCAGTCGTTCTCTTCGTTCAAAAGCTTCTGGATCTCTGCCAGCGATTGCTTGGACAGCTTCACCATGGCGTCATAGTGCATGGCTGTTTTTACATCATCAGGCTAAAGATTTAAAAACAGCAAAAGTTGTAAAACCTTAACCAGTGCAGAGTAATGTTGTAATGAAAACAAAGTCACATACCAGGCCAAGTTTTGAAGTTTCTTTAAGGAGCTTGGAAAGGAATCGCTTGAATACTGGAAGACATACTGGCTTTGAAGAGGTTGCGGTCCCCTGCTTTTTGAGTTCATCAAACTAAAACAGAGGTAGCAGCGAGAAATAATATTGTTTTAGTTATTCAAAAAAGTGTTGGATGACAATTAGTACCATGGTACAGTATAGTCTTTATTGCTTCAAAAATACCATGATAAAACCATTGTGTACCATGTCCAAACATCATGGCAGAACCATTTTGTTAGCAAGGTCTAAATGAATAAATGTACTAAACAGGTGTATTTCGATATTTGTCACCTCTTTCTTCAAAATCTCTAGTTTATTGTTGCACTCAGATGCATCAGACTGTGGCACATCACAGGACTCTGAGCTGAATTCCCTTCTCTTGGTTGGCACATTCTGGTAACTGGGAGACTGTGAAACATAAAAAATTCATAGAAATGGTTAGGATGTGATGTATACAGTATTTGAATTTCCTGCATAAAATGACAGTACTTGCAAGACCTTATATGAATCACACTTTGCCAACATGCCAGAATAATGATAGTTCAGTTGTTCAGACACGGCTCACTGTAAATCAAACTGTCTATAAGAAATTATTTAATCAAGTAACCAAGGTAAAGTCACATTAACCGTTATCAGCTAATTTGTTGTGGATTCCACAAAGAGTTCAAGTTGCTCAGGTGAATTTGCCACATTGCCCAACAGAAAGCTGCTTGGTTTGAAAAGTAATTTCTGGGTGAGCTGCGCTTCATTTCTACACTATTGACAATAGACAATGGACCTTTTTGCTTGTGAGAGTAGTGGACTCAAGAATCACTTGTGTCAATTTGCACACACAAAAAAATAAAAATAAATGTCAGATTTGTGAACCACTTTAACAAATTCATAAAAAGACAATTCGTCAACAAGTCATTTTGAAACAGGGGGATTTAACTGGCCAATAAAATACAGATTAATGACCGTGCAGTTGTGGACAGCAGACCAATGGCCAAGATTTTTCCCTAAAGAATTTCTCCTTTTGTGGCCTGAAAAAGAAAGGTTTTTAGAACACCTTCATTAGAACGTCAAGGTGGGTACCAAGCTAACAGGGAACGTTCTCAGAACTTGAGCTAACGTTTTGAAATTGTTCTCTCAAAGTTATGAACAAACGTTCTTCCAGTAACGTTAATAGAATGTTCACTTTTGTCTTAAATAAGGTCCCCAAACGTTAGCACAAAAACATTAGTTATTGTTCAAGGAACATTTGATTTTTTTCCTGAAACGTTGGACGTTCGCTTAGGAGTTTTGAATGTTAACCTAACTTAATTGTTTCAGAACATTCAAAACATTCCCATAACGTTTGCAAAATGATAAAATGAAATGAAAAGCCGGACGTTTCGAACATTCATAGAACATATTTTGTTAGCTGGGTAATAAATGACGGAAATTTCATTTTTGGGCGAACTACCCGAACTAAGTGGAAATGAAGCAGTCAGTCAAGTTTACATTATTTACTGACTTCCGCTTTATTAAAATAAATACATAAAAAATAAAAAAGATTATATATATATATATATATATATATATATATATATATATATATATATAAATAAATAAATAACACGATCAATGTAGGCTAACAATTTAAAGAAAAAAATAATGTTTTGTTATAGCTTTTGGAGCTGTGGCATTGCAAGATGGCGGCGCCCGTGTTCCAAAAGCCATAACAAAACATCCCTTTTTCTTTCAAAATGGTTACATTAATCGTGTTTGTACATTTTATTTATTAAAGTGGAAATAATTTTACTAAATTTCCACTTTAAATTTTAAATCAACTATAAGTTCGTAAAATCTTAAAATATGTGTTAAAGTTTATGTGCATAAGTTTAAAATGAGTCTATTTTTACAGGGGGAAAATGTGATGAAGTATTTAAATGTCCTGTAAGCACTGTAATACGGTAATAAAGTTTTGTTTTGTTTTTTTTACCTCTGTGGGTTTTCTCATGCGCTTTGTCGTTGGGTCGTAGTTGATCATGTCATATGGATCGATCCATGCATCATCATCTTCCTGGTGGATATTTGCATTTGCATAAACAAACAGACTACAGAAAATAAAGAAACTCCAGAACCTAAACGACAAACAGCTTGGCAACTTCATAATCCCAACTGGAACAGACCATGAGAAAACTCCAGACTGACTGGTAAAACTATTGATAGATTCTTAAAAATGTAAGTTCAGATTCAGCTTCCTTGGACATTTTATTTACTACATGTTATATCCAGATCGCCCGCTTATCCTACATGTACTAAATGCATCTATCGGCCGCCTTATAAAGTTACCCAATGATGGCTAAATAGAACAAAATAATAGAATACTTGTAGAAAAATCGATCGCACTAGGCAGTAAACATTTCCTTAGCCTACACGTTGGAAGAGAGCTGTCATTTACTGCCACATAGAATACACGCATAGAATCATAATCGCAATTGTTAAAAAATTCAAATACGGATTCTAAATACGCATATCTATGTGCAGTCTTGAAGAAGTTTCTTCTTTAGTGTAACGCCAAGAGCTGAAGTGCCACTCATCGCCCCCAGGTGGACAGCGTTATATGTAACATTCATTCTTGACCACTGAAACAAGAAAGAACAGTAAAAAATGGATATTCAAGAGATGAATACTAAAACACACTGTAGTGTGTATAGAGTGTGTAAGAGAATATCTATGTTAGATGTAATATTCATATCTATAAATTAAGTTAAACTGTTTACGTTTAGCATTTTTCTTTGGTCAGGGCTTAGTGTTTCTTTAAAAGTTAAATAAATATTAGCATCCTTAAATTTAATAAACATTAATATTTCTAATCGTGTGTATATATAATTTGTTTCCCTCTGTCAACTGTCACTGATTCGTTGACCAGCTGTCTCTGTGTATTTAAGCACTCTGTTTCCTCAATTCATGGTCAGTGTTAAGGTATGTGTATAGTGTTTAAATCACTTTATCGTTTTGTCTGCAACATGCATCTAGTTTTTGGATTAAGACTACGCGTTATCAGTGACAATTAAAGCACACGAACATCATAAATCAACTTTATGTGACAGTTAGGATGAGAAAGATGGAAATGGTCAATGAACAAAAAATGAAAAGGGAGGGAAAGGGTTGCTTAATATATAACTGAGCCTTACATGAGCACTACATGTCCATGTAAAACACTATCAAGGGTATAAGTCCTGTGTAGCTACGGACCTATTGTACTAACTTCAAGAGTAAAACACAAGCAAGTTCACTTTTAAATAATTTCTTTGCAAAAATGCAGTCAAAACATTCAAATTCTGCAGTGGCATAGCCTATTTTATTAGAAAATGTTTTTTGTTGTTGTTTTTTAAAAGCTGTTTATTTGTCATGCAAAATAATTCTAGATAAGGATTTCAGATAAAACTTCTAGATAAAACTTTTGTCAAACTTACCTTGACATGTCAACTCATCATATATTTCCATGCCACCTAAACGTGTTCTTTCAGTTGCCTACTGACTTGTGAAACGTCACAATAAAGGGTCGATTGAGGAAAGGTATGTGAGTTGCAATTTAACTTACAGTTGCACTCAGTTAAAAAAAAGTTTTGAGAAATATCACACTCACAGTTGACGAAGACTCCAGAATTAGTAAAAAAAAAAAGAAAAGGAAAGTACTCTGTTCAAAAAATGTTCAGTATGAATGTGTGTGATGGATGAGAAGGAGAAAAAAAGTAAAAACAAAATAAAAGTTTTTGTGTGAAGATTTTGTGTTCCCTTTCGAATGGGTCCTCGCACTGCGTCTGCCAAGACGCTATGGGTAACGCCTCAGCTTGACCGGTGTCTGAAACACGTGTGCAAACGCGGCAATTGTATTAGTCGGCAACAGCCTATAATGTCACTACCAGTGCGACCATGTGTATAAAAGGGCGCCTAAGGAACACACCATCCTCTTCTTCATCTTCAGGAGCCGCTTATTTTGAAGTGTGTCGTAAGCGACCATTATGGAAATGCACACTCAGTCCTCCAGGGGGCTGTTTGCGCACACTGCGAGCGTTTTTCAATGAAAAAGCTCTACTCTCGTTTGTCCCTCTTCTCGAGGGAACCGGGACAAGCACCTGTGCCCCGCGGCTCAGGTACTGCTGTCGAGGCGAGGAGTAAACTGAGATCGTGGGGATCTCAGGTGGAGCTTGCTGTGGAGTTCGAAAAGGGGATGTCCCTTTCACGCTCCTCGGTGGGGGACGAGAGTGATCTGCTGGAGGGTGATGTATTATCTTTTACGTCCTCCGATCCAGCGGGCAGTGCTCTGCTGGCTTCAAGCCGTGATGAGCAGGAGATGACTGGTGAAGGCGAAAAGGAAGAAATAACTGAGCCCTCTCAGCCTTTATTTCTTAAAACTAGCCTTGGCTGCTTTTAGTCAGTGTGTTGTTAGGCTTTCCCTCATCCATTGTGAATCATTATGGTTGAAACCTCCACTCCCTTGAGCTGACCACTGGGATAGTGAACTCGAACGGCCTGGCTTTCTTTGCTAAGGCCTCTGCTCTCATAATTTTGGCAATATCGAATGAAATGGCTCTCTGTGAGCCTCCTCGTTAAGTAGCCTTAGTGTTAAGGTAGTGTTACCTTCTCTCGCTAGAGAATATTCCTGCAGAAGTCTGCAAAAACCCTGAGCTCCGCCTGGATAGCTATGTCCAGTGGCATGATTCTGTGGGAGCCCCCTTGGTAGGATTGTCCCTAGTATAATGTAGTTAGGCCTCCTCTCGTTCGGTCGGTATGCTGAGTGCTTCGCTTCCCGGGGCTAGTTAATGGCAAGTCGGCTGGGGCCTCTTTTAACAACATATTTATTACAAGTTGAAGGACTTTTTGTAGTCCTTCATGAATTGTGTTGAAGGACTTTTTGTAGTCCTTCATGAAATGTGACTTTTTGTAGGCCTTCTATCAAATGATCTCTCTAGCAGATTTTAATTTCAGCATGATTTCGATAATATGAATATGGTGCATTATACATTACACACAGATTTGATTCATACCATAATTTGAGAAATGGAAAATCATGCACATACATGTAAACACGATACACTTCAAATAAACTATTCAATCGTTAGTAACAAATGCATGAATTAAGTGTGATCAAAGCATAATAGTCAACATGAATAATTTGAATACATTATATAGAATTGTGCAGTTTACTAACATTTGATTCTAAGTCTATCAAGCATTGTTTTGGGATGATCTGATGCATTTTGATATGTAAAGGCAGTCTCTGTGGGTTTTTAGAGAGGATTTCAATCCCCTTTGGCATTTACTCGTGATTTTCCTCATTTAAAATGTTACAAAAGATTTCTACTTCAAATAAATGCTGTTCTTTTTATCTTTTTACTAATCAAAGAATCCTGTGGAAAAATATGTGTCCCACAAAAATATTAACTGTTTTCAACAAACTGGAGTCACCAAATCAGCATATTAGAATGATTTCTAAAGAATTAAGTCAAGTCAAGTCACCTTTATTTATATTGCGCTTTTCACAATACAGATTGTTTCAAAGCAGCTTTACACTAATAATAGAAAAATAATGCAACAAAGTTTGTTTTGGCTGTACAGCAGCTCTAGAAGAAAATAGTGTCATTGTCCAACTTAAAGGGTAACTCTCGCCAAAATTGAACCTAGGCTCTTTTTTGTTAACCTACCTGAGTCAAACGTTCGTGTAAAAGCATAATTAGGATCAAATTAGTCAAAAGTAGTCGATCTCCGAATGCAACGTACTGAACTGACTCCATATGAGGAAATGTCATGAACTTGTAATTTCAATGAAAAAGCATGATAACTTAGATAAAAAAAAATTATCCGTGAATTTATATGGAAACAAGCTTTAGGAGCTTTCCATCTTTACTCTCCTCATGTTACGTTGCATTTGGAGATCGACTACTTTTGACTGATAAATTTCAGCCACCGTAAACACTAACTGATAAAGTGAGTTGTACAAAACCTTTCTTTTTAGTAAACTTTGTGTACACAAACAATGTAGTAAATGCTCAAGTTCATGTGTAGAGCCCAGTTTTATGTTGTGTCGAGCCTTCTTAGTGTTTTAAAAATAGCGATTTTGGTGCTATCATAGAAGTGCCCCATGCACTCCCATTCAAAAGGCATTTTGACCTAAAACAAAAATACGGTCAATCTTAAAAGTGGCATTTCCATTCTAATTATGCTTTTACACGAAAGTTTGACCCGGGTAGATTAACAAAAAGAGCCTACGTTCAATTTTGGCAAGAGTTACCCTTTAAGTAAGTTCAGTGTTGATTCATTTCCATTGTAAAAATCATTAGATATTCATTTTGTTAATTTATATGCAGTCATGATGTCGTCCAGCTGGGTTCAATTCTCATACAATGGTGTTAATGCAGGTGTAAGGCTGGAAGCTTATGCTGCTATTTTGAACCAATAATCGGAAAACAAAAGGCAGTTGAAGGATAGCGTGTATAATTCAAATATTTATCTGACTCCAATATAATTAATCTGACTCCATTAAAGTTGTTGTTATTCTTTAACCTCTTATTCTTTAAAGGTAAAGGTCTTTCTTAGAACTGATAGGAAAACGTAGGATTTAACCTGAACGTTTAGATAACGAAAGTTATAATCACTTTAGCTTTCAACATAATCGGTAATAAAAGGAAAGATTCTCAAAGCCTTTAAAACAGGCAAAGTTATGTATTAAGTTACATGTTTAACTTAATTTACAGACAGTAGAATGGAACAACATACTGTGTAGAAACTTAGTGGCAACAAATAATGCACAGCACTGTCGTGCAGAAGAGGCCGTAAAAGCCTTTCTTGTGGTATGAGGTTACGCACCGATGTGCGGGAGTGGCAGGGTTAAAGCCTTTCTCCTAGATCAACAGTTACCTTTCCTTCTTATACCCTGAGCAAAGCACTGTTAAACATGAGTGGAATACCAACACCGAAACTGACCAACAGGAAACCAAAAGATGAGGCAGATGGGTGGAGATCCAGAGTGGGAGAAGAACATTAACATATTCTCCTCAATGTATGTTTAAGCAATAGTGTAGAAAAGGCCCCAAAGTTATGTTTGTGTTGCTATTATTTAGTACAGGTGACCATATTGTGCTTTATGTTTCACATTTACTTGCGTTTATTCAGTGCTTGTAACCGGGTAGCCAAAGCGCGTGCTGGTTTGTATCTGACGTCACACAGTTAGTATGCAGTATGATAGAGATAGTCGGTCGGTTGGATTGTAATTGTGAGCGGCACCTTTCTTTGTGTGCGTAAATGAGAAGAGTAAGTATATCTGATGCATTACTAGTGATATTGTATTTCTTTGTCAAACCAGCTATTATTTTAGCTATTTGGTGTAGATGAGAATTAGGAGTTTAAGGGTCGCTACACGACCGTTATACTACTTCCGACTCAGTACGTCGGGTCAAAATATGGCATATCGTGTTTAGACATGTTTATACTTTACTACTTGTTGTTAGGATTGTTCAGTACTTTGTGGTTGAGTAAAATAAGAAGTAAGTGGTGTTAAATATTATTATCTGGACCGCTATCGAGGCTTCTCTATCAAGGCTTTGCTAGCTCGAACGGAACAAAGCAGGGTCCGGGGTTTTCATAATAAAAGCATCTAGCCGTTTAGTTAGTTGGAGGCTTTAAAGCGTATCATAGATGACAGGAAGTGCTGTCTACGTTAGTGGTAACTTAACGCATGGTAGAAAATCTGAGAATCCCATATACCGGTAATAAGTGTTTTCAAGAATCCTTTCTCTCTGCTTACATTGTTAGAGATTAAGAGATATAGCCTATAGTCATATTCTGATTATTGTTTAGTTTATGTTTGGTAATGTACTGTATATTAGTGCTTAAGAAGGAATGAGTGTATGTTTCCTCTATTCATTTGTATTTTGTTTCTCTCTTTATAGAAACCACACTTAGGCCCAATTCCAATTCTACCCCTTACCCCTTCACTTTCCCCTACCCTTGTTTTGCGCGTTCCCGTGAAGGGGTAGAGTTGTCTCGATTCTCTTTTGGTGGGAGGGGTAGGGGTAGGGGTAGGGGGAAGGGCCAGATAGCCCTTGAAACGAAGATTTTTCGGGACCACACTTCAAACGAAGGGGTATGAGAAATGTACCTGCATACATCGGCTACAGAGGCAACATGGCTGCCAATAATCATTTTCTTTATGTCACATTCAATCTTGTGTTCATATTAACGGTCATGTTCTTCAAAGAAACGTTTGCAAAAAAATTGCTGAAGTTCGTTAACGATAGTCCCGCAACATATTTTCATGTCTGATAACTGCTGAATGTAATTGCGGTAGGGAATTGGCTTATCTTTTACCGTATGTCTGCTATGAACGCATTGTTTTCTTGTGGTTATATGTGAACACGATATAAACGAACAGTGCTTACACAGTTTCGTGCTTTTTGCAACATGATCAACCAGTCTTGTATGTTCTTTATCAAACAGGGACACCTGAGGAAACCCGGAGGCTCATTCGTTTTCGCGCAGACAACGAGCAACGTTTCCTGAAGTCCAAAAATACTTAGGCTTCGAAGATATCGTCATCTCCGTTGTTTTCTGCGAACTTCAGAAGAAAAATGCTAAAAAATTGCTGTAACCCACGCAATTGAGATGACTACAGCTGACGACGGAATTTTGGAAGTTTGTGATAAACATTGGCGCGTCTCCTGTGACGTAGGTACTAGCGACAACGTATAATGATGTGTAACGGTGTTGTAGTGGTGTCCCATTTCTTAGGGGAATATTTTCACCCCTACGCCTTGCCACTCTGTTTCAAGGGGCAAGGGTTAAGGGGTAGGCGAAGAGGTATAAAATAGAATTGGGATTGGGCCTTACACTCAGAACTATCTCTCAGCTCTTTATTTCATACTCTGGAATATTTGGCCTTAAGTGGTGTTCTGGCTGACACACCTGAGTGAACCTGGTGATAAACCCAGAATTAGCACCCAGACTGAGCCCATTATCTCCACTACAAATAATACCTAGATTGTACATTAGGATACTTTAATATCTCTATTAAGTTCAGCACCATTCTTTTCAGTTTATAAGCTGTCAGATGAGACCAAACATGACATAGTTACATATTAGAACACACTAATAAATAAACAGTATGTAGTTGAAAGCATATGTCCTGTGAAGCAAATGGTACAGACGTGTCATTAAGGTGCAAACGACTCCGTCTCTCCTGACAGAACCATCCTGTGCCTGGAGTGTCCCAACAGTCCTCAATCAGCATATTGATGAAATCCCTGCACTAGATCGGCATTAGCATACTGGGATGATGAAAGCCATTGTGCCACGTTTAATTCACATGTATACCTTTAAAAGGCTTTATGAGGTACTAGGGCAGTAAAGAGTTCTGCCCATATTTGCTCAGCCCTACACAGGCAGATCAATAATATTGTTTAATATATTAAGTGTCCCCGACTAAGCAAGTCAGAAGCGACAGTGGCAAGGAACCCAAACTCCATCAGGTGACAGAATGGAGAAAAAAAAAACCTTGGGAGCAACCCAGGCTCAGTCGGGGGTCAGTTCTCCTCTGGTCAACAAACAACAGTGTATGATTATGATTCAGGGAGCATTACAGGTCAGAAGTCAGACTGGATCAGAACATTTCAGAATATTTATCCAGTTCCATCTGGTTGAAGATGAATCATGTGACATTAAAGACTAGAGAAATGATGCTGAAAATACATATTTTAATAACAATATAATTGTAATAAAATATGTTTACTGTTTTTATTGTATTTTTGATTGAATAAAATGCATCTTTAGCGAGCATAAGATAATTCTTTCAAAGCATAAAAAATCTAACCATCTATATTAAGGATTACATTTTGAAGTATTTTGTGAGCCATAAGCATCTCTTGCCCTGAAGCCCTAGTTATCTCCGTTTCCTGGTTGATTCAGTCTCTACTCTCACTCTGGGTCCCTTTGGGCGAGCCGGCAAATTCCTCTCGGAGCTCCATGCTTAAACGTCTATTTAGTTGGTTTCCTGCTTGATTCACTCTGTTGCCATCGTCCTGGCGTATTTGTGGTGGCTGTGGGGCATCACCCCCTTCCGAGACGTCCTCACGCTACCTTAGTTGAGGAGCTTGGCGCTGTCCTACCGCAGGAGGCGGTGGGTCCCCTCTCCAGCCCATCCGGGGCAAGCGTACTGCTTGATGTATAGCTGCCTGAGCACTGCCATACATAAACACCTGAGAAGAGCAAAGATGACTTAGTATGTTTTTTTAAAATAAGATATTTAACAAGTTTTCTGTTCCCAGCACTTACAAAGATGGCTAATGCAATAGTAAGCAGCACAGGTATCTGTTGAGTGACTGGTATATCCTTCAACAGTGCTTTCAGGAACTCACCGATACCCTCCCCAATTTGCTTCAAGGGATCTGTGATGAAGCTGGTTATGGTGACCGTGATAGCCTGAAATAAAAAAAAGCCACACAATTATTATCAATGCATTTCATTGTATCTTTTATTACAGCTCTGATAACCGCTTTTGAAACTGTAAAAAAAAAAAAATATATATATATATATATATATAATATATATAATTAATAAATTAAAATAAATAATTAATTAAAAAAAAACAATAAATATAATTGTCACAGTCATGTATAGTTTCATTGTCTTGTTTAGTTTCTAGTCATAGTTTGCTGTCACTGTTTTACCTGTGTTCATCTAGCTCTGTGTATTTAATGCTGCCCTCACATGCTATTGGAAATGTCCTACTTTCCACTTCTGAAGTCATGATTACGAGCTCACCGCATTCAAGTGCTTTGTTGTCGGAAAGAACAGGAATCATAGAGGACATCAGGTTTGTTCTTTCTTGCTTATTTATTGAGAACATTTTATTAAAGTCAAAATTATATTTAGAATCCCATTCGTTAACCATTAATGTTCACAACCCTAAAATAGTCAGCTTGCTGGCAACTCTGGAATTTTGGTCAAATACAGGCTATTTTCCCTGTGTATAAAACATACAATACACTGCCATTATAAAGCTCGGAAGCATCAGGGTGTTTATTAACTATAACTCTGATTGTATTCGTCTGACAGAATGTCATATACACCTAGGATGGCTTGAGGGTGAGTAAATCATGGGCTAATGTTCATTTTAAAGTGAACTACTCCTTTAAAGGGGTGGTTGATTATGATTTCACTTTTCTAACTTTAGTTAGTGTGTAATGTTGCTGTTCGAGCATAAACAACATCTGCAAAGTTACAACGCTCAAAGTAAAGGAAGATATTTGCTTTTAAAGAAATAACAATGCTAAATCATAAAACAGATGTATGTACAATAACATTAAGATGAGAACTGAGAACTGGATATCACTGCACAAGGAGCCTACTTTGAAGGGGATAGCAGCCAAATTTAAATGGGGTAAAGTTTTGGATTTTATAGGCACACTGAACTTTTTTTATTGCACTCTGAACATATTTCAGTTTCCTTGCTTTAAGCCCTGTCAGTAGTTGTTATTTGGATATATTTGTCAAAGAAGAAAGGAAAGATTATAATTCAACATGAGGCTATTGCATCCATAAAAAAAACCTATTAGCAGAAACCATACCATAACTTTGTCTCCCAAATTGGTACTTTCGCCTATCATGCCAACACTGCAACTCGTGTGTGTGTGTGTGTGTGTGTGTGTGTGTGTGTGTTTATAGTGTAGCTTTCTAGTGCTCTTTTAGTTATCATATTGTGCATTTCAGGAGAGACACTAAGCGCAGACAAGTGGATGATGTCCATGGAAGGAACAATTGTGATGGGCCCCACAACAGTCTTTTGAATGGAGTGGCTGCAACCTTCGCTGCTTACTATGTGTCCAACATGCAGTATCCTAAAGACGCCTCAGGGACTTTATACAAAGGTATGTTTAAACTTTTGACACACTAATAAAGAAAATAGATCCATCACTCTCATATGGAACGTCCCATGAATCACTACCTTATTGTCCAGTATTGTTAGGCTTTGATAGATTATGCATTGATGTCAATAGACGGGTTTCCATCCAATAAAAAAATTACTTTTAAACGCATTTGTAAAAATTTGGCAATAAAATCCCTCTAATTGGAGAGCGTTTCGATCAACTCTGTTATGCGAATTAGAAATGGAAACACACCTTGGGAGGAGTCGTGAACCGCTGTGGGATCAAACCGTAAGGTTGTCAGGGCAACTTGAAACACCTGATAAAATTGCAACAAAAGCGAATTTATGAGAATACATCTGTTCCCATCAACGAAATATTGAGTCAATCCACATAGAAGTTTTTATTCCCATTAGAATACACTCACCTAAAGGATTATTAGGAACACCATACTAATACTGTGTTTGACCCCCTTTCGCCTTCAGAACTGCCTTAATTCTACGTGGCATTGATTCAACAAGGTCCTGAAAGCATTCTTTAGAAATGTTGGCCCATATTGATAGGATAGCATCTTGCAGTTGATGGAGATTTGTGGGATGCACATCCAGGGCACGAAGCTCCCGTTCCACCACATCCCAAAGATGCTCTATTGGGTTGAGATCTGGTGACTGTGGGGGCCATTTTAGTACAGTGAACTCATTGTCATGTTCAAGAAACCAATTTGAAATGATTCGAGCTTTGTGACATGGTGCATTATCCTGCTGGAAGTAGCCATCAGAGGATGGGTACATGGTGGTCATAAAGGGATGGACATGGTCAGAAACAATGCTCAGGTAGGCCGTGGCATTTAAACGATGCCCAATTGGCACTAAGGGGCCTAAAGTGTGCCAAGAAAACATCCCCCACACCATTACACCACTACCACCAGCCTGCACAGTGGTAACAAGGCATGATGGATCCATGTTCTCGTTCTGTTTACGCCAAATTCTGACTCTACCATCTGAATGTCTCAACAGAAGTCGAGACTCATCAGACCAGGCAACATTTTTCCAGTCTTCAACTGTCCAATTTTGGTGAGCTCGTGCAAATTGTAGCCTCTTTTTCCTATTTGTAGTGGAGATGAGTGGTACCCGGTGGGGTCTTCTGCTGTTGTAGCCCATCCGCCTCAAGGTTGTGCGTGTTGTGGCTTCACAAATGCTTTGCTGCATACCTCGGTTGTAACGAGTGGTTATTTCAGTCAAAGTTGCTCTTCTATCAGCTTGAATCAGTCGGCCAATTCTCCTCTGACCTCTAGCATCAACAAGGCATTTTCGCCCACAGGACTGCCGCATACTGGATGTTTTTCCCTTTTCACACCATTCTTTGTAAACCCTAGAAATGGTTGTGCATGAAAATCCCAGTAACTGAACAGATTGTGAAATACTCAGACCGGCCCGTCTGGCACCAACAACCATGCCACGCTCAAAATTGCTTAAATCACCTTTCTTTCCCATTCTGACATTCAGTTTGGAGTTCAGGAGATTGTCTTGATCAGGACCACACCCCTAAATGCATTGAAGCAACTGCCATGTGATTGGTTGATTAGATAATTGCATTAATGAGAAATTGAACAGGTGTTCCTAATAATCCTTTAGGTGAGTGTATTTGATGTGAATTTTAACCTTTTCCAGTCAGGATTTCTTTTTCAAATGGTTAAAGGAGCTGTATGTAAGAAATGTATTTCAATTAATCATAAAATGGCCCTGATATGTCACTAGACATTAAGAAATCATGTTCATTTCAAATACTTATATCACTGACAACAGTAGTCCAGCCAGGATATTGTCATTTAAAAAGTGAAGTTGCAGCCCTCAACTGATGTTGATGTTGTCATCTTGTGTTTTGGCCTGAAGCTCCACCCTCCGGCTATCTACCAATCACGAAGTCAGTAGTGTTTCGCCATCCGGGTTGCCAGCTCAGCTCTAGTTACCACAGCTGCAGCTACAAACGTTCGTGCTGGATCCTGCAGCCTATCTGGCAACCTCGAGTCAGGGGGGAGGGGGAGGGGATACACCGCTCTACAGTAATTTGAAAGTGATTGCAGTACCAGTTTTGGCCACAACCTTACATATGGCTCCTTTAAAATGTGCATTAAAAAGTTGGATGGAGACCCAGCTATTACTGTTAAGTGTCTGTTCTACCAAGAGTTGGTATTCCCCTGCAGGACATTTGTGTAAACAGAAGAGTCTGACGGACAGTTTAACATTACAACTTTCATTAATTAAATGACATTTTTCTGAAGTATGGTTAAGGTATTTAGCAGATGCTTTTGTCCAAAGCGTCATACAATACAGTACATGCATGCGTACAATGACGGTAGATATTTACGAAAAATAATGTAAAAGCCAATGTAATTGTAAATGTTAAGTTGTTTAAGTTGTTCATGTTAAATACATTAAGTCATTTTCTTTTATGAGCAAGTAGGAATAGGTTACTTATGTTTTTTACACATTTGTCATTATTTAACAGATATAAAAACTTGAAACTTGATACTTTTGTAATATGTATTTTTGCACAGTTTGTTAATAAAACAAAGAAAATATACCTTTGTGTTTTTAATTGGCTAATATGGGAAATTACAGCATTTATTGTAATATTTACAAATAACAGGATATATACAGTATATTGAATTACAATATTAAATAGTAATTCTGTCCTGTGAAATTACAGGAAATTCCTGGCAACTGAGTTGCAGTAAATATACAGTAAATTGAAATAAATTACAGTATTTTACTGTAATAATTCTACAGTAGCACTGCTGTATAAATACAGTTTATTTTATTTAGTAAAGATAGACTTTATTGTAACAGTAAAAATCCTGTATATTTCTTGCTGTAAATTTATGGCAATTAGTTGCCAGGAATTTCCTGTAATTACAATAAATTTAACAACAAGACAAGGCATCCATTGTATCCATTGTGGAATTTTATTTTTTTTGTGGTTTAATGTTTATGGCACCCCCAACTCGGGTTTCAAAATGATCCCAGAGCATTTGTAACATTAGCTAAATCTTTACTGTCACTTTTGATCAGTTTAATGCATTCCTGCTGAATGTTTTCATTCATTATACTAATTTTAAAAAATTGCATCTGATTTATCAGAAATGGAACGTACTAATATTTAACAGCATTAGCAATATCCATTGTCAGTCGACCTCTAGTCTCCTATCATATTCAAGTTTCAGTCATTGGAAATTAAAAGATACAAACCTTAGTTGGAGGCACAAGCAAAATGGGGTTCACCACTAGGGCTTCGTAATATTTTTTGCAAGGATCATCTTGAAGAGTCCATGTCCGTCTGTACCACTCTGAATCAACAAAGAGTTACAACAGTTCATCAGAAAATAATTATTTACTCAACCTCATGTCATTTTGTGGCAAGCAGGACGAGGCCGAGGGCCGTAAGAGAACGATATTTTTAATGAAACCTGAGAGATTTCTGTCAGCCCATAGAAACTCTGACAGTTCAAAAGGTTCATAAAGAGATTGTAAAATAAATCCCATATGAATCTAGCAGAGACTTGATCGCTCATCACTTTATATGATGAACACATTTAATTAATGCTTTTAGTCACATAAACATTGATCAGCGAACATATATTGAGCACATCAAATACGGTCAATGAAGCAAAAAAAGGTTTGTTATTGCGCTTCAAGCAAGTATAAGCTCTATATTTTGCTAATCAATGTGAACAAAAGCCTAAATTCAATCTGTTCATAATATAAAGCAATCGTGTCCCTTCAGAAAACTTGGATTAAACTGCTTGATTCATATAGATTTATTTTGCGATCTCTTAATGAACATTTTGAAGCATCAGCGTTTTGGGTAAATACTCAAATCTCTCAGATTTTACAAAAAAGATCTTAATTTGTGTTCCGAAGAAGAACAAAAGTCTTATGGGTTTGGAACGACATGAGGGTGAGTAATAGAATTTACTTTTTTAATAAACTAACCCTTTAAAAAATTCTAATTTTGGGGAATTTGTTCCTTTAACAGTAGCAGCTCACCTGATAAACTGTCCTTCCAGTCCAGTTCTTTCAGCCCAGTGCATTTGCCATTGAAGCTCTCCACTTCCACAATGTTCTTCTTGTGTTCCGCAAAGACAACCTAGCCAAAGTTTTTTTTTTTTTTTTTTTTACTCTTGAACACACATATTTATGTTTTATTCTCTTCATTGTCCTCTGTTCAATGCAAATAGCAAAAAATGTGATGGACAGTCGACAGTGTTTTGTGCAAAAGTGATTACCATATAAAGATGGAACCAATTCCAGATCAAGCTAATAAAAAAGCAAACAGCAAACATTCTCCTGAACTGGACAAACCAGGACACCACAGACCAGAGTTCAGTGCAGATAACGGCTACGACAATCAGAACAATCAATGAAACCTGTAGACAAAATACAGCACATATCCATTTATTAATATTAATATAATTATTTAATCATTTATCTCTAAAAGGCTTATACAAAAACTGACCCTCAGGGCTGTATCCGCATCCACATAAAACATGTCTTTGAAACGCCATTTCCAGGCTTCATTGTTGTGGCGTTTGAATTTGACCAGAATTTGACTGAGCGCCTCATCTATGGCTCCAGTGGTCCAGTCGTTCTCTTCATTCAAAAGCTTCTGGATCTCTGCCAGCGATTGCTTGGACAGCTTTACCTCGGCGTCATAGTGCTTGACTGTTTTTACATCATCAGGCTAAAGATTTTAAAACAGCACAAGTTGGGAAACCTTTAGCAATGTAGAGTAATATTGATTTAATTACCTGGATAAAACAGTCACATACCAGGCCAAGTTTTGAAGTTTCTTCAAGGAGCTTGGAAAGGAATCGCTTGAATACTGGAAGACATACTGGCTTTGAAGAGGTGGCGGTCCCCTGCTTTTTGTGTTCATCAAACTAAAAAAGAGAGGTAGCAACATGAAATAATATAATGTAAACAAACCCAAAGTATGGCGGAACAAATAAAGGGGATGGGCTGAATAAAAATGCACATTCACACTCTCACAGTAGATGGCGCTTATGGAACAGCAGAAAAGCAGACTTTACCCCGGTAAGTTAACCCCCGTAAACAAAGGGCTTGTTTACTCTTGGCATTAATATGCGACCTGTGTCCAGATGTTGTCCATATACATACTGAAAAAACAACAAGTGTAAACACTTTTGTGTGTCTTGGGGGTATTCCAGAAAGCAGGTTATCAGAGCCGGCGCCAGGACACACAAAACGGTGGGCATTCATAATTCTTGACGGGGACATGTTTGGGGGTTAAAAGTACTGAATCTCCTATTTAAAATATATTGCTGCCATGATAACCATTTAAAAAATGTACGTGCTTTCTTCACTTTTCCATTTTTGTTCACTGAGATGGAGCTGCGATGAAATATTGTTCTTGTAAATACTTTCCAGCATTTCAGTAATAAAAGGGTAGCCTACATCTTACGTACGGTGCTCGGCAATGATCAAAAAGGAACAGTGGATTTTGAATCTCTTCTTGTAAACTCAGATGTGGATTCAGACGGCAATTAATTCTCCACATGACCTGTTTGTCAAAAAAACAGTAGGTACTAATTTGGCCAGGGATTTTTAAGTGGGTTGGGTGAGAAAAAACACTGATATTATGGATTCTGACGGCACTAAAATCACAGACTTACCCCTGTTAATGTTTAAAATACCGTACGAGCCCATGAGAAACAATTAGCGTCCGAATAGGCCTAGGACTTAACTGACAGTAGCCTATGCTTTCACTGGCCTTTAAAAGCGCTCTTTAATTATAATAATATAATTAAATATCTAACAACAATCAGTGTAATGACAATTTTATTCTTTGCATGAAAACACTTGAATTAGCCTAATTGAACTGTCAGGGTGTATTATAACTTCAGAATTATATTCGTATAGATCTGCAACAGTGATAAGGTAAAGCTAAGAGTGGTCCAGACCAACCTTCCGAACATATGACTTACAGAAGGTATACTTAAAGGGGTGGTTCGGGATTTTTGACATCGGACCTCATTTTTAAGTCAGCCTGATTGTTATTCATCAGTGGAGAGATTTTGTTAAAAAAATTATCCAGTCCTTATATTTGGATAGTTAGCCGATGCTAGGCTAGCGCGAGTCAATGGTATATGTTAGCCAGCCATTAAAAACCGTTTTACCCACTCCACAGTGCACCAAACGCAAATCAATTATAACACTAGACTATCGATGTATATGTCCGTTGAGAGAATAATGTTAGAAATCAAACTTACCTTTCATCACATTGCATTAGTTATAATTTGTTCCCTGTAATCATAAGCCTTGTCTACAGCAGCAGCGGAGTGATATTGATTACCTAGGCAACCGAGTGAGCCGGTACACACATGACGCAAGTGTATTTACCTGCCGCTGGTACACTGATTACAGTGCGCTTCTGTTCTGTGTTTACTTTTTGCCGCATTACTAACCGGAGCAAAGTAAAATTCCGCAGCTGCTGAGAAACTAGTTCCTTTGGGATCATTGAGATGAAAGGTAAGTTTGATTTCTAACATTATTCTCTCAACAGACATATACATCGATAGTCTAGTGTTATAATTGATTTGCGTTTGGTGCACTGTGGAGTGGGTAAAACGGTTTTTAATGGCTGGCTAACATATACCATTGACTCGCGCTAGCCTAGCATCGGCTAACTATCCAAATATAAGGACTGGATAATTAAAAAAAAAAATGTCTCCACTGATGAATAACAACCAGGCTGACTTAAAAATGAGGTCCGATGTCAAAAATCCCGAACCACCCCTTTAACTAAGAACGTTTCGGGAAACACGTATTAACGATATGGTACAGCTTAAGGCGTAACTTAAGAACGACGTATCGTTAAGAAGGTTTCGGGAAACACAGCCCTGTCCAACACTGAATCGGTGTATAACAAATCGGTAACACTACAATAAAGTTCCATTTATTAAACTAGTTAACTACATTAGTTAACATTAACTATTAATAAACTGCACTTCTACAGCATTTTTTTTATCTTTATTCATGTTAATTTCACCATTTACTATAGTAGCCTACATTATTTAAATCAAAAGTTGTATTTGTTAACATTAGTTAGCCTAATGCACTGTGTGAAGTAACATAATAAAAATACAGCTGTTCATTGTTTGTTCAACTAAGATTAACAAAGATTAATAAATAACAAATGTATTGCTCATGGTTCATGTAAGTTAGCCTAATATTAACTAATGTAAACAAATCAAACCACATTTAACCCCTCTTAAAATGAGAATGTGTGTGCTTACCCCATTTTTTTAGTGGTTAGCAATATTTAACCTTAATAAACTACTGTATTTTCAGGTTATTTATATGACAATGTGTAGACTGGAGTGAGGTGAATACAGAAAAAAAGTGCAAAGCAAGTTGTTGTTAGATAGCTGCTAATTGTATTCAATTGCATATGGTAGAAAATTAGACTATTGGTTAAAATAAACTTTTTAATGGTACTTTTTTTATTCTACTTTTTGAAATTGATATGATTATATACCGTCTAGCAAAGAAGGATTTTATCGTACAAAGCTATGAAATCCAGTGGTAAAATCACAGCTTTAAAAATAAAAATAAAAAAAGAGGGCAAGAAAGGATGACAGTGTCGGTCGGCCACCACCGAAGACCAATTTTGACCCAGGAAAAACAATAATTTTGACCCCTTAGCAAACAAGCGATGACGCCTTCGGAAAAATGGAGTTGGGTTGTCGAGGTCAAAACACTATGGGCCCTATTTTAACGATCTGAAACGCAAGTGTCAAGCGCAAAGCGCAAGTAACTTTGTGGGCGGGTCTCGGCGCTGTTGCTATTTTCCCGGCGGGATAAATGACTCTTGCGCCCGGCGCAAATCTAAAATGGGTTGGTCTGAAGTAGCTTCATTATTCATAGGTGTGGTTTGGGCGTAACGTGAAATAAACCAATCAGAGCGTCATCTCACATTCCCTTTAAGAGAAGACGCGCTTTTTCCATAGCGGATTGCTATTGTAACGGCGGATTTGCCAGGCGCGCGCCAGGAGCGGTTCACAGCCAAGGAGAGCAACGCTCTCGTCACGGCCGTAGAAGAGAGAAGTTACATTGAAATGGAGAAACCCACCCAAATTAACTTCGGTTAAACAGGCGTATGATAATTTGGATAAATGTGTAAGCTAGATGTATGCTTTTATAATAAATCGTCTATCTATCTATCTATCTATCTATCTATCTATCTATCTATCTATCTATCTATCTATCTATCTATCTATCTATCTATCTATCTATCTATCGTAATAATGTATGATTTGCAAAAATGAAAACTGCTGCTTCTGTGTAGATGAGAGAATCAAAGTGTATGCGCGTTGTGCACACGCTACATTGATTATGGCCAAGCATGCGCCCTTAAAATAGCATATGAATAACATGCGCAACCCGCCACTGACTTTAAACAATTTTTTCCTGGTTAGTGGCGCAATTGTTTTCTAAACCTGCAAAATAGCATGAAGGAACGTTTGCGCCGTAACACGCCTCCTCTTTGCGCTGAACCGCCCCCGGGAGCGCAAGTGTATTTCCTAACTTACCGACGCGCTTCTGTGGAGGGAAAAGTCCGCTTTGCGCGGGTGCAAAATAGGAATGACATGCGTCGGTGTACAAAGTCACTTGCGCTGGGTGCAAGATAGGGCCCTATATATGCTGTGAATCAAATAAACGTATTATTATAAATAATGTTGTCATTTTATTACTCTTACACTGAATGTTTGGATTTTGTGAATAAATATTGAATCATTTTTTATTAATATTTAACCCCCACTATCCGCCCACACAGTCAAGATCAGATTGTGTAGCGACTCCTTTGAAAATGCCTCGGGTTACAACTGTAACCTTTGTTTAACTGAGAACAAGGATCGAGACACTGAAAAGACAGTTACACGCAGTGAACCTTCATCACTGCTCGCGCAGGTGTCCTGTTAGGGGTGTAGCCATCATTTCAGAAGTGAGGGGGAGGGGGACAGTCAGGTGCAATAACAGTTTTTATCTGATCTTTGTCTAATTGACAGATTTTATTTTATTTTTTTATCTCATCTCTTTTAATTCGGAATGCAATTTATTCCTGTGATCAAAGAAATCTTTCTAATATGCTGATTTGCTGTTCAAGAAATATTTCTTATCATCAATGTTGAAAACAGTTGTGCTGCTTAATATTTTTGTGGAAACCACGATACCATTCAAACATTTGTTGTAAGATTAAAAATAGAAATTAATAGTTTTATTTATCAAGCATTCATTAAATTGAGCAAAGAAGACATTTAAAATGTTACAAAAGATTTCTATTTAATAAATGCTTTAATAACCTGTATATGCTCCCAATGAGCCAAATAATGAAAAATAACCAAATTGCTTACCACAGCTATGCAGACAACACAGCTCTACTTAGCCCTATCGCCTAATGACTAACAGCCCCATTGACTCCCTGTACCAATGCATTGACGAAGTCAACAGTTGGATGTGCCAAAACTTTCTTCAGTTAAACAAAGACAAAACTGAAGTCATTGCGTTTGGAAACAAAGATGAAGTTCTCAAGGTGAACGCATACCTTCACTCCAGAGTCAGACTAGTTTCAGTAGTCATGTCAAAGCAATAACTAAATCAGCATACTATCATCTGAAAAATATTGCAAGAATTAGATGCTTTGTTTCCAGACAAGACTTAGAGAAACTTGTGCATGCTTTCATCACCAGCAGGGTGGATTATTGTAATGGACTCCTCACTGGCCTTCCCAAAAATACCATAAGACAGTTGCAGCTCATACAGAACGCTGCCGCTAGGATTCTGAGCAGAACCAGAAAATATGAACATATCACACCAGTCCTTAGGTCTTTACACTGGCTCCCAGTTAGATTTAGGATTGATTTTAAAGTATTATTACTGGTATCTAAATCATTCAATGGCCTAGGACCTCAATACATTGCAGATATGCTTACTGAATATAAACCCAACAGATCACTCAGATCATTATGATCATATCAGCTAGAAATACCAAGGGTTCACTCTAAGCATGGCGAGTCCGCTTTTAGCTATTATGCCAGCCGCAGCTGGAACCAGCTTCCAGAAGAGATCAGATGTGCTCCTACAGTGGTCACATTCAAATCCAGACTCAAAACACTTCTTTTTAGCTATGCATTTACTGAATGAGCACTGTGCCACTGTTCGTCTGACTGTTTGTACTATACTGTATTTTATTTTATTTTTCTAAACTGTTCTAATTATTCTTATTTATTTGTATTATTTTTTTATTTCTTCTATGTAAGGCACTTTGAATTGCCATTGTGTATGAAATGTGCTATTCATTTGGTTCACCTGACGTCACTGTAGCTTTGCGCCGCCATCTTTACGACCGACGGTCTCAGTAATGCCTGCAATATGTTGTGCAGTTGGCTGCAACAATAGCCGAAAGAGGAACCCTGAACTGGTATTTTATTCTATACCAAAAGAAAAGGATAGAAGAGAGAATCATTTATTTAAAAGACCTGAAGTCTCATGTTGGCGTTTGTGTTAATTATATTTCCATTATACTCTCAATGCCCAACATTACACAGACATCGACAGATAATGTTTTTTCTTCATTTTATTTGTTGGATCTGTTTAAATGTTAAAGCACTTTATCATGGTAAGTTAGTAAGATTTGAGGTTGTTTTGAATATATGTCTGTCTGTCTGTTAGTTAATTCCTACCTAAATCTAATAAATATTTTTCTTAAGTTCATAAAGATATTGTCTTCGTCAGTGGCGTCATGCCCATTCAAAGTGAGGGGGCACGTGCCCCCTCAGATTTTTCCTCCCTGATAATTTTTTTTGTCACAACTTTATTCCTATTATGCTCCATAATATACCAGAGCCTATAACGACTCAAATGTATTCTTCTGGATGTGTAATTAATCGGACAGCAATGCATCAGCCCGCCCCTTTTTCCTAATATGGTGTCTGTGTATATCAAATCTAGAGCGCTACGCGAATCTTTGCTGTGTATGTTCAAGCAACTCACTCGTCTCGCACGTTGAGCTGGTAATGTTTTACAGATGGTCTTGAAGTGGTAAGTGGGCAAAGCAACAAATCGGCATTGAATTAGTTATCGGATGATATTAAAAGGTAGTGGGATTATTTGTGGTTGACCTGGAAATTTTAACTTGATCAAAAAGTTATGGATTTGATATTAGCTGCGAATTCAGAGCATTAACCTAAGTTGTGTCAGTGTAACGTTATCGATAGCTAGCCTAGTCTAACCGTAAACTAGTTGGCTAACGTTACTGCCATACAAAGCCATAGTAACGTTATCTGATCGGTTTTGATTACTTTTTTACATTTCTGTCAAATATTAACCATTTTCAAATAAACGGGGTAGTGTTAACCTTATTCAGCACTGAAATCTGTCAAACTTCTTTCAAAGTCCGTCATCACATATTAATATTAAAATAACTTAATTTCAGAGCACCACAAAGTCAGACCTCAGCACCTTTATGTACCTTTAATGTAAGATCGTTCTTAGGTCACATCCCAATTATCATAACATAAAAACGCTCTCGGTTACTAACGTAACCTCGGTTCTCTCTAGATGAGGGAACGAGTGTTGCGTAAGCTAGCTTACGCTACGGGAAAAACCCTTTTCTCGAGAATACTGAAGCCCAAAAATTATCCTTAATTTTTGCATTAGTTTAAAACGCATTGCTGCATAAGCAGACCTAGGCAGAGCGGCTCGCACGCCTATTGGTTGCTCAGCAGCAACTGCTGCAACCTATCCAGGACCTGCTCGTGACGAAGCACCAATGAGGGCGCGGACGCCCGTGTGCGTCACGTCCCGCCAGAATGGGCGTGGCTACAGGCTATAAAAGCAGGCCCGTGAGGTTATTCTCTGGTTTTTCAATCTGAAGCGAACCAGAAGTAGCACAAGCACGGCAGGGTTACGCAACACTCGTTCCCTCATCTAGAGAGAACCGAGGTTACGTTAGTAACCGAGAGCGTTCTCTTACGAGAGTACTCTCGTGTTGCGTAAGCTAGCTTACGCTACGGGAACCCAATGTAAAACGCCGTGCGTGCTAGAGAAGGTCCACATGCACGTTCCCAAGGGCATGTGCCCGGGGACAAACGTAAGTGGTAATATCTGGGCCGATGAGGGTTGGGCCCAGGGAGAGATAACCATTCCAGAGTGTGGGAATGGGTGCTTAATACAATAGAACAGCCAGGTACATCCGTGGGCTGAACTAAGAATGATAACACTGCCTGTCAGCCACCTGAACCCGAAGGACAGGTGAAAAAAGATCACAGACAGGAAGACCTGGTCTGTCGATCTGGAGCCTGTGTATAACACAAACCACACACAGTCTGTGTCGATCTGCAGCGAGAGCGAACAGAGCTAGTATGTTAGACTGACAACAGTTTAGCCTGTAGGGCAGGCACCTCCAGGTTATAAAACCTGATAAATGTAGACAGAGAGGCCCAGCCCGCCGACGTACAAATATCATGGAGCGAGACTCCGCGAGACCACGCCCACGACGAGGCCATGCCTCTGGTGGAGTGCGCTCTGACGCCCAGAGGGCAATGAAGGTTCTTAGACCTATAAGCCATAGCGATAGCGTCAACTATCCATCTGGACAGGCTCTGTTTCGATGTGGCTAAGCCCTTAGTGCGGCCACCGAACGAAACGAAGAGCTGCTCTGACTGCCTGAAAGCATCAGACCGTTCGACATAATTCTCAGCGCCCTGACGGGGCAGAGAAAATTCACATCGTCCTAACCCTCAGATCTCGGAAGAGCTGACAGTGAAATGATCTGTGATCTGAACGGAGTGGAAAGCACTTTGGGGACATAACCGTGCCTCGGTTTAAGGATGACTTTAGAGTCATTAGGCCCAAACTCCAAGCATGAAGCACTCACAGAGAGCGCGTGAAGGTCACCCACTCGCTTAACTGAAGCGAGAGCCATGAGAAAAGCGGTCTTCAGTGAAAGATACCGCAAATCCACGGACTGGAGGGGTTCAAAGGGTTCACCCTTCATGGCTTCCAGGACCAAGGAGAGGTCCCAGGCTGGAACCAGAGGGGGCTGAGGAGGATTTAACCTCCTAGCTCCTCTTAGGAACCTAACAATGAGGTCGTCTCTACCCAGTGACCGGCCATGCAAAGGTTTTGTAAACGCCGCAATGGCCGCCACATACACTTTGAGCGTGGAGGGGGACCTGCCCTCGTCCAAAAGCTCTTGCAGAAAGGAGAGAACCTCTGCAACGCACCAGCCGGAAAACACTGACCATTTAGAGGCGTAGAGCCTTCTCGTAGAGGGTGCTCTAGCCTGAGTAATTGTGTTCAACACTGCCGCTGGGAGGTCAGCGGGTACCCGTTGATGGCCCATGCATGCAGGGCCCATAAGTCGGGGCGCGGGTGCCAGATCGCGCCCCTGGCCTGGGAGAGGAGATCTTTCCTCACCGGAATCGGCCACGGGGTCGTGCTCGTCAGTTGCATCAGCTCTGAGAACCACACTTGATTCCTCCAGAGCGGCGCCACGAGGAGCACAGAGCATTTGCTCTCCCTGATGCGCTTGATTACCTGTGGTAACATCGCGATCGGGGGAAACGCATAGAGCGGACGGCTGGGCCAGTCGTGGGCCAGCGCATCTCTCTGTTTCGTGAAGAATACTGGGCAGTGCGCGTTCTCCGTCGACGCAAAGAGGTCGACCTCCGCTCTGCCGAAGATGTCCCATAGTAACTGGGCTATCTGAGGGTGCAGGGACCATTCCCCGGGGGGAATGTTGTCCCTGGACAGCATGTCTGGGCCCACATTTTGGGAGCCCGGGACATGTGATGCTCTCAGTGAGCGCAGGTTGTGATGGGCCCACAAGAGGAGGCGTTCCGCCAGCTTGTGAAGGCTCCGTGACCTGAGACCGCCCTGGCGGTTGATGTATGACACCACTGACATGTTGTCCGTGCGGACCAAAACGTTGTGGCCTTTGTGGAGGGGGAGAAAGTATCTCAAGGCATTTTCGACCGCTTTCATCTCCAGACAGTTTATGTGTAGGCGCCTTTCTGAGGCTGCCCACAGACCAAACACTGGTCTGCCCTCGTAGAGGGCGCCCAAACCTGAGTTGGATGCGTCTGTCGAGATTACTTTTCGTCTCGAAGCCATGCCCAGATCCACTCCTGACTGATACCAGTCTGCCGCCTTCCAGGGATTCAGTGCTGTGACACAGTTCTGAGTTACCCTGAGGCGAACGCGGCCAGCGGACCATGCTCGCAGCGGGACCCGCGTCTTCAGCCAGTGCTGCAGCGGGCGCATGAAAAGCAAGCCCAGCTGGAGCACTGCCGAGGCCGAAGCCATAAGACCCAGGATCCTCTGAAAACGTTTGAGAGGAAAAATGCTGCCGGTCCTGAAAGCTGCAGCTGAGCGCTGAATCTGCAGCGCGCGCTGTGACGTCAGCCGCGCTGTCATTGACACAGAGTCTAAGTCTGTTCCCAGAAAAGAGATTCTCTGGCTGGGAGACAGTAAACTCTTGGTCCAGTTGATTTGGAGACCCAAATCCCGTAAATGGTCGAGTAATAGAGCCCTGTGCGCTATTAACTCTGACTCTGACTGGGCTAGAATAAGCCAGTCGTCCAGATAGTTCAGTATTCGCATCCCCTGTTGTCTCAGGGGAGCGAGCGCTGCATCCATGCACTTCGTGAATGTACGGGGTGCTAAGGACAGACCGAACGGCAGGACGGTGTACTGATAGCTCAGCCCCTCGAAGGCGAATCGCAAGAAAAGCCTGTGATGGGGCGCTATTTGAATCTGAAAATATGCGTCTTTCAGATCCACAGAGATAAACCAGTCCCTCGGGCGAATTTGCGCGAGAATCTGACTGGTCGTGAGCATTTTGAACGATCTCTGCATAAGGGCTCTGTTCAGCCATCTGAGATCTAGGATGGGTCTGAGACCGCCATCCTTCTTTGGAACGAGGAAATATCTGCTGTAAAAACCTGCCTCGCTCAGTGTGTGAGGGACGGCTTCTACGGCTCGTTTCTCTAACAGTTTCGCAATCTCGGCGCGAAGTAGGTGTGCTACTTCGTTGTTCACCGTGGTTTCGACCCTGGCTCGAAAGCGAGGGGGTCTGCGAGCGAACTGTAGTGAATAGCCTCGTTCTACCGTGTTCAGTACCCATTCTGACACGCCCGGCAGCTCCCTCCATGCCTTTATGTGAAAAGCTAGAGGGAGAATAACGCGCGGGCTGTTGTCGCTGTGTGTGTGTGGCACATATCTCACAGCGCCTGAGAGAGAGAGCGCGCTCATGGAGGCACACACATAACACAGCTCGTGTCTGGTAGAGGGTGATTTACACACGGGACACGTTTTGTGTTTATTGACGGGGGCTCTGAATGAGTGCTTATCACAGAGCAGCCCGTGTTTGTGTGTAGGGATGAGCGCTGTACAGCGGGCACCTTTCCCACATTCAAAACACACACGGCGTGAGCCGAGTTTATCGATATGGGCCGTGAATGAGTGTGAGTCACTGAGTCGGCCGTGTTTGTATGTAGGCGCGAACACTGTGGAGTGGGCACATGACCTACATTTATAACACCATCGGCGTGAGCCGGATAAACAGACAGAATGCTCTTTCTGTGATTTATTTGGGGGCAGCGGGACTCGACCATCTTCGTCTTCCTTACGTGGTCAGGAAGACTTTGAGGGCTCTGCCTTTAGCACAATCTTGGACCGGGGTCCCCGAGGGGAAGGCGGTCTGTGGCGGCTGGATGAGCGTGAGCGCTGGGAATCCCTCGGCTGACGGCGCTGTGAGGCTGACGGTGGGGGAGGCAGTGGCGCTGATTTCCGGTTGGGCGGCTGTTTAGAGCGACCCGTAGCGGAACTGGAGCGCTTCGGCAAGAAATGCCGCATAGCCTGGGAGGTTTTCTGAACCTCGAGGATGAGACTGCCATCCGGCGGAAGGCGGGCAGAGGTGCGTGGCTACCGGTTCCTCGACCGGAGGAATGCAGAGGTAGCCCTTGTCTTTCGCGCCGTCTACTAGAGAGAGCGTCGAAGAGACAGTAGAACGCAGCCTGGCAGAAAATGGCGCCTTCCAGCTCTTAGTGAGCTCCTCGTGGAGCTCCGGAAGAAAGGGGGCAGGCCTCGTGTGAGGCGTCGAGCAGCGGCCTGGCAGAAAGCAACCGTCCAGCCTGCTGGGTGCAGGCTCGTCAGGAAGCGACCAATCGAGGCCGAGGTCCTCCACGGCCTTGGTAAGCAGGCGAAGAAGCTCGGCGTCGAACGTAGACCGCACACCGCTCGATTCCTGAAGAGAAGGGGCGGGGTCCGGAATGGAGCCCGACCAGCCTTCGCAGTCAGAAGCCAGGATAGAGCAGCTGTCCCCTTCTGCGTCATCTCCCCCCGACTCGATATCCACAGCGGGCGGCTGGCCGGCCGTGATAGAGGTGGGGGATGCAGAGAGCGATGCACACGGGGAGAGATCCGGCATGCAAGCGCTCGCGGCAGATGCCTCCGGTGTTCTCTGTGAACAGCGCTTTTTACGGCGCGGCCCAGAAGAGAGAAGCGGAGGGGCGGGATCCACGCTGAAAGATGCTAGGCGAGCCCACAGGGTCGCCATAGACATCACTTCACATTCCGGGCAGCCGCCCAGGGAAAGCGCGTGGTCCGCGTGTGTCCCAGGCAGGAAACGCACAGGATGTGGCGGTCCCCGTCGCTGAGATCGGCTCGGCAGGAGCCGCACTTTTTGAAAAGAGGCATTTGCAACAACGCCTCGCTCTTTTAGATGCAAGCGTGTGTAACGTAACACGCGGTAATGAAAAAGGATATTTGGCGCCGGATAGCGCAGCAGGAACGGCAGAGGAAGCGGCGAGATGGCTGGCTTGAAGCTCGTCCCGCTGAAGGCTCTTCGACGGCGCAGCTTCTCCGGAGAACAGCGAGGTGAGTGTCCACTTCGCTGAAGAGTTGAAAAATCAGAGAACAACCTCACGGGCCTGCTTTTATAGCCTGTAGCCACGCCCATTCTGGCGGGACGTGACGCGCACGGGCGCCCGCGCCCTCATTGGTGCTTCGTCACGAGCAGGTCCTGGATAGGTTGCAGCAGTTGCTGCTGAGCAACCAATAGGCGCGCGAGCCGCTCTGCCTAGGTCTGCTTATGCAGCAATGCGTTTTAAACTAATGCAAAAATTAAGGATAATTTTTGGGCTTCAGTATTCTCAAGAAAAGGGTTTTTCCCGTAGCGTAAGCTAGCTTACGCAACACGAGGGTACTCTCGTAAGAGAACTGCAATGGTACTGTTTTTAAAATCATGTGTAGTAGGCCTAAGTGTACAGTAAGTGTGTGTGTAAACATGCTTTAATGAAGTAGACTTCAAAAGCTTTTGAATTTGAGCTTACAGTTCTTTCATCAACCTGTCTTTTACATAAACTTACAAAATAGATACTTTAACTTAGTCCTCAGATAGAGGAGGGTTGCTGCTTGCTCCGTTAAGGTATTTCTGTCCCTCCCAAACTGCATTGAAATGGTATGTTTAGCAGCCAGAATTAAAAAAAATTCAGGGGGAGAAACCCCCTGACCCCTCCTAACATGATCCATATCACCCTTCAGAAAACAATTGCAACGTCTCAGATTGTGCCCCCCCAGAATTTTGGCTTGCATGACGCCCCTGGTCTTCGTCACATGCGCTTTAGATGTTATTTTGTGTTAGTAACGTTAGCTCTGCAGACGATGCATCTCAGCCTTGAAATGCATATTAAAGGACTAACGTTAATTCTTCCAAAAATGATAATTCTGCCGTCATTTACTCACTTTGTGCAAATCCTTAAGTTTACTTTCCGTGGAAGACAAAGGGACATTTTTGAATATGTATAGCCTATGGAGACTCTTCTTGTCGATGTAATGAAAGTGAATGAGTAACGTTAGCCTACTGGGGGCTGTCACGCAAAAAAAAAAAAAAAGACACACAAAAAAAAAATCACAGAAGTATAATAAAAGTGATGTAATACGTTATTAGATATCTAGTCCGTTATATTAATATCGTTATTTATTAATATGATAGCTTTATGTGACGAATAAACTGCAATTTAAGTCGTTATATTATAATCACTGATGAGCTTTACTTCTTGATAGCTTTTAATCGCAGCCGATTAAATGCATCATTCAAAAAGATTCGACTCGAAAGATTCTTTCATTTCGATATTTGTGTAACCTTCTCTATAATTGAACATCTGTTCTTTCGGACAGATATGGCAGTCTTTTATGATATTTGGCTGATGTCTCTGGCTTTGCTGATGCTGGTGTCTCTCTGGACTCTGCCAGCTGCTGTTCGGATTAGATAGATTCATTCATGACATCGCCTCGACTCTCATGAACTCGCGCCATGAAGCTCTATGACTTAAATATTTCTATATCATGAAAGGCCACTTGGGGCAAGCCTGGGACAAATAATAATGGACTAAAGAAAACTGGGGGTAACAAATAAGGATCGGAGCCTAAAATTGAAATTTTCTCCAGGTATCTCTGTTTCTCTCTTTCATTCAAATGGGCAGTTTGGGCGGCCATATCGGGCGAGTCGGTCGTAAATATGGCGGCGTCCTATTTGTAGTGACGTAGGTGACATCTATGAATATAAATAAACTTGCCTTGCCTAATACATTTAATAAATAGCACATCCCGAGCAGAACAACGGTTCGCTGACATTTTACAATGAAATGTTTCAATGGAGTCTAACGTTATTTACACTGAAAACAAAATTGTGAAGAATTTAATAAAAGAGTTTTTACCTCTGTGGGTTTTCTCGTTGCTCGTTCATCATCTTCCTGCTGGATAGATGCATTTGCACTAACAAACAGACAACAAAAAATAAGGAATCTACAGAATCCAAACAACGAACAGGTTGTCATCTTAATCCCTATGCTGGAACCGACAACAATAAGAGAACTCAGACTAACTATCAAAACTTCCGGGGTTGTTTTTTTTTAAATATCAAATATACACGCACACACACTATGATGTGTCGTTCGCGAACGAGCTGATTCGCCGCCTCCCGCTCGGGGATAGCCAAAAATCTTCAGACGCAGGCAGGGGCAGGGCAGAGCCTCGAACAGATCATGTTCATGTTCTATCATGTTTACTCTTCTAACAAGTTTGTTCAGTTGTACCCTAACTGATGAAAAGAAGATGTAGTGTAGCTTTTTTCAACAAACAGAAAAAGAAGTTGTGACACCATTGCCAGATGTTTTCCAGTCCTAAAAGTAAAACAAAAAACACAAACCATTCAAATTAAGTTGTCAGAGTCAGAGAGTCAGGTCAGCATTTAAGTATTATTTAATATTGCAGTACATCATATTTGCTAAAACTTGTTTTACCTATAGGCCTATCATCAGCAGCCTGTTTTTAAAAGATCTTTTAGAAAGGCATGGTCATCTCTTTTGAGCCTTTGCCAGTGATGCTTGATTTCTTTCAAGACAACATACTCTGAAATACTTCCCATCCCATACATGAAAAAATATATGACGTGTTGGTGATATCATATTTTATATTAAAATATTCTTATAAGAAATATAAAATGAAATGACACAACTCTGTCTCTTTTTGTTAAATTTCAATTTTATTGATCAATAATAGCCATTGTTAGCCTAGATGCCAGCCGAACTTGGCCCCGCCCACACAACATTTTAAGGTAGGGAAGTTAGGTCTGGACTTGATCCGTTGTGGAGCTGTTATGCTCGAACCAGAGCTGTTCGGATCAATCAAATTATCAGGGCGGGCTTTATACGATGATGGACAGATGATCAACTGTAACGTAATCATCCACGTCACCAACGAGCGCTTGGGTTGAATTCGTTCGTTTACCTATACTGCCCTGCAAAGGCAAAAGACCTTAACTCGCTAGAGTGTGAAACTGAGAAAAATGACTTTAAAGTTTCTGTTTTGTCTAGACAAAAGTATTATAGGTAGGACTCCCAAAATTTGACAACTAGTTGCTATAATGAAGAAATGTTTGTATGCAAAAAATCTTGAGCTCAAACTTGACCTTTGACCCTTGTTTGGCTGTTACTGTACTCTGCCTTTGTATCATATGCCAAAAATAAGGAGTCGTGCAAAGGCAAAAGGCAGTAACTGACATATAATTAATATTTGCTTGCTGTCCCCCATACTTACATCCATTATAAGAACACCTAACCAAGGTCTAGTCATCATGGTATGTGTTTTAAATTATATAGAAGACCTTTGGTTGTTCCTATTTAGTGCTATAATGATCAGGATAGTGCGGCAACACTAACAACGTTAAACAGTATGACAGTTACAGATAAACAGATAAGTAAAACGTAAACAGATAAGTAACTTTGCAGTACAGAATGAATAAATGCAAGAAATATTTTCACAATAAAGATAATTTAATTATAATTGAATACAAATGTTTGTTTAAAAAAAAAAATAATTACAGAGGAGCAGTAATTTATCAATTTGCAACAAGAATATTTCATATTCATTAGGCGTGTTTAGGCCTTTATTTTGAAATAGCAATAAACATGAAAAATAATGAAAGATTGGTAGAAAGCTCAGTTTGTTTTTATACCAAGAGTTCAAAAAAATAACACCAATTAAATTATCTAAAAAAAAAAGTCAGATTTTTAAAAAAATATATATAAACAAAAATATTATGGATTCTCGATTTGTGATACGGCTGCCAGCTATAACGCACATATGCGCTCTTTTTATGCGTTTATTAGAGGTTGAATTAAAATGACGGTGACAGTTAAAGGGTTAAGGGCCACCAAACTGCTCAAGATGCACAGTCAACGAACTCGACTTGGATTACTGCTTTTTAATTCTGAGATAATATAGACAGAGTCAACCGAAAAAACGTTGGAATGACTTTTACCATTTAGGTTAGCCTACTTTGTACGGACGTTAGCGACAACTAGCTTAGTGCTATATGTGTAAGATCTGACATGAACACCAGCAAGAAGGAAATATGGCTCAAAGCCTCAAACACGTATGGATTGTTGTGGATACAGCAGATGACGTGCATTGCTATGGATTATGGATTATGCATCTTCCATGGATTATATCGGATTGCATGGAAAAGGTAGGATGCCTGTGTATTTAATAATTGGTTTTCGGCGTCTGATGTGAGGCGAGTGTCAGCGTCAACGTTAGCGCTAACTTACGTGACACAGATTAAATTTAGCTAGCTCCGGGCTGTCACTGACAGATCTGAACTATCGCACTGAACGAAAATAACATTTATGACAACCTATTAGCTTGCATACCATCTAAGTATGGCTTGTTCGCCTTGCTTTGTTTCTGATTGCATACTTGGAGCAGTTTGTCTTGCCAACGATATATTGTGTGCATGTTACGTGGTTTGGTGACGATTAAAGAGCGGCAAACTTTGACAGTATGACAAAGCCAGAGTACAGTAACATCACAGCGGCACCGTAACATCTCTCTTGATGCCAGGCTAAACAAAGTCAGAACACCGTAACTCAACTTCAGCGTGCTGGAACAAAGGCAAAGAGCCGTAACAACTGTTACGGTGTTCTGCTGTGGTTTCTCGTATGGTTTTGGATGTTACGGTTGTCATGGCCCTTTATTTTCTCGTTAAAACAATCAAATTGACTCACGATATTTATTCACATGATAAAGGAGGTCTCAAATACCACAAAAATGACACTAACTCATTTTTGACCAAACATGATGTTACGGCGTTTTGCCTTTGTAGGGCAGTATAAATATACTGACACTGTATCTGTATGTATGCCTGGAAGACACACCCTCCTCTGTGTGCGAGTTATTTCTAAACTCTTAAATACCTTATTACCTTTTGGTGTACTTCTTTGGGAATGAGACCTTTGTACCAGTCGCACTGAGACATTTCATATAGTGATAAACTATATTATAGTGATTAATTTCAGAATGACAATGTTGCTGTTTTAAAAATGAATAACAAGTAGATTTGTAGAAGACAGTGCTAAATTCATTAGGCTAAATCCCATAGTCGAAAACTGTTTATTTCCATGTTCAAATAATTTACCAATACATACTTTATACAACAAATGATTGAGAGAGTCCTATAATTGTCCTCTGCTGCGTCAATAGAAAAAGGTGCTGAATTGATGTGCAAAAGTGATGCATATAAATATATGCATTCGGAAAATGACAATCCAAAATAAAAGCATTCCTAAAATGCACGAAACCGTTTCAACAACACTGAGGAGGACGACTTTCACGAAACATTTATCCTCAGCATTTACGGGCTGTTGGTTTATTTACATTTATTTAAATGAAGAGATGAATATTCATGCTGCATAAACAGTGTTGGCATGATGTTCATAGTGCAATGTGCTATACAATGGTTTTATGCCTTGATTAGCATTTAGGCCTATTCAAAAGCATATTTACAAGACATTCAGTTGAATAAGTGTAACTACAGAGAACATCATCAAGGCACAATTCAGCTCACATTTTCAGGACTGTTTCATTCACTCTAAATAGCAAAATACAGAATCAATGCTACGCGTGGAATGTTCCGTGTTTGTAAGTGAAAAAAACGTGTTTTTTTTCTTCTGAATTGCAATATATTTGACAATAAAGCTGTTTCTTCCAGTAGACGTGCAATTCCAAATGTAGACATGACTAGGGCTGAGAACGAACAGTCGGTTTGGAGGAGATACAAAGAAACACACTGATATACTTTGGCTCTTAACTGTCTTTCTAAATGCAGGAGAATCAGTGTTTCTGTGGATCAAGGCTGATACGCCCACAGCGTGACAGTCTTATCAGCTGAAGAGGACAGGAAGGAAAGGTCTCTGGTGTGCCATCGGCACTGGATCACTTTATCACCGTGTTCAGCGACTACAGTAACCGGCAGGGTTTTGGTGAGATCACCTGGAGAAAAGCAGAGAAAATTCAATTCATAAAAAATCCCATAAAAATATTATTTCCATAATGTGAGATGAATAAGTACAGTGGGATTTATTATTATTATTAAATACATATTACAATACATTAAAAATAATAATAATAATAATAATATATATATATATATATATATACACTGTATATATATATATATATATATATATATATATTAGTAATTAATAGTAATGAGAATAAAAAAAAAAATTCTTCAAAAAAAAACACATTGAAAAAAATAAGAAATGGAATTCAAGCCAAGCGTTGCTTCTTTTATGCGCCAAAGGAAAAGTGGGATTTCATTTTATTAATAGTAATATGTTTAATAATAATAAAAACAATATTAAAATTCAAAACCAATTAATTAAAAACAACAATTTAAAAAAAATTATTATTAATATTACTACTACTTATTTTTAAAGCTAATTTAGTGAAAAGAACTGACAATATTCCTTGAATTGTTTTGTTTTTTCAATTTTATGATAAAATATAGTAATTAATAATAATAATAATAAATTGATAGGATAAAAACAGATATTAAATGGCATTCACAAGCCATATTACTTCTGCAGTGTGATAAAAAACAGTGGAATTTAATTTTAGTATTAATAATATTAATAAATAACAATATTAAAATTCAAAACCAATTCAACAATAAAAAATAAAATAAAAATAATATATATATATATATATATATATATATATATATATATATATATATATGTATATATATATATGTGTATATATATATATATATATATATATATATATATATGTATATGTGTATATATGTGTATATATATATATATATATGTGTATGTGTATATATATATATATATATATATATATATATATATATATATATATATATATATATATATATATATGCATTGATTCAACAAGGTGCTGAAAGCATTCTTTAGAAATGTTGGCCCATATTGATAGGATAGCATCTTGCAGTTGATGGAGATTTGTGGGATACACATCCAGGGCACGAAGCTCCCGTTCCACCACATCCCAAAGATGCTCTATTGGGTTGAGATCTGGTGACTGTGGGGGCCATTTTAGTACAGTGAACTCATTGTCATGTTCAAGAAACCAATTTGAATTGATTCGAGCTTTGTGACATGGTGCATTATCCTGCTGGAAGTAGCCATCAGAGGATGGGTACATGGTGGTCATAAAGGGATGGACATGGTCAGAAACAATGCTCAGGTAGGCCGTGGCATTTAAATGATGCCCAATTGGCACTAAGGGGCCTAAAGTGTGCCAAAAAAACATCCCCCACACCATTACACCACCACCACCAGCCTGCACAGTGGTAACAAGGCATGATGGATCCATGTTCTCATTCTGTTTACGCCAAATTCTGACTCTACCATCTGAATGTCTCAACAGAAATCGAGACTCATCAGACCAGGCAACATTTTTCCAGTCTTCAACTGTCCAATTTTGGTGAGCTCGTGCAAATTGTAGCCTCTTTTTCCTATTTGTATTGGAGATGAGTGGTACCCGGTGGGGTCTTCTGCTGTTGTAGCCCATCCGCCTCAAGGTTGTGCGTGTTGTGCTTCACAAATGCTTTGCTGCATACCTCGGTTGTAACGAGTGGTTATTTCAGTCAAAGTTGCTCTTCTATCAGCTTGAATCAGTCGGCCCATTCTCCTCTGACCTCTAGCATCAACAAGGCATTTTCGCCCACAGGACTGCCGCATACTGGATGTTTTTCCCTTTTCACACCATTCTTTGTAAACCCTAGAAATGGTTGTGCGTGAAAATCCCAGTAACTGAGCAGATTGTGAAATACTCAGACCGGCCCGTCTGGCACCAACAACCATGCCACGCTCAAAATTGCTTAAATCACCTTTCTTTCCCATTCTGACATTCAGTTTGGAGTTCAGGAGATTGTCTTGACCAGGACCACACCCCTAAATGCATTGAAGCAACTGCCATGTGATTGGTTGATTAGATAATTGCATTAATGAGAAATTGAACAGGTGTTCCTAATAATCCTTTAGGTGAGTGTATATATATATATATATATATATATATATATATATATATATATATATATATATATACACACAATTTTAAATTGTTCATAATTATATAAACTATATAAAATTCTAAGCAAAATTAAGTGAAAAGAACTGACATTACTTATTTCTTTAATTGGTTTTGAATTTTAATATAGTAAATAATAGTCAAAACATGACATTCACATTGCAATGTGGCAAAAAACTCTTTGAAATTAAATGTTATTAATAATAATAATAATACACATTATTATTATTATTATTATCATTAGGATTAAAACATTAAAATTCAAAACCAATTAAATAAATAATTGAAATTTAAATCATAATAATAAAATTGTTATAATATATATATATATATATATATATATATATATATATATATATATATATATATATATATATATATGTATATGTATATATACACCAACATATACACACACAAACCCGATTCCAAAAAAGTTGGGACAGTGTACAAATTGTGAATAAAAACAGAATGCAATGATGTGGAAGTTTCAAATTTCAATATTTTATTCAGAATACAACATAGATGACATATCAAATGTTTAAACTGAGAAAATTTATAATTTTAATGGCATCAACACATTTCAAAAAAGTTGGGACAAGGCCATGTTTACCACTGTGTGGCATCCCCTCTTCTTTTTATAACAGTCTGCAAACGTCTGGGGAGACAAAGTTGCTCAAGTTTAGGAATAGGAATGTTGTCCCATTCTTGTCTAATACAGGCTTCTAGTTGCTCAACTGTCTTAGGTCTTCTTTGTCGCATCTTCCTCTTTATGATGCGCCAAATGTTTTCTATGGGTGAAAGATCTGGACTGCAGGCTGGCCATTTCAGTACCCGGATCCTTCTTCTACCCAGCCATGATATTGTAATTGATGCACTATGTGGTCAGGCATTGTCATGTTGGAAAATGCAAGGTCTTCCCTGAAAGAGACGACGTCTGGATGGGAGCATATGTTGTTCTATAACTTGGATATACCTTTCAGCATTGATGGTGCCTTTCCAGATGTGTAAGCTGCCCATGCCACACGCACTCATGCAACCCCATACCATCAGAGATGCAGGCTTCTGAACTGAGCGCTGATAACAACTTGGGTTGTCCTTGTCCTCTTTAGTCCGGATGACATGGCGTCCCAGTTTTCCAAAAAGAACTTCAAATTTTGATTCGTCTGACCACAGAACAGTTTTCCACTTTGCCACAGTCCATTTTAAATGAGCCTTGGCCCAGAGAAAACGCCTGCGCTTCTGGATCCTGTTTAGATATGGCTTCTTTTTTGACCTATAGAGTTTTAGCCGGCAACAGCGAATGGCACGGTGGATTGTGTTCACCGACAATGTTTTCTGGAAGTATTCCTGAGCCCATGTTGTGATTTCCATTACAGTAGCATTCCTGTATGTGATGCAGTGCCGTCTAAGGGCCAGAAGATCACGGGCATCCAGTATGGTTTTCCGGCCTTGACCCTTACGCACAGAGATTGTTCCAGATTCTCCTAATCTTTGGATGATATTATGCACTGTAGATGATGATAACTTCAAACTCTTAGCAATTTTTCTCTGAGAAACTCCTTTCTGATATTGCTCCACTATTTTTCGCCGCAGCATTGGGGGAATTGGTGATCCTCTGCCCATCTTGACTTCTGAGAGACACTGCCACTCTGAGAGGCTCTTTTTATACCCAATCATGTTGCCAATTGACCTAATAAGTTGCAAATTGGTCCTCCAGCTGTTCCTTATATGTACATTTAACTTTTCCGGCCTCTTATTGCTACCTGTCCCAACTTTTTTGGAATGTGTAGCTCTCATGAAATCCAAAATGAGCCAATATTTGGCATGACATTTCAAAATGTCTCACTTCCAACATTTGATATGTTATATTCTATTGTGAATAAAATATAAGTTTATGAGATTTGTAAATTATTCCATTCCTTTTTTACTCACAATTTGTACAGTGTCCCAACTTTTTTGGAATCGGGTTTGTACACACACACACACTGTTATTAAATGCTGATATGAAATATTAATACTAATATTAAACTGATATGAAATGTCACCCAGAAAGCATATTACTTCTGTAATGTGACATTTACTGTCATTTTGAGTGAAAATATTAATTTGACAAGAACTGATTAGATCAAGAAGTGGCAGGAGACTTTTTATGACAGGTGGTTGGAGAGAGGGTTGAAAAATAAGAAATAATGATGTGATGATATTAACATCGTTTGTAGCACAACCTACCTTGAAGATCAGTGATCATGACTTTGTTGTCATAGGACCCGGTGAGCAGATAGTGAGCACCAGGAGAAAAGCGCACAGAACGAACATCGCTGGTGTGCGGGCGATACGCCTGGACGCTGCGCCCGCCTCTGATGTCATACAGCATGCAGCGACAGTCCTCCAATCCGGTGGCCATGAGCCGCCCACTGGGGTCCACTGCCACTGAGGCCACAGCACTTCCTGTCACATGACACAACAATACAGATGATCCAGAATTATTACTATTATTATCATATGATCAGATTTTATATCATTGTTGTAGTTTTTCATCATTTTTATTGTGATTATTATTATTATTATTAATTTTCTTTCTTTGTTTGCCACTGAATTGGTTTTGAATTTAATATTGTTTAAAAATAATTATCAATATTATTATTGTTATTTTCATATAATGTTGTGTGTTATGGTGTTGTTGTTATTACTATTTTTATTCTTGAATATTTTTTGTATTGGTTGCCAATGAATTAGTTTTGAATTTTAATACTGTGTTTAATAATAACAGCAATAATAATAATAATAATATTTATTTTTATTATGGTTATTTTCATGTAATATTTTGTATTATTATTATTATTATCATTTTTGCTGTTATTGGTTTTGTTGTTGTAGTTATTATTATTATTATTATATTGTATTTAATATTTTTTTGTTGGTTGTCACACGATGTTCTAAATAAAGGCTTGTAAACAAGCTGAAGACTAAAATTTTACTGTTTAATGTTTTTTTTTAGTACTATTTTTCTTTATTCATTTTCATAATAATTTCATAATGTATTTAAGTCCCTCAGTGGTGTATATAAGCTCAATCCTTAATGTACCTCTCCAGAGAAACATAAAGGCATGATGGGGTGAGAAGAAGGAGAAATATAAAGGCATGATGGGGTGAGAGGGAGGAGAAACATAGAGAAACCATTACAGCTGTCATGAAGGGGTGAGGGAATAGAGAAATGGGGAACAGAGAAACCTGGAATGAAGACCACCTCTCATGTAGCCTTATTCTTCTATGCCTGTTTCTCTCCTATGCTGACACATGTACAAAAATATTAAATCTCTTGGCAAAGTAACTGGTGTAGCTTCCGTGTTTCAACAATAATGGGGAAAAGCATGATTTTCAAATCTACAGGAGCTGAGAGGAAACGCACACCTGTTCCATGCACAGCCGTCCCAACCACCTTCACACAGCTGGGCACGCGCAGATCCCAAAACCTCACCGTCTTATCCTGAGATCCGGAGGCAATCATCCACCCGCCCCACGTGTACAGAGACAGAATGTGCCCTGCGTATCGTACAACACAGGGATATAACGTCCTGTTATAGACACCGAGGGCGTAAATAAAGAGGAGGGTTGGCGTGTGAGAGCACCTGTGTGTCCGCTGAGCGCGTGCAGGCCCTGTCCTCTCTGGCAGTCAGTGGTGTAGATGTTACAGTCTCCAGCCCCAGCACTGATGAGGATGGCACCTCCGCTCTCGGGACCCTCCATAAACGCCAGGTCTCTGATAGTGCCGTCATGCATGCTGAACTCTAGATCCGGCCCTGCAGTCCAATGCACACACACTACCCTGTTAATATTGATATATTTCATTCCAAGAACATTTATCAAAAAAAATATATATAAAAGGTAACTGTTAAAAAAAAAACATATAAAGGTCTCACTTTTAATCAGTTTAAAGCATCCTTTCTGAATAAATATGATAGTAATTTATTACCAAAAAAATGACTAACCTCAAACTTTTTTTATCTTAATATATATTAAATTAATATACAATATATAAAATTGTAAATATTTATACAATTTATTTAGAAAGTCTGTGACTTTGTATCTTACATCTTGTGAATTTCTCTTTAATTGTAATATTATTGAATATCTTATCAAATTTTTCCATTTATAAATGTTCATTTATTGCACTTAATGTACAACAACCATTTAATGCACACAGTAATTACAGTACTATATATATATATAGATATTTTTTTTTTTAAGTACTATAAAAAAATAAAAAATGATATATATAATTTATCACAAAATAAATTAATATATTGTGAATAATACAAATGTATATAAGAAAATATATATATATATATATATTTAAAATATTCATATACGTTATATATTTAATACTATAATTTAATATTTTACATATTATAAATTCTATATATATTATTGCACATTGGTTGTTGCCGTCAATGTGTGCAGTAAATGGTTGTTGTACATTAAGTGCAATAAATAAAAAGATATAAAAGGTAAAATGAAATAAGATATTCAATAATATTCAAATTTTAAAAAGCCAAATACAGTCAATTACAGTACTACAATTACTTTCAGTGCATGTTATGATTTAGTAGGAAAACATTGTGTGATCTGACATTATTAGGCACATTACCTGTGGCGTTGCAGGTTTCTGCGTTGAAAGGAAGAACTTTGACATACTTGTCATTGGAGCCCGTGGCAAGAAGCTGCCCGCAGGGACTCCAGGCCACACAGTAAATAGAGCCTTTATGGTGTTTAATACGCTTGAAGCAGATGTCAGGCTGCTTTGCTGGAGCTTCAGTGCTATACAAGAAGAACAGACAGAGGGAATATATAAATCACAGATGTATGTCAGTTTTTCCCGATATTGTGCAGCCCTAAAAGCGTGTTAAATACGGAGCACATGCCTGTTTTTGAGGGACTGTGGGTAAGTGCAGACACGCAGTGTTTTGGAGTTGGAGCCGATTGCATAGAGAGTCCCAGACGGGTGGAAGGCGACCGCGCGCACAGCCTGCGTGTCCTCCAGCGTCTCTACTGCAACGAATGGGGATTTGGGTTTCTCATCCTGAAACACACTGTCATGATATCTCAGCATTAAAACAAGCTCACAAAGCAGAGTTACTTCAGCTTGGTAGGGTTGAGAGCTTTGAGAAACCTCTGGTTGACCAGCACCGGGGACTCGTCCAGAGACGGCACCCCCCGGCCTCCTCCTTTCTGAGGGGTGCTGCTGATCACCGGCGTCTTGTCCCGGCCGGAGCCGCTCTCTGGGGTCTGTTTACCGGCTCCGCTCGCTTCCGTACCGTTGCACTGCTGAGCCAAAGCCTGGACGTCTTCTCCCAGATCTTCCATACCCACATTCAGTTCCTCCAGTTTCTGAATGGACCTACACAAATTATCAAGACAACGATGGCTGATGGTGATATCCAGAGAGCAAGGTGGCGATGGCTGAGATATATCAAATTAAATATATATATAAAATGTATATATAAAATGTAATGATAGCAAAGCAATCATTTAACTGTAAGATATATGGACAGGCAAATATGCTGGCTCGAAAATGTTATATGTGCACAGGTAATGTAAACTTTTTAGAGCTTACTGTACATCATTTTACACGGCACATCTATGGTGTAGATATAGGAAAGCTAAAATGAAAAAGCTTCAGGTGGCATTTAATGATGCATTAAGAATTTTGCTTAAACTCCCAAGGTGGACAAGTGCAAGCCAAATGTTCGTATCTAGGGATGTTCATTGCATGCTGTGTTAAGGAATTATATAAATAATTTCTTGTGTCGATTGGGTGATTCGAGAAATACAATCATAATGGTCTTAAATGATCCTATATCAAGTGATACAAGATTTTCCTCCTGGTTATGGAAGCACTGGAACTCAAGTTTGTATGTTCTTAAATAATGTTTGGTGTATGTAAATCTATGCAATGTTTTTTTCTTTCTTTCTTTTTTTTTTTTTTTTTACTTTTTGATATGGACCCAAGGGTCTGGAAAAAATAATTAATAATAAAAACAATTGATAGATTCACAATTTTTTTTTAAATAAATTGAAAAAAGTTATTACAACTAGTAATTATTAAATCTATTTATAAAATATAATTTCATAAAAATCTCAAAAATATATACATTTTTACAACATGTAAAAAAAAAATTATGATTAATTAATTAATTAATAAATGACAATTTATACATAATATAAATAATGAGAAAAAAGATGTTCACCAAAAAAATCTAAAGCAATAAAAAAAAAATGATATTATGAACTGCTGATATTTGATAAAATTAATAATGGGAAATATGTATAGTAAAGATTTTTACAATGTAACTCAATTTACAAATATTACCAGATTAACTATATTATGTTATCAGTATATTATCAGAAGACAGATTTAATGAATAATGCCAAAATATACCTGACGCAATGTAATTAATCATTTTTACATTAATAATTTTTACATTTTTATCATTTACATTTCGTTACATTAATGAAAGCAAATAAGATGATCACAAAATTGCTGAAAAGCCATGACATTTTTTTTTTTGGTATAAATGAAATATAATAAATTGCTGGTAATCTCAAATTTTAATTTATCACTAGGAATATATGACAAATAATAATAAATGATTTTAAGATGAATAATATTATATAATATAACAAAGCACATGCTATTTATATTATCCCTGCCTGAAAGTAAAGGCGCATCAATAAATCAAGTGAAACAAATGAGAGTCTGTGGCAAGACGCTCTTACTTACAATCTCATACTATCATCTGTATCACCAACAGAAGGCAAATAATCATTCAACAACACTGCGGTTCCAACACATCTGGATGCCTGCGTACACGAGGCACCTGGATCTGACCTGTTCAGGAACTTCTGTGTGAGATTGTGCTGTGCTGCGTCTGTGGGCTGGTCTGGAGGATGAACTCCACCTTCCAGCAGCATCTGATGGTACAGCTGTCTCTGCTGCTGCTTCTGCTCAAGATGCTGTTGTACTCGCAGACGCTGACGCTGGAACTCCTGCATCTGCTCCTACACACACACACAGTTCACCTTCAATTCTGTCATCAATTACTCACCCCTATGTCGTTCCAAACCTGTATGACTTTAAAGACATCAACATCTCCTTTTGTTCTCCACTGAATACAGTCATATAGGTTTTGAATGGCATGAAGGTGAGTAAATGACAACATAATTGTCACTTCTTTAAAGGGATAGTTCACCCAAAAATTCTGTCATCATTCACTCACCCTCATGTTGTTCCAAACCCATAATATAAGTCTTTTGTTCATCTTTGAAACACAAATGAAGATAATTTTTATTAAATCTGAGAGATTTCTGTCCCCCCCATTGAAATTCTATTCACCCAAACTCTGACGCATCAAAACGTACATAAAGAGATCCATATTAATCAAGCGGTTTAATCCAAGTTTTCTGTCTGAAGAGACACATTGCAGAGCATATTGAATTTAGGCTTTATTCAAATATAAACATTGATCAGCGAACAATGAGCAACAAATAGGTAAACAAATAGAGCTTTCCTGTAGCTCAGTGGTAAGAGCATTGCGTTAACAACGCAAGGTTGTGGGTTCGATCCCGGGGGATTGCACATACCTATGTATAGGATAATGCAATGTAAGTCGCTTTGGATAAAAGCATCTGTCAAATGCGTAAATGTAAACAGAAGCTCAACCGTACTTGATTGTTGCTCAATGATGGCGTTGATGGCGTGACACATGAAAATGATCCTCATTGGTTCTTGCATGTCAAGCAAACATGCTTGAGCTTTCGTTTGCCATATTTGAGTGCTCTGTGTACATCAGCTGATCAATGTTTATATGTTTATAATAGGCATGGGCCGGTTACCGGTTTCAAGGTATACCGCAGTTTGAAAAAGTCACGGTTTCAAAACACTAAAATGTTCTGTTTTATACCGTTCCTGCAGTATGAGTATATTTATCATTTGCATTTGGGAATATAACGTGCACCAAACCATCCGTAATGAGAATTTTTATAAATCTGTTGTCAACAAAGAGAAATGTCTCCCTGGGTCTCCCTGCGGTTTTACGCCAAAATAAAAGCTCAATGGTTTAACGTTTGAAAGCAAGACATCCATAAATGGTAGTATTGTAATTTTACTGTTGTTCTGTAAAGTAAAAAATAATAATGATAATAACTGACAATTATTATTTATCAGAAACAATCCATATGTTAATGTTACATATTATTATGAATGGATAATAAATACTCTTTTTTTAAATTCATTTTACAGTAAAATAGTGTATATTATTGCAATAGTAATGTCTTTATTAATTTAATAAATAAAAAATAATAATACTTTTTTTGGGGGGGTGGGTAAGTTCCAGTTTTCCTTATTTTTTTGTCTTTAGCTGATCCCATGTATGGCTCACTAAAGTGACCGCATTTTATTTATTTTTTTCAGAAAATAATTCAATTATTTATGTTCTCATTATTGTTGAGCTGCAGCTTTAGGCTCACTTAAGTGACTGCATTTATTTTAATTTAATTAAAAAGAATTCAATTATTTATTTTATTATTTAACCTGACATATATGTGCACTACTGTTCCAAATATTCTATATGAAAATAAAATACATTGTGTTCAATAGAAAAGTTTTTTACCCAGATATTTAAAAATAACACATTTTAGAGTTGTAATCGCAATACCGCAATACCATAAAACCATGATATTTTAGCTTATGGTTCATACCATCAAAATCTCTAGGCCCATGCCTAGTTTATTAAAGCCTGAATTAAATCTGTTCATCATATAAAGCGATTGTGTCTCTTCAGAAGATGGATTTATATTACGATCCCTTCATGAATACACTCAAATCTCTCAGATTTCTTTACAAATATGTGCGTTTCGAAGATGAATGAAAATCTTACGGGTTTGGAATGATTCGAGGGTGAATAAATGATCTTTGGGTGAACTGACCCAGACAGCAACATAGTGTCGGCCCAGAGTCGTGTACCAGATGTGGGCCGGATCTGGGCCGACACTATGTTGCAGTCGGGGAACCCTTTAAGTTCCTGGGCATGTACTGGGATTATGTTTCTGGTTTAAAAGGGAACTAATATATTACCTCTGGTGTTTCTCCTGAACCCATGACTCCACCATCCCTGCCGGGAGTCAGTGGAGGACGCAGTGAGTTCGTTTCTCCGGAGCCGTTGATCCTCTCGGCCTGGGCTTGTGCTCTGGAGGAACAGGACAACGCCAGTCAACATCTTAATATCTAAGGATGCACAGATATTAAATTCAGGCTGATACAATAAATTGATCATTCATTTTACGCTATGACCAATCAGAATATTAAAATTATACACTGTTCTCTGGAAACACATAGAAAATAGAATAATAATTTGTTGTTGTTAATAGTATTTTAAAAGATGATCTTGAAAAGTGAGCATTAGATGACGGTAAAAGTAATCTAAATGTAAAAATAGAGGGAATAAGCATGAACTAACAAATAAATATACAATAAAAAGTTTGAGGTCTGTAATATTTTTTTATTGATTTTGAAATAAGTCTCTTATGTTCACCAAGGCTAGATTTATTTGCTCAAAAATATAGTAAAAACTCTAATATTGTTCTGTATTATTACTATTTAAAATATCTGTTTTCTATTTGAATTTATATTAAAACTTAATTTATTCCTGTGATATTCCAGTCCTCCAGTCTTCAGTGTCACATGATCCTTCAGAAATCATTCTAATATACTGATTTGCTTCTCAAGAAACATTTCTGCAGTTGTGCTGCTTAATATTTTTGTGGAAACCGTAATAAATTTTTTCAGGATTCTATGATGAATAGAAAGTTCAATAGAACGGTGTTTGAAATAGAAATCTTTTGTTTTTACAGTCACTTTTGATCAATTTAATGCATCCGTGCTGAATAAAAGTATTAATTCTCTTAGTAAAAAAAAATAAATCTTTCTGACCCAAAACTTTTGAAGAGTACTGTAGATTTATTCGAAAAATCAATATTAATATCTCTATCTTTTGCTAAAAACTGTGACACTGGCATTATGATTTCTGATCTACTTATCTAGTATACAACACATTTTTAAAGTATATTGACTGGCATAGAAAGTTTGTTTTGGACTTAACTAGTAAAGCTTCCCGTGTCTATTTCTGTGGGTTTAACTGGATTAGAAGAGTTAAGCTTGACCACCATATGTTGAATTTCACCACTCATAGTAACGCCTGACTAGAGTAACAACGCTGCATCTAGGGCATGAATGTCAGACTAGATTTTACAATTTCATACTTTAAGGTGAAGTGTGTAATTGTTTATGACTAATACTTATGACTTTCTTTCTTCCGTGGAACCCAAAAAAAGATTTATGTCCATACAATGAAAGTCAATGGGGTCCAAACATTGGACCCCATTGACTTTCATTGTATAGACAAAATAACACAGGGACTGAGGAGAAGTCATTTTTGCATGAACTATCCCTTTCAGTGAGAACACGAGCCCACCTGTCTGGCGACTCACTGAAGACGTTGCTCTCAAATGTGTTTTTGCTCCCGGGATACCCAAAGTTGGCGAAAGACTGCGACATGGCCGTTGCTTTTCCGTCGCCTTCAGTGCTTTTCTTTTCCCTTCCCACCAAACCGTGCGACAGTCCATCCAGGGCTGGATTGAGAGAGCGCGACATGTAAGTATCCGCCGATTGGGGTCGGCGTAGTGGCGATGCCGGGCAGGGCGAGAGTTTGGTGAGCAGAGGCGTGAGAAGGTCCGCGTGACCCGTCCGGGCCGGTTTGATGAGCCGGTCCACGTGGATGCTGAGGGTCTTCTGCTCAAACGCGCAAGCGAAGACCGATGGCGAGAGGTTTTGCAGCCAGGAAAGCAAACTCAAGTCCAGTTCCTCGCAACCGTTCCCGCACAGAACGTCGACAGCTAGGAGAACTTCCTCCTCGCTGATCTCCTCTCCAGTCGCTTTGCTCTGGCAGAATTCAACGCAACATTCGTAGAGTATTCCTTTGATGAGGAGCTGGAACAGACGGTCTCCGCTGGCTTTGAATCCCACTTCGCTCAGTTTGCGGTCCGCAGGGATGAATTCGGCCACCATGGAGCAGGCTTCCTCGAAGCAGTGGACGCGGGCCGTGCTGGGGTTCCAGTCCTTGAATTCGGCATGGTTGGTGAGGCGCGGGAGCGTGAGGAGCAGACAGAGTTTGCTGTAGTCATCTTTAGTCGGGCAGAACTCTTCCAGGGAATGGAGGGACTTCACCGCGTCCTGCATGGTCAGCTCCAGCTGGAGGAGGGAAAGAGAGAGAGGTCATCATGGGATGCTTCCTGAATAAAACCACCTTTTGGGCACATTCTGAGTCAAGATGCAAGAGGTTTAATGTGAGATGGCTCAAAATATTTTTTTATTCAATCTTATTTATTTATTTATTTATTTATCAGTATTAAATGCTACTTTAATGTTGCAAATGATAATATATTGAATTAAACTTCTTCCATTGTTCATAAATGTTATATATATATATTTCAGACTATTTTATGGTACAAATGATAATGACAGTAGTAAACAATTAATTTTGCATAAAAGACAAGCGTTATTTATTTATTTATTTTAAAGGCTATTTTTGTGGTACCAAAATAATAATTAAAATTATTCTATTTTGCATAAAAGGCCAGTGTCATTTATTTATTTATTTATTTATTTATTTATTTATTTATTTATTTATTTATTTATTTTAACGCCTATTTTCAAGGTACCAATAATAACAATAAAGCAACATTCAATACTAATAAAGAAATTAAATAAAATAAATAATGCTAGTCTTTTCTGCAAAATGGAAGTTTAATTCTACATTATTATTATTCATGGTACAAAAAATTACAATAATAATAATAATAATGTACAATTAAACATTGATAATTTTGTATAAAACATGAGCATTGTTTATTTATTTATCAGTATTAAAGACTATTTTCATGGGACAAATATTATTATTATTACTGATAAATAAATAAATAAATAAATAAATAAATAATGCTGGTCTGCTTTTATGCCAAATGAAATAAGTTTACTTTTATATAATAATAATAATAATAATAATCAATTACACTTTTTTCTGTTTTGCATAAATTATTTATCAGTATTTTAGGCTATTTCTGGCAAAAACTTATAATAATGATAATACAATATAGAATTAAACATATTCCATTTGACATAAAAGACAAGCAAAATGGATATTTTTAAGAACAGCATGATGGCATTTTGTTCATACGCATAAAGACTCACATTCTCAGGGTCATCTGACGCAGATATGGCGTTGTTTACGCACAGAGCTTCCAGAAATTTCTGTTTTAGGATGATATATCGAAACCTGAAAGAATAAATCAATAAAAAAAAAACACTGAAACAAAGAACACATGCTTGGGTGTCTGCAAAAGATTCCAAACCGACGTCGCTCACCTCTTCCTGTCAAATTTATCCAGGCACTCCAAAGGCTGAATGAACTGCAAAATCTCCTCCCATTGCCCGTCTAAAACAAGTTGCCTTAGAAAAAAAAAAAATCGAAAAAGTCCCAAAATTAGTTCACCTACCCAGTTAAAGAAGTGATGCCACTGCAAAAAATGCAAGTGTACTCAATCCTTCAGCAACTTTTGCTTAGTCCACACTTCATTAAGCAGCACAACCATTTCTTAACGACGACACAGTGTTTTCTTAAAGTAAATGGCTGCTAAAATGGCCGTCGTAGGTAGAATTTTTTGGGGGGAATATATAACAAGAATACTATAAAAATAGTTTCAGAAACCTATACCTATAAATGCCTTACTGATTCCACGCTTTTGAACAGTAGTGTATTAGAATCACTAAGCATACATTTGTTGTTTAGGTTTTTAAAGACTCACCTCAGGAAGAGCATATCATCTGAATAAAGTCCATTAATGACGCCGCTCTCCTTCTCCAGCGCCAGCATACTGATGTGCAGCTTTCTGGAGTTCAGAAAGTCCAGGATCAGCTTGATTATCTCCGCTTCTTTAATGTTTATAATCTCCTCTGCAGTCATGGTGTCAGATTCCTGAAGGGACAGAGGGAGAAGGTTATCTGTGAGCAAGGACAGTGTGTGTGTGTGTGTGTGTGTGTGTGTGTGTGTGTGTGTGTGTGTGTGTGTGTGTGTGTGTGTGTGTGTGTGTGTGTGTGTGTGTCTTTGACCTACTATCCCTATAAGGGTAATAAATCCTCTACAACGTGGGACCACAACAGCCTCCACCAACATATAAAATGTCAAAATTTAAATCTAACTAACAAATAAATAAATAAATAAATAAAACTTTGTGGTGGTTAGGTTTAAGGGAAATAAATATTTGAATATACAGTCAAAACAAACAAACAACCAAATAAATAAATATGAGGGTAAGGTTTAAGGGCAAGAAAATATCAATATATCAGTATGTTAAACCAAATATATACTAAATATACATACATGCATAAAAAATGTGAGGATTGGGTTGAAGGGAAAGGAAATATCAATACCTCAAAAATATCAATATATTAAACCAAATAAATAATAAATGTAATAAATATATTTATTTGAAGTAAAAAAAAAAAATTAAATTGTAAGATTTGAGTTAAGGGGGTAGAAACATAATTTCCCAGTATATTAAAACAAATAAATAATAGCTAAATAAAAGCATTTCATAAACTAATTATAATATTACAAACAAACAAATAAATAAATACGGTGAGGGTTAGGTTTAAGGGAAATAAACATCAATATCTCAGCATATTAAACAAAATAAATAATAAATCCATGCATTAATAAATAGGCTACACTTATACATTTAAAATAAATAAAGTAAGTAAGTAGGCTAAGTGAGGGTTATAGATTATAGAATGGTAACATAAACTCGGTTTATTAAACCAAACAAATAGCCTACTATAACTAACTAATAAATACAAATATTTATAAGGAGTTTAGAGTTCGTCTGTAGTAATTATGATTAACTATATAAAAAACACAAACACAATAAAAATATATGGTATGACCCCATTATGGTAAGTAAATTATTCAGGCATGCTGCTAAGTTAATCAAGCGTATATTACATACATCATTTAAGTAAACCACGTGACCCAGAGAAAATAAAAGTCTGGATTTATTATAAATGCAAATAGTTGCATGCAAGTACTGCGACAACTTGAGCCATATGCAGTACTGTCAGCACAGAGAAGCTTGCGTTTGAATGTGGAGACAGCATTGGGGAGCCTATATTTAGATTATTGATCTCACCTTTTTATTAACTGAATGCAACCTCGAATCTGTCATTTTCGCTAACATTTACATATTTAAACAGTATGCATGCCCTGTCTGGCCCCCAAAGCAACGCAGTGAAGCTTTAACTCTCTGCGTGCTTGCAAGACACCATTAAAAAGATCCATGCAGCATTTCCAAAACCTTACCTAAAATCAAGCCTCAGCCAAGCCCGAATTGTTTAGTCAATCTTCTCCTGCGCGTTCCTTCCAACGCGGATTAGCGCGAGCTCAGCGTTCCGTCGCCCGAGCGTGAGGTGCGTTTATCCCTACAATGGCTCGGATGTCCCCACCCACCTTCCGCCTGTCTCACTCTCCATCAGCAGCGGCGGAGAGGCGCGCCGCGCCGCGCCACGCCACGCGCGCGCCGCTCCGGTCACACCCACCGAGCGAGCGCTCAGCTTCATTGTTCTTCACTGGTTGAGGTCAATTATGAGTTTGGGAATCGCAAATATGACATGATGCGAATTCAAATGATTTGAGTTGGAATATGCAATGGACAAAAACATAAATATTTAACATACCTTAACCCTTTCACGCATAGTGGTCACAGTGGACAGCTATTAAAAAAGCATTTTCTTGAATTTGCACGGGTTTTTATGGCAAAGTTGCACATCAGCCTCTTCATTGGACCCTGGTGCATCATCCTATAAATTGCAACCAAGTGGCAAGCCGTTGTGTTTCGATTTTTTCCCCCTCCAAACCAAGATGGCCAAGGGTCAGTCAGACAAGCCAAGTTGCTCCGGAATATCCACCCATTCCTTCTATCCTACGAGACTCTTGTAGGTAAAAAAAATATTGCAGCATCAAGCAATATCTAATGAGTCATATCACAGTAAAATTTTCCAAGTTTTGATTTTAGATTGAGAGAAAACTCTGATTAATCACATGTCCACTGTAGTGGACGTCATGCATCAATTGCTATATTTCAGCTACAATTCATAATTATAATGTGAATATTGTTTTTGAAACTTAAAACTTAAAAACTTAATCTGCAGTGACTTTTTTTACTGTAAATAAATATTTACAGTAAAAAAAGTCACTGCAGATTAAGTTTTTAAGTTTTACTACAAATTTGTATTTGTATTATTATAATGTGATTTTCATTGGCATCGAAAAAAGTCATGTGATTACATAATGTATGACACTTGTAATGCATTACTTTACTTGTTAGATCAAAAAGTAATCTGATTTCTTAATGCACATTATTGTAATGCGTTTCCTTACTCATAACATCAAAATGTAATCTGATTATGTAATGCGCGTTACTGTAATGTGTTTATTTACTCATAACATCAAAAAGTAATCTTATTGTGTAATGCATGTTACTTGTAATGCATTTCTTTACTCATAACATCAAAAAGTAATCTGATTACATAATGCACATTATTTGTAGTTAAATACTGTACTTGTTAGATCAAAAAGTAATCTGATTATGTAATGCATGTTACAATACATTACTCGTAACATAAAAAAACAAATCTGATTAGGTAATGCATGTTACTTGTAACACATTACTTTACCTGTAACATCAAAAAAGTAATCTGAATGCGTTATGCATGTTACTTGTAATGCGTTACCCCCAACACTGATCATTTCAGATGAGATTGAAAAAACGTATCGCTAGGTTTTCTCAGAGGAGGGCTATGATAGAAATGTGCATGTCCATCTTGAACATAATCAGAATTATCAGCTAATAAGGGTAAATCTCCATACTCTGGTGCACTGGAGGGAGCATCTGAGTGGTTTCCACAGTTGTACCTTGACAGGCTGTAGAAAATTCTGATGGAATCACGTCCTCGTGTTCTGATGTCAAAGATACGCGAAGTGCAACTTGTATGAAGTTGTATGAAGCCTTTGCAATATTTTGCATTTATATTTTTTGTATATATTTTATAGTTTTCACATGATTTGATATAATTGTATTGATTAGTTTGTTAAATTCACATACTTTATCTGTTTGATTATTGTCTTAAATTTAATACAGTATATATTCAGTTTAAACCATAACCGCATGCTGTCCACTCAAGTGGACATCTGAAGATCTCTTTGAAAAATGTGTAAAAAAATAAAATAAAAATCAATTCTTGTTTTTCATGCCCTAAGAGCAATAAAAACACATAGGGAAAAAAATCCTGACTGAGGTTATCATAATTCATGCATGAAAGGGTTAAAATTGTGACACCCAAGAAATAACATTGTTTAAAGTTATTTTTTATATATAAATTAATTTTATAGGCTACATTTCATTTTGATAATTAATGTTTATGTTTCTTGCTAGAAAGCAGACAAGCCTGTTGTTGTGTTATATGAACACCTGAGGGCACTATGCCCAAACAGGAGGTTTATATGAACATTATATGAACAGGGCTGATCCAAAATATGGGTCTGTTTAAATCTGTCTATGGTTTAAATACGCACACTTGGGGTCTCTGCACTTGTTCACTTGACCACTTGTCTACTACATGATGTATTTCCTGTATTTGGCCTAGGTGTTCAAGTGGGCGTGAAGACGATGGGGTTAGTGCAAGTAGGCTACTTTATTTTGATGTTCAATACTTTGCATTTTAAAATAAACTTCTAGATGTCTGTTCAGCAGTCCCTATGACACAATTTAATAATTGTGCTACTTAAGTGATAAAAAGCAGTTGCAAATGTTGTACAAAATACACATACTATACTAATCTTTGCACCTATAAAATGTGCAAAACTTTGTTTGACAACCAAATTATATGTACTATCTAATTAATGTAACTTACAGTGGAATCTCATGAATTAAAGGGATAGTTCACTTTGAAATGAATTTTTGGTATGTTTTAGCTTACCTCAAGGGCATCCAAGATGTAGGTGTCTTTTTTTCCGCAGTAGTTTCAATTTTGATATTTTTAGGTCCAAATTAAAACAATTCCCCGTCGTCCAAATTAAACAATTCCCCATCGTAAGTACACATTGATGGCCTAAGACACGAAACGAGCGGTTTGTGTGAGAAAACGAACAGTATTTATATCGTTTTTACCTCTTATACGCAGCCACGTCCAAGTGATCTGATCTGACGTGTGCGCAGACTGGTGCATAGATATATACACTAGATGTCGCCTTAAAGACATTCGTTCCAATGAACTGCCGTAGACAAGGCGACATCTAGTGTGTATATATCTATGCACCAGTCTGCGCACACGTCAGATCAGATCACTCGGACATGGCTGCGTATAAGAGGTAAAAACGATATAAATACTGTTCGTTTTCTCACACAAACCGCTCGTTTCGTGTCTTAGGCCATCAATGTGTACTTACGATGGGGAATTGTTTAATTTGGACGACGGGGAATTGTTTTAATTTGGACTCTGTGCATACTCTTTGAGACCGTGACCATAGACCTGCATTATATGACTGACAGACAAGAACGGTTTGACCTAAAAATATCAAAATTGAAACTACTGCGGAAAAAAAGACACCTACATCTTGGATGCCCTTGAGGTAAGCTAAAACATACCAAAAATTCATTTCAAAGTGAACTATCCCTTTAAGGGCATATACGTGAGTTCCTGAACATGATGCATGATGGCATACGCGTAATATTCGAGACAGTGTTGGTTTAGTGTGCGATAAGACCCACAGTATTGTGTACTTACTTCCTGTCGCATGCACACACTCTCATGATCAAGACCGCATGTGGGTATTTTGGAGAGGCCTAATGTTTTTAGTCTTACCAAGAAACGAATCGATGAGTATTGTTGACCTAATCTGGGAATTAAGTTCATTTGGATAGTGGCTGCGTCCAAAATCGCATTCTCTCTTGAGTATTTACTTCACGAATGTGTATATTATGAATGTATTCTAGCCATATTGTCATTATCATGTGACCTATCAGTACCAGCGTCAGTTGCATCACTTCATCTCCATTCATAAATCCTTTCCCGTGGCCTCATGGGATAGTAAAGTGTCCATGGAATGCACACTTCAGAATCTTGCTGGAAGTAGTAGGTCATCCGGTACTTTTTGCCTACTGTTTTATGAGTATTGTGAATTCAGACATACTTCTTTTGTCACATAGCCCACAGTTTTTTGCCTACTAGGCTATAGGGAAGTGTGCAATTTTGTGGGCTGACCAATGATGAGTGAATCTGCTAAGTTGAGTTTTTGATGTTGATGTTGTTGTGAGAATTATTAGATATGTTACTTAAAATATTATCTAACAAAAAAGGCTTTGAAGCCAAAAAAGAAATGTATAGTTTAAACACATAAAGTATCTAAGTTCTTAACCTTTTGGACTCAAGCATTCAACCCTGTCATCTAGATTATTGTAAGTCAAAAAGGACTAAACAAATGTATTAATATTTATTTTATTGGAAATCTAAATTAGTAATACAAACCAACATTTGGTCTAATACTAGATACAGTAGTCTCACAGCAAAAAAATAAATAAAATAAAACTAGTGAAATCATACAGTCAGCATTTCTGCTGTGTTTAGACAGTCTCAAATGCTGGTAACAGGGTTGCAAGAATAGCAAATGATTAGAAAATAAAACAGCTCATGCCATTTTAGACCTCATGAGGTTGACTCACATTTCCTGAAGGTGCACGCACCTTCTCATTTTGAAAGAGTTTAAAGGCCTATTTTGTACCCTTTTTATCCCACAAAGTATTGACTTAGGATACAATTAGTGTCCCAATGACCGTTCTAGCTTTGTGAGTTTACTGCTGTTCAGTTTGGTTGAATCTAGGTCACAGAGGAACTGCAGGAACTGATACAATTTTGAGGCTGCGCTTTTAAGGGCACCCAAGTGTCCGTCAATTCCTGTCGGTAAGCATGACCCTGTTTGGCAAAGGCCTTCGTGTTTTTTTACGCATTAAATGCACAGTCTGCAACTGGGGCAGAATTGTTCTCAGCAGGACTGTGCCCCACTTTCTGACGGTTCTTTGAAAATACACATAATGAGGCTCTAACTGTCCTACCTCTGCATTTCAGCCAATGACCATCTAAGGATCTTTCACACCAGAACATATATTAAAGGTTTGGGGGTTGATAAGATTTATACATGTTTTTGAAAGAAGTCTCTTATCACTCTTAAAAATAAAGCTTCTTTATTGGCATTGATGGTTCCATGAAGAACCTTTAACATTCATAGAACCTTTCACCGTTCTTTATAGTGGAATAAGGTTCTTCAGATTATTTAAATTACATGGGGAGAAAAATGGTTCTTTTACGAACTGTTCAAGAAAAGGTTCTTTGGGAAACCTAAAATGGTTCGGGTTAGTTAAAAATTCTCAGTAATTACTCTCCCTCATGTCGTTCCAAACCCGTAAGACCTTCGTTCATCTTCGGAACAAAAATTAAGATATTTTTGATGAAATCCGAGAGCTTTCTGATCCCTCCATAAACTGCAACATAATTACCACTTTCAAGGCCCAGAAAGGTATAGCAAAGACATTGTTAAAATAGTCCAGCGACTCCAGTGGCTTAACCTTAATGTTTTTGTTAGTTTTTTGCACACAAAAAGATTTCTTGTCGCTTCATAACAGAATTTTCATTTTTGAGTGAACTATCCCTTTAAGAGTATGCTCACCAAGGCTGCATATTAAGATCAAAATACAGTAAAAACAGTAATATTGTGTAATAATAATACAATTTAAAGTAACTAAATTTCCAGCATCATTACTCCAGCCTTCAAAAAAGAACAGTAATTACTTGAAATAGAAATATGTTGTCTCTTTTGATCAATTGAATGCGTCCTTGCTGAATAACAATATTGATTTTAAATTATTTTAAAAAACTCTTAGCGACAATTTGTCTGTCCACACCAGACCGCACCAGACGAGACAAGGCTTCGAAACACGACATAATCAATCATTAATTACAGCCAATCAGAAGATTGTGTGGGCGGAGCTCTCGCGCACAAATCAAATTTGACTTCATCCTGATGTCCAATTTTATTCTAACAGTCATGAAATACATTAGTTCACAGTTTGAACGTTCTTATTTAATTTAATTTAATTTATTGGCAATATCTGAGGTAACTTTGTCTCCCTCATTACGGCTAGTTTGCAGTGACTGGTTGGTATATTTTATTTCGTGTTGTGGCGTCTGTTAGAACAGGTTATGTGACAACAACGGACGTTTAAAGAAAGTTCTTAGTTCCTTTAATTACTTCATAAGAATGAATGATTCATGAGTATGAAACAGCTCGATTCCTCATATTCTTCCCTCTTTTGCCCGTCACAGTATATGGTTTGTTATCTAATCACAGTCAACCGATCCTTTGAGCTCTGAAATCACAAAACCAGTCACGAAGGGTCATTTTTTTTAAATTGAGATTTATACATCATCTGAAAGCTGAATAAATGTTTTATTGATGTATATGGTTTGTTAGGATAGGACAAATTTGGCTGAGATACAACTATTTGAAAATCTGGAATCTGAGGGTGCAAAAAATCGGAACATTGAGAAAATCGCCTTTAAAGTCATCAATATGTTCGCGATTGTGCTGCATTCACTCACAAAAATAAATGTTTTATATATTTACGGTAGGAAATTTACAAAATATCTTCATGGAGCATGATCTTTACTTAATATCCTAATGATTTTTGGCATAAAAGAAAAATCGATAATTTTGACCCATACAATGTATTGTTGGCTATAGAGGGTTTTCACTACGCGTCATCAATCCGGAAGTCGGCCATTTTGGAGGCATTGAACGTAAACAATGCCACTGAACTGAACGGACTCGCAAATTTGGTATTGCTGCTGAAAAATGGTCCAGTTTTGGTCTGTACTAATCGGTCGCATCGGGGAAAAAACATTTCGAGTTCTATAGACTGTCAAAAGTTAAAGAGTAGAGTGCAAAAAAACGATGAAAGGAGGCGTTTGTGGTTGAGAGAGGTAACTTAATGTACAGCATCAGCCACATGTGTAAATGAAGCGTTGACTATGGCTAAAATGTTGACGTAAGTTAGTTAACTATGGCTACATTCACACTGCCAGTCCAAATCCGATTATCTTTGTATCCGATTGGAATCTGATCTAAAATTATGTCCACACTGTGTATCACAACTGTTCAGATCCGATTTGTGTGTTCATGCAGCTCTTTGGCAATATGGCAGTGACGTTGCGTTGATGGAGGGGTTTGCAGCTTTGGCGTGAGAAAGTCACATAAACCACGCAAAATCCGATCAGAGCGTTCAGACTGAAGCTGATGTCCTGATATGTGATTTGAATAGGATTTCAAACCACATGTAGCTTGAAACGGATTTCATGTGCTTTTTTGGACTGACAATCTGAACGTAGCCTATGTCGGGATAAGAAATATAAGGAAGAATTGCAGTAAGGGCTAGAAAAGCTAGCTCATTCAGATCTTTACCACATATTAACTTTAGTTTGTCAACATTGTGCGCTCTCTCCTGCTTACTAAGTCCTTCTCTATATGATTTCACACCTACCACGTGTTTTTTTCCGTGGTTGATTAGTGTAACAATGTGTTAAGTAGTACATAAACAGTGCAATCCATACTGTTGTTTGCATCCGAGTGCCTCCATAATGGCCGCGCATCCGGGTTACCGCCCAGAACGTGAAACCCTCTATTGCCACAAATATACCCATGCGACTTGAGACTGGTTTTGTGATCCAGGGTCACATATAGACCGATGTTGTGCAGTCAAAATATCCAATAATGAGCAATTCAGAGTGGAAAATATGTGTGAATGATTTTCTATTTTTCACATTTATTCGTAACCACAGTCCACGGAATGTTTCACTATGATACATCCTAAAGTCATTCAACAAAAATTAGGTTTCTCATGAATTTACAAGTTTACAAAGACATTTATGAGTCATTCAAGAAACATAAAAGAAAATCAGCATTATATTTACAACTTCCCAACTATTGAAAAATGCTACATTACATCATTAAATGTGTGCTTACAGTATTTAGAACATTGAATATTTTTTATGAAAGCCCATTTCTGCTATACATAAGGGGATTTTAATTTTTTTTGCAAATAATTATGACATAAAAAGTCAAAATATGACATAGTAAGTCAAATCTATCAGATGAAAAGTCGAAATTATGACATACCAACTCTAAATGATGACATAAAAGTTTAAATTATGACATACTAACTCGAAATTATGACATTTCAACTTAACATAATGTCGACTTTTTATGTGATAATTGTCTTTTAATGCCATAATCAAGATTTACCATAGCACGATGTTTCTTTCTTCTTATGTGGTGGAAATGGGTTTCCATAGTTTTCAGAGGACAATTCTCATACTCATGACCTGCGGTTTCTGTTGCTTGAAAGAGTGTCATACTTCCTCAGCGGTTTAATGGTTTCAGTTTTTTTGGATGCAGCCAAGTTGGAGATCTCCATCTGATTCCGATTTCGCTTCCAGCCGCCCGATTCCACTGGTTTGGTGTTCTCATATATGATCTCTAGAAACAAATAACGTAGAGTTACATCAAATGGTTAACGGTGCAAAGCACAGGCCACGCTGAGGGTCTGGAGGAAAGTTTTGCTGTGCATGCTTCTGCTGCTCGAGTTAACCACAGATGATGAGAGGCAGTTTAATCGTCATATACTGGAGCTAACTAACTAACCACATGCCACCCACACTCATTCAGCGCTCAGTTTGCAACCAGGGAAACATCTGACCTTGAACAAAGACTCCTGAAGATGTGTTGTTGTTTCTCAGTAGGGTTCGGTTTCTCAATCAATCGGTGTGACGTTTAAGAGTTCTCATGGCATGATTTTAAGTACAGTCAAGTCAAGTCAAGTCAAGTTTATTTGTATAGCGCTTTTCACAATACAGATTGTATCAAAGCAGCTTCACAGTATTAAATGAAAATAATACAACAAAGTTTGTTTCAAGAGGAATTTATTGATTGATAAAATTAAATTAAATATCCCCAAAATATCCCCAACTGAGCAAGCCAAAGGCAACAGTGGCAAGGAACCGAAAAACTCCATACAGCAAGAAGTAATCTAGATTCGTGCCTCAGTTTATAGCAAACATTTATTGTTACAGGATGTAACCATTCATAACCACAAAGCTTAAGTAGTATATGCATTGTAAAAAATATATTGTTCCATTATGGGGAAAACTGTAATAGATCTAACCTTACATTTCATATAATTTTACTGTACAATACTGTTAAAGGTACCATTTTTGGAAGAAAAAAAAAAAACAGTCATCTTATAATTTACAGTAAAAAGCCGTAACTTTGTGAAACTTCACATTTAATGGTTATTCACTTTAATAATAATGTTTTTTTCTTCTTTATGGAAGATCTTATGTTGTTAAATTAATAATTCAGCTGAAAAGGGCTGTTGTATTTACTGGTTTAGAATTTATTTATTATTATTATTTTTGTTGTAAATTACAGTTTTAAATTGAAAAATGTACATGTTCTGAAAATACGTTTATATTTTTACTGTATTTCTAAACAATTTTTCTGCACAACTACCAGGTTTTTTGGTAAAGTTATATAAAATTTTCTAACTTCGTTATCATAGTGATGTTTTGTCATATTGTATTATGATGCTTACATACTGAGCAATACACAGCATATAATATATTAATGTGGGACGGACAATGGATGACATCGTTAAACTTAAGCATCTTAACTTTAGCTTTGGTCGAAGTTCAGTTAACATTATATTTTTTAAATAAATTTGTTTAAGATTAAACAATATCTGACAAATCAAAGACTTTATTTAAATGCAACATTGAGTCATTGTAGATGTACCTGTAGTTTTGCGAGTGAGGATGTATATGACAACAATTGACACAACTAGTACTACGCATCCAACTGCCAGCGCTAGCCATATCCACCAATGATTACTGGGGGGACCTGACGATTTCACGGTTGTTGTAGCTGTAAAAGACAAAAAGAAACAAAAAATTGCATATTATTAGGTCATTCTTTCAGATGTGTGGCTCTTCCTATTGTTACAGTACACTGCAAAAAGTGATCAGTTGACTTAACTTAAAAAAAGTGAGGAAAAGTAAATAAACTTGAAAAAATTCAGTTATGTGAACTTGACAATTCCACAGAACTTCTTTTTTTCAATTGCGCATGAAGTTTATTTACTTAATCATTTTAAGGCAACGGTTTTCCTCACTTTTTTTTTATTTAAGTCAATTGATCACTTTTTACAGTGTATTAAGATGCGTTTTCATAAAGAATGCATTCATGAATCTGATTGAGTTGTATCGAATCAAAAATGATTGTTTTTTCCCCCAACTGCAAACAAGTTTCCCTCAAAATCTCTTTACGCACCTGCTTTACAAACTATTAGTTGCTTTGCAGGTATTTTTTCGCCATGATTTCAATTACAAAACTCCAAAAATTTTATATCATACAGTACGTGCAAGTGGGATCTAAAAGGCTGAAAGCACATTGAAAATCTTAGATTCAAAACGTAATTTAAATATGTACAGAAGATTTAGCATTTTAAACAAATTTAATACAAAATAAAATTATTAAGAAATATTTCAGATTCAGTTGTATTAGATTAGAAGCAACCAAACCTGAAGCATTTTCTCTAGTGGTCTCAGACTTCTGGACCCCACTGTCCAATGTCAATTGAATGCCTGTAATTAATTCTGTAGGAATAGTACACTTTATTTCCTACTTGCATTTGAGAACAAGTTTACTGATATTTAAGACAAAGCTACACTCGACCACTTGCAACTGTAGTAAAGGTAGAAATAGGAGTTAATATTCAATAAATCCATTACTTCGTGACTTGAGGAGTTCACGCAGTTGACCAAAATGTACATGTAAATAGTTTACGTTTCTTAGTTTAAAATGCAAAGTGTTAAATGCAGAGTATTTAAAAGTGTAAAAAGCAAAATATTAAAGATTCTTCACCATTCGTCGTACAATTTGTTGGTTTATGTTCTGTAGTGGGATTTTGTGTTTGATTGACCGTCTGATTCTGATTTTCAGGGCTTCTGTTGGCATCTATAGAGAAAAGACAACAACAGTGAAAGCTGTTAAAACTGTGAATCTCTTGTTACATTCAGCGCCAGGATCAGAAGCAGAGGACATTGGGGACTGAGCCCCCCTAATATTGAGATCCTAGACTCACCCCTGGTGGTTAAAATGTCTTGGCGAAGCTTACGGCAAAGGAAAGTGATAGTTGTTGTCAAATCGGATATTTGGCGATTGGTATACTGGTATACACTGTCTTTATTTGCCCACAAACAGTTTGAGTGAAAAGGTGAAGTGAAAAATGTATATGAATTTCTTATTAAGTCCTCTTCTGCTTTAATGACAGCATCACTCGAGCTGCATGAACTCATTACGTTTATGTAAAACCTGATCATAATATTCTCCAGTGTGATTGACAATCATCCAAAGAGCATCTTGTGCTTCAATGGATTGAAATCTGACCATGTTGTTCACACAATCTATGTAAAAAAATGACATATTTGATAAGTGACCATAATGCAGAACCTATAAAATATCTTGATTTTACTTTATAACATGATGAAACCTTCTACTTACCGACCAGAACGTGTATTCCATTACTGCAGTTTTGTACGAGAAAAGGAATATCTCTCGTAACCTTGCAGAAGTACCATCCGCTGTCAACGGTCTTGATGGAACTAATGTTGAATGTTGAAGTGTTATTATTTCCATTATTAATATGCCACTTTTCACTTGTTCTGACTGTTGGAAAGTAACAGTCTAAATCACGTGTCGGGCTATAGTACAATTTCACTTTATATTTTCCACCAGGCTGATAAGTGCAGTTGATTGAGACTGATTCTCCTTCACAGACTTGAATGTCCTTTGGTTCCAAATGGACATTCAGTCGTTCCTCTTGAAGAGTATTACTGATCAAAACTCCTGTTGTAGATAGGGAAAGAAAAGAAAAACAATAAGTTATTGTCTGCCGCTAAGTACAAACAGTATGATTGGAACATTGACCTTGTGAAAATGTTTCCTTTTTTTATATTGGTTGATAGTTGGCTGACCTTTAAATGCAAAATATCTAATAACGATATGGCTTTAATTACTCTATACACCTCAGATAAGCTACTTTGGGTCAATCAACCAGTGCATTTTTTTTTTACACGTACTGTAGTTTGCCCATACTTGCACACATTATTTTTAATTATTCAAATTAATCAACACAATTTTAGCAGAAGATACTAAAAAGTAGACCAGGGCTAATTGTCCTTTTTACAACAGTGATTATTAAAGGGGATAGGATTATTTTTGAAAGTCAGTTTCTTAGTCAAATATGATCTTAAGTAAGTCTTGCCTACAAAAAAAGCAATTAAAAAGCTATTTCTTGTCCAGGAAATAAGATGCATTTTTTGTTCCATAGTGCGGCATGTTGTCGCAATGGGAATCTACCATTAAATTCCATGTTATAAGCTATATAACAGCTTATCTGCCAAATTTAAACAATAAAACTGTTATGAAGCACAAAATGATTCATGAAACGGCTAAATGTAAAAGACATTAAACCATTGGCAACAAATATAGTAAATAATAAACTGCATAAATGACATAAAACACAGGACAGAATTTTGGTTTGAAGGACAGAATTTACAAAATTTATGCAAATGGTGTGGTAGTTTGAAGAATCTAGTTCAAAAACCTAACAAATGCACAAAACACATTTGCAAAATCAGACTTTGACACGAAATCTTATAGTTGCTGAGATTAAGCTTTTGTGACAACTATAGCCGTGGTCATATGTTGGTTATGAAGTGTCAAAAACTATACTTCCCATAATATTTGAACAGTTCTATGTGGTAGATCAAATCAAAGTAGGCTTTTAAAATAGCAGAAATTCCACTTACCAGTGACGAAAAGAAGAACCATTCTAGCGCATAGTCGATCCATGCCTAAATTGGGCACAGAGTGGGCCTTGAATAATAAACCCACCTCAGAGTAAATGCAAAAGTATTCTATACAGGGGAAGAAGAAAAAAAGACTAATGAAATGATCCAACTTCTACAAACACAGCACGTGAAGTCTTTAAATGCGAATGCATAAAGCTTCCTCATTCACTAGTGGTTAAAGCTCTTGAAGTCTGGCAGAACTATGCAGAAGGGTTCCTGTGTGGTCATGTATGAATAGCTGTCTATCGATAGCTTATGAAAAGCATTGTGATGTCTTCCTGTGGAAGCTCAAATCTACTTGACATTATTCAAATCAACAATGTTTATAACAAATGGATTTTGCAAATAATCATACTTCAAATGCATTAAATACAATGCATATACAACATATCAGATCTGCAACTGGAAAAAGAATGGGCTTCAAAAGTATTTAAATAGTAGGCCTACACTTACCGGTCTAAAAGTGGGTGAAAAATGTGAGTTACTTTGATGTACCACGTAAGAGTATAGAAGCATGAAAGCAGGTCAGCCACGTGAACAAGAAATGAGAAACAGCACCACAAAAAACACGACTGACATCAGGCGTCCCAGGAACACACCAGAGACACTTCTGTTCACACGCAGGCATCGCTTAAAAGATAATGGCCTCAAAATGTGTTTTTTTAAACCATATTTTGATCTTTAAGTCACAGTTTTGAGCATTTAACTGCTTTAGATAGAGATTTAGCATCTGCATGAACTTTTCTCAAAAACTTTATGAGCCTTTTTTTCAATGACTTTTAATCAACTGACATTTTTAGTGAATATTTGAAGTTCTTTTTGGTCGAATATTTTGTGGAAAAATATTTTTGCTAAATTTTTAACTTGGAATGTGTTTATCCTATATTAGGTTCTAATAAATTGCACTAATTGATATTTTGCCTAATATTTATGATTCAATTTGTCGAATACAAGCCATTTAGACGTTTTTTAAGTGCGACTCAAGTTGCCAAATAGTTTTTGGGATCCTGTACGTTTAATAGTTTAGTTTTGACATCTCATACATGAAATAGCACACAACTTGCTGAGAACTTTGACACAGTTTGAATGTGGTTTCAATATTAGGCTAAATCTAAAAGCAAGACTAAACCACTGTTTAAAGTCAAACTGAAACAGAAAGATCAAACATTTTTCATGTTTACTGCATTATCTATCACAAAGAATGCAAGGACAGACAAGTATATCTCCATCTTTAATAAAAAAATAAAAAAACACATTGCAAACATCATTACACATTACATACAGTAAAAGCAGACTCAAATATAGTTTTCCTTCAATCGATTAACATGGTCAAAAAACACTTTCATTTCTTCATAATATACATTGTAGCATCACCTCTTTTCTCACATATTGTTTGATAAAGGATATATAGTCTCTCTATGAGCCTGCTCTGCTCTGATTGGTCAGATGGCTCAGTCTGTTGTGATTGGTCGGCCGCTTACAGTGCGTGTTGGAAACTAAATGGCCATTACCACATCTGAATTTCAGCTCTAGATCTTCAATGAGGACCATAGGATGGCATTATGCAAATTTGTTACACACCTGACAACTCGTTTCAGGCAGTTCAGAATCGGTTCTTTTGGGAGACAATAACTCCATTTATCATGCAATTGATCTTTCAAATTTTGCAGACATTTTGCATTCACAAACAGTTATATTACACACTAAGGTAATTTGGTATTGACATGAACTCTCTGCTTTCTCATCCCACCTTGTCTTTTGAGTTTATATGCAGGCCATGATCCTACATGTGCTGTTTACTACAACTTGAATTCTATCACTGCATTTTTCTACGAGAACAGGAATATCTCTCGTAACCTTGCAGAAGTACCATCCACTGTCATCGGTCTTGATGGACCTAATGTTGAATGTTGACCAAGTTTTATTGTTTTCTGTATTAATACGCCACTTTTCACTTGTTCTGACTGTTGGAGAGTTATAGTCTAAATCAGGTGTCGGGCTATAGTACAATTTCACTTTATACTTTCCACAGGGCTGAAAAGTGCAGTTGATTGTGACTGATTCTCCTTCACAGACTTGAATGGACTTTGGTTCCAAATGGACATTCAGTTGTTCCGATAGAAAATTATTACAAAAGAAATTTGTGGGTAAATCTGCTGTAGTGGGATTGTCCGGTCGATTGTCCGTCTGATTCGGATATTCAGGGTTGCAGTTGGCATCTGTAGAGAAAAGACAACAACAGTGAAAGTTGTTAAAACCGTGAAACTGTAAATCTCGTTACATTCATTTCAATGAAGGATTATGAACTCGGGCGGTTACAATGTCTTGATGAGTGCTGATGGCTAAAGGGAAAGTGATAGAATACTATTAACTACAATTATTGTCAAATTGGAAATTTGGTCATTATATTGGTTCACATTGTCTTTTCCCCAAAAACATCTGATCTGATCAAAGCTATAATGCAACATAATAGATAGTTTGTACAAAAAAAGTTTTCACATAACAGTTTATATACAGAGATCAAGCTCTAATCAGTGAGGTGTGATGCAACAGACCACTGCTGAAAATGTGTCTATTTTGCAATTTTATTCATATAGGCCTATTTCATTTGAATACTTATGCATTTTTAATGAAAAATTATATTATCAGCAGAACAATTTGCACACATTTTTTATATTAAGTCTTTAGTTTGAGTTTAAAGTCTTTAATGACAGCAGCACTCAAGTTGCATGAACTCATTACGTTTATGTAAAACCAGATCATCATGTTCTCCAGCGTGATTGACAATCATCCAAAGAGCATCTTGTGCTTCAATGGACCAAATCTGACCATCTGTACAGAGGAGTTCACATCAAAAAAAAGTGCAGAACCTGAAGAATATCTTAATTTTTCATTATAACATGATGAAACCTTTTACTTACCGACCAGAACTTGTATTCCTTCACTCCATTTTTGTATCAAAAAAGGAATATCTCTCGTAACCATGCAGAAGTACCATCCGCTGTCAGCGGTCTTGATGGAACTAATGTTGAATGTTGACAAAGTGTCATTATTTCCTGTATTAATACGCCACTTTTCACTTGTTTTGTCTGTTGGAGAGTAACAGTCTAAATCAGGTGTCGGGCTATAGCACAATTTCACGTAATATTTTCCACCGGGCTGAAAAGTGCAGTTGATTGTGACTGATTCTCCTTCACAGACTTGAATGTACTTTGGTTCCAAATGGACATTCATTTGTTCCTCTTGAAGAGTATAACTGATCAAAACTCCTGTTGTAGTTAGGGAAAGAAAAGGATAACAATATAGTACAAACAATAGATATATGATTGGAATATTGTTGATCTTGATCGTTGTGAACATGATGGTTTCTTGTTTTTAAAATTAGTTTACACTAGTTGGATTATAACTTTGAATAAAAAAATCTCTAAAGACGACTTAAATGCACAACTCCACTATATAAGCTAATCAACTGGGGTAAGTTGTCACAGTGAGAACATGGCATCTTTTTTGTCATTTTATGCAAATAAATAGTCTAAATGTTTTTGAAATTGGGATGAAATGTTGTCAGTTTGCATATGTAATATAAGTGCCTGCAAGATGTAGGTGTCTTTTTTTCCGCAGTAGTTTCAATTTTGATATTTTTAGGTCAAACCGTTCTTGTCTGTCAGTCATATAATGCAGGTCTATGGTCACTGTCTCAAAGAGCATGCACAGAGTCCAAATTAAAACAATTCCCCGTCGTCCAAATTAAACAATATATTGTTTTTACCACTTATACACAGCCATGTCCAAGTGATCTGATCTGACGTGTACGCAGACTGGTGCATAGATATATACACTAGATGTCGCCTTAAAGACATTCGTTCCAATGAACTGCCATAGACAAGGCGACATCTAGTGTGTATATATCTATGCACCAGTCTGCGTACACGTCAGATCAGATCACTCGGACATGGCTGTGTATAAGAGGTAAAAACAATATAAATACTGTTCGTTTTCTCACACAAGCCGCTCGTTTCGTGTCTTAGGCCATCAATGTGTACTTACGATGGGGAATTGTTTAATTTGGACGACGGGGAATTGTTTTAATTTGGACTCTGTGCATGCTCTTTGAGACAGTGACCATCGACCTGCATTATATGACTGACAGACAAGAACGGTTTGACCTAAAAATATCAAAATTGAAACTACTGCGGAAAAAAAGACACCTACATCTTGGATGCCCTTGAGGTAAGCTAAAACATACCAAAAATTCATTTCAAAGTGAACTATCCCTTTAAGAAGCATTTTTTAAAACTGTATGTGAAAAGATTAAACCTAAAGGCAAGCAAAAACCACTGTTTTAAAGTCAAAGCGAACGTCAAACTGAAAAAGAAAATGCAATAGTGGCATTTTTTTTATCTACAGGTCCTATGTATTTGTACTAAGTGCATGCAAGTCAAGGACACAAATAAGTATACTTCAGTCTTTAATTTAAAATACATATTGCAAACATCATTGTGCAATACATAAAAGCAGACTTAAATACTCATGTAATTAAATATCAGTGAGAAAAAGTGACCATCGTCCTTGTTCAAATTTGACAAGAGTTCAAAGCACATTTCAACTATCCACAGAGAGATGAGCGACACGAGTCAATGAATTTGAAAGGAAAGGACAATTAATATGCCACGTTTAAGTTCAAATTCCTTGAAACAGGAACAAATAGCATCTTTTATTAAAAAGGTTCCTAATATAAAATGCTGACGCTTGCTATCATAGCCACCTATGATCTAACTAAATCATAGCTTGAGTCAGTTCATTTGTAAACAGTATAAATAACATTGTGGTGTCACAATGTGAAAAATCACAGTGCACTATTAAAAAACTGACAGCTACTGTATGTTAATATCACAGAAGAGTGTACAGTAAGTGAATAACTGTGCAAATCCTTATTTTTCATAGTCTGTTACGTTAGGTAACTTGGATTATGTCTAGTTAAATGATCTTGAATATAAAATGAATCTAAAACAGCTATTAATGTATGTATGCTGTTGTACAGTGTCAATTCATTCTTTGGTGGGATGAATGATGCATTTCTTTCAATAAATTGAAAGTCAAACCAAAGTTTCCTTAATATAAATGAAATGTTCCCTGTATCTTTTAAAGTCAACATAAAAAGGTATTCATAACCCATTTTACCTCTGTAATATAATGATGTATTTCAGAAAGAAAGAAGAAAAAAACTAAGAAAAACATTGGATCATGAAAAGTGTGTACCAGAATGGAAATAACCTGCAACGCGTCGTTTTTGATTTCATGTTAACTAGAAAGTTATTAAATATGCAAACGTGAACTGAGGTTTTATATGCACACACATATAATAATAATAATAATATTAATAATAAAATTCTCACAAACAGTCAGAAACAAAATAAAACAAAATATCACAGTAAAAAAATAAAATCATTCTGATCATTAAATAAATAGGTATTGACATGACCCCTGTGCTTTCTCTTCCATTGGCTGATGGACTATAACTCGTCTTTTGGGTTTATATGCAGGTCGTGATCCATGTGCTGATTATCCAGGGTGTGAACCACCTCATCTGCTTGAAGCCTCTCCTGCAATTTGAGTTAAAACGGATCATATTTTAGCATATCATACATTTCTTTAGCATTTTAATGTTGGAAAAGGTTTTGTGTCATAATTTACTCTGAACCTTTAAATGAAACATTATTAAACAATTATTCAATAGTTTAATGTTTTAAAAGTAAATTATTCTATTGTGTTTTTTTTATAAAGTGCCTTTCCCAAGCTCAAGGTCAGAGAAATAATAATGTAAAGACATAGCAACAAGACACCAACAAACATACATGCATACATTTATACAGTACATCAATATTAAATAGAAGAGGACCAAAAACAGAGCCTTGTGGGACACCTCAAGTCAATTCGGAGTAATTTGTGTGTAAAATGTACCTTCCCGAAAACTCTGCTCCGGATTCAAAAACACTTTGTAAACGCGTGTATGTTAATGAATTCCAATCATTCGTAAAAAGGGTGATGCTCATTCACAATCAGCATAATCCCAGCCTTTATGACAACTACATAAATGACTCGTCCAAGAACGCAGTGGAATCTTCTGGACTTCCTTATCAGGTTTGGCTTGAGTATTTTGTATAAATGCAATAGGCTCTATGCACGATCGCTTCAGCGTTTTTGTCTCAGCCCGCCCAGTTACATCCGGTGCTGCGTCGGAAGCTGTTTTTGCATTCGGTAGAGATAATGGTAAATTACACTCGCTGTTTACAAGAACTTCCAGCGGTTAACGTGAATGATGTTAACAATATTGTGAGGCAGTTAGCTGTCACACCTAAGAGTAAGAAAGAGAAGGGCTTTAAATTATATATTTCGAGCTACATCGACAACTTTGAGGGTGAGTATTCTCTCATATCATGCGAAATCCGACTAGCGAATCGGTTTCTAAAATCGTTGTCTCCGTTTCTGAGAAAATGAATTTTATGAAAGTTTTGCTGCTAGTACACTTCGCTATAGAACGCGCTATGCGGAAGTAAAGACGCTGGCTGAGATTCTACCGGAAATACGTCAGCAGCATTCGTGCATTGAGCGTATAGAGGCTAATTGGCCATATACCTAATAAAAATATTCAATTAACATGTGTCCACCAAAGTGTTTTTAGACAGCTGAAAATGCCAGGCACTCTTCTGAAAATGCCTAGTTGGGGTGCGCTTCAGAGCGCTTTGGAGGCGCAGCGTTTTTCCAGTTGAAATGATTTGGCTTTTATGATACAGAATATCCCCAGAAGTAACGTGTTAAGGCCCTGATATATTCACAGCAAAGTTCTTTTTCATTCTTCGTTTAGGAGTAAAACAAAGTTCGAAATACGTGACCAGCGATATACTGTTATCGAACATCTCCCACACTGCTGAGAGCGACGTTTAGATAAATATGTAAATATGTGCTGAGCGCTTTCCTCTCATTAACAAAATTCTGTAAACGCACAACAAAATTAAGAAAACAGCAAACATTTTAATAAAGCATAAGAAAAGCATCTGATCATAGCGATGTGGATATATTTGCACGAGCTCTACGGTGCCCTAGTAAAGTCACATCACGTTTATATCACTTTATACAATAGATAGCTTAAAATCAAGCAGCTTTACCGTATTAAAAATGAAAAACAGTGTCAGTGCAGTGCAGCTCTCCAGCATGTTCATGTTTTTACTCACGGACGTCTGACCACAACGGACTCATGAGGAGAAATTATAAGTGGAAAAGATTTCGACGTGAAAGAAATACCCCAGCGCACACCCACCTACAAAGTAATCGCCATGGACCAATGGTAGTACAAAGGTGTTTAGCGGACGGAGCTTTGGCACGCTGTTTCGAACTCCAAAAAAATGTCATTTCGGCCTGATTTTGTTTGAAATGACGTCACAGCAGTTCGTTCTTCAATTTTGCTTGAAGTAGCCTATATCAGGGCCTTTACTAGTTTCTGATTTTGCAGATACAGTAGTTTGTTTTATCAACAATTAGTGAATATAAAAGTGCAATTTCAGCAATATTAACTTCTCCTCCATTGTTGTTCAATCATTGTACAAGTATGCAATGGTTGGTCTGTGTGGTATTTGTCCCACCCCTCCACTGTGATTGGATGGATATGTAAAAATTGACAGTGACCAGCGTTGCGTTTTACCCAAAATTGAAAAATGTTTAACTCTCGACGACGAGAAAAAAATGACAAGTACCCATCCATATCGTCCAAGCTTTAATAATGCCTTGAATACTACCCGCTTTCTCGAGCCCCTCCACTGTGGACAGCAACCTTAATAGTTTAACATTACCAAGCTATGTGGGCAAACAAACTTATGAAATATTATTGTTACATAGTGTTATCAAAATGCAGTGTCATTAGTTTGCCTAAAAGGACACAAAACGTACAGATTTACACATGGTCGGGAGCAGGTGCAAATTTTTTTCGAACCCAAATTTCGAAAATGCGAACACTTTCATGAATCTGAAAATTTTACTTCAGAACGGCTTTACAAACAATTTGCACAAAAATTCGCTACGCTTGTGTTTCATGAATGAGGCCCTGATTTCTTCAAAACAGGAGTATCTGCAGCAGTTTTTAGTGAGGTTTTAGTATATATACTGTATATATATATATATATATATATATATATATATGAACTTATTATTTCCTCATCACCTCACCACTGATGTTCAGGCATATGTATATATATATATATATATATATATTTTTATTTTTATTTTTTTTTAAACATCAGAAGTCTTCCGTTTTTATAAATGGTCTCTTACAGAAGTTTTCATAGTACAATGCCCAGTTTAATAAAAATAAAAAAATCCAGGAAAATTTGAATTTCTTGTAATATGACCCCTATAATAGTGTATCATAGTCATATGAGGTACAATTCAGTTATGTATTCAATTAAAGTGGTCAGGGTTCACTGACGCGTAAAGAAATACTCCAGGCCAAAGGGCTTAGAAACGCGTGTATATAAACACAAAGGGGCATCATGTTTCTGTATTGTGAGAACAGGAAGTGGTTTGGTGGTTTGACAACATTCACAGGTGGCTATAACACTTCTGTATCGGTGGGCAACTGTGGCTCGGGACTTGTGCCTGATACAATGGAAAATTCCACTTAATTTCCAACTACATAAAGATTTAGTAACCTGAACAACAATATGCAACCATGTTCATGTTCATATTCATATAGTAAGCATTATTAAAAGTAAATGTAATCTCTATCACAAACAAACAAGGTTTCTCACCAGCTCCCTGTAGAGGGGGTCTAAAGTGAACCATAGTGCCACAGCACATCTCTGCCCCCTAGTGACCGCCCGCACACCGTGTGGATTCTCACCGCCAGATGAGAACCCGACCATCCGCCCGCACTGGGGCTTCACTGACGCCTGCGACAGGAAACAGAGCTTTTAAACACTAAACTCTACCTGAGGTGACAGAGGAGCGAAATGCAGTTATTTTTCCTTACAGTGACAGTTTTGGCATCCATTTCTGTAAAGATGAATTCTCCGCCATCAAAATCACCGTTCAGATACAGCAGGGCACTGAAGGATGGGGGGAAAAAAAGGGGAAAGATAATTACTATTTGATTTATCTTATTTTTTAATGCAGAAGTAAGCAATTTCCTGTGAATGTGCGAGACTTACAATTAATGACCTGATAGGTAAATAACTAGAATAATAACAAAAAGTGCAGTAAAACTATTTGCATGATAAACCAGTGTTGATGATTATGATCATAAATTAAAATAATATAAGAAATTCCAGTTTTCAATATTAAGTGAATGAGTCTGGAAGCCAAACACATTCAAGTTACATTTGGCCGCGCTTATTCTTATGTTAAAAATAAGATGGAAACTTTCTTAAAGTAAAACTTTTTAAAATTACCATTAAATACAATCAATCAGGCTCACAGTCTGCTTGTAGTACAACTACATGTAATTCTGAGGGGTTTAAAGCAGTTTTAACACTTCTTCTTACCTGTAGTCTCGGTAGGTGTAAGCGGGCGGCTCTTTCCAGCACTCATTCGCTTCTGGGTCCAGAAGACAGTTGTCAGCATGTATCGGATGACTGAGGTCGTTTCTGTAGTCCTGCTGACCTAGTAAAATATTTAAATAACAAATATTTAAATAATTATATTAATAATTAGATATAAATTGAAGCCTAAAATTGCAATATTGAAGCGGTTGATGCCTAAATGTTTTATGTGTGATACATTCTATGTTGAATAAAATAAATACATACAAGATATATTACAATTAATCTATACTATATAAATATAACACATTATATGCAATGTGTAGCATACTCTTACACAAGTGATCAAACTGTGGTTTAATCTGAGGTAGAAACTGAGAGCTGAAACCATACCAGATATGGCAGTCCTACACACCAGATGTGTGTATGAGAAATGCAGAGTGGAGTTTAGCATGAAGTACGACTCAATTATCCGCCTGGCCTTCTCGCTGACATCATAAAAGAGGCGGGCACTTTTTAAAAGAACACGTCCCTCATAGCCGTACTGCAAAGTAAAATAATGAATAATTAATTATTGTTACACTCAGGACTGTTTTTCTTGTTTGTGAAGCCGTTTATATACGTCACTAGCAATCGAAGCTAAAATGTGGCACGCTATTAATAAACACAAATATCAGTCAATGTTAAAAACTACGGAAGGTCTTACCTTCAATGTTTTCAGTACTGTCGCCCCTTCAAATTTCTCATTGGGTGTGTGAGGAGACATTTTCCCCTTGTAACCGTCGCCAGCTGCAGTGACACTCTGCCAAATCAAATATTCATATTATACTTCCAACTACAATTACAGCCTTTAATTGTAAAGTCATATGACATAAAATACTACTATAAAGAAGTACAGTAATATATGGCACATGCTTATAAGGTCAAACAAGCACCAATAGTGGAAATACACTCACGTGCGCCAGATGTTTGAGCTCAGAGCACTGGTCCTCACTGATGACATCATCAAGAAGCACCCTTTGACTTCCATTCAAGGTGTGGGAGTTTTGTACAAGTCTTACATTCTCATACAGCAATGGACCTCCTATACACAGATTAACACAAGTTTACTTTTAATAACCAATAAAAATGGTAAAACATCTTGAATTAGTAACGGAAAAGTGCTGAACCAGTATATTGTAACCTGTATGTTGATCAAATTTGTGTGGATAATTGAAAACAATCAACTTTTGTTTATAATTTTTTTGATGCTTTGAGGTCTCTATGATATTGTCACTTAAAACTGTGGAAAAGAGCTTCATGAAGCAAATGATATTCATATTTGGATGAACTGCTTTCTTAATTCAAGACTATTTTTGGTCTCCTTTTTGCATTTTTTTCCAAGTTATGTTTATATTGTGCAGCTTTATCTCGCCTGTTACAATATTTTACGTCCAGATCATTTAAAATCCGTAAACATCACCTTCCCGCAGCTCTTGTAACAAAGACATTGTGACATTTCTCTTTGCTGATATCGGCACATAGTCCATCCAGCCATCGGTACCAGAAGGAATCCTAAAGACACATATTCAAGACATAAGGATGATTCTCATTATGATTTATCAGATCAGTAAGAAGAACGCCTACCTGTTAGCATCTTCTCTACCGCCTGAACTGCTCCAGTAGCTCTGAAGAGAAACATCAAAAGCGTCCATTAAACACCTTCTAATTATGAAGAGCTATGGCTTCATGATGACAGATGGGCTTGTTCGAAGATCCCACCACAAGGGGGCGATGTAGGTTGGTTTTTAATCTCAAATCTTGCAGGTGCACCTGTTCCCTCTCACAGCTGTTACATGATAAAAACATGTCCTTCACTGTCATGGCCCATTCCCTATGTCTACATGGTACATTTGAACTATTTTATGATTTGTTTTCAAACAGGCATCCCCGTTCTTTGGTTGGTTGGACAAACAGATCGGGATGATGAAACAAACAGCATTGTTTTGAAAAAAGTGAAACGACAATGTTATTCATTTAAAGTGCATTTTTATATTGGTCAAATCGGAAAAACATGGTTTAAAGCTGTTGGCTAAGTTCGGCTTAAGCAAATTGTCCCAATACAAAAATGAACTGGCTTTATTAACATTATAAGTGAGCCTCAAGGAACATATTAATATAATAAATAAACCCCTTTAAGATTTGAACCAAGCCATAAATATAATTCGAGAAAAACGAATACATTTGCCTGTAGTATTTTTTTAAGTTGGTATTTTTTGGGGGGAGAAATCAACCTACAAATGACTTGCTTATACATGTCTGCATATTAAACTGGCATAATTTAAGAAACCATTTCTGGCTCATTCCGTGAACTTACCCCTTCAGTATAGGCCACTCCAATGTTATTGCTGCCCATGAGGAGCAGGTCTGACTCCTGTTTGTGTCGCCTTAGGTACTGTTCAGCTTCCTGTGGCATAAAAAGCATAGAGAGACTGATTACATTTCCCACATGGGGGAGGTTGAAGATTACGGCCCTCAAGCATCTTGTCAATGGGGGATGTATGGCATATCTCAGTCTGAAATAAAGCCCTTTCCACAACCTGAGCGATTTCTCTTGGCATTCTCCAGGACTTTTTATTAGCAGTCACAGGCACTCGTTTAAAGCAGCTTGATATAACTAGAGCAAATTCTGGCAGCCTTGGTGCGCTTTTGGGGGAAGAGTTACATTGGTAGCAGTTGCGGCTTCGTGTTATCCGAATGCAAACAGCTCGCAAATTGTTTCAGGGAGCTCTGCGGTGTTTCGGTGAAACTTTTCTACCCTGTACGAAAAGACTGTGCTGTCAACACAATATCTCGGCGGTGGGTTAACAAGGTTCCAGAGGGACTAGAAATCGGGCAATCAGACATGGCAGCAAGCCAGTTAGATGGAAACACTCAGGAAAAGAATGTACTCGATTGTTATGAGCTATGAACTAAAGGATCTTGCATTGAAAGACACATTCAAGCCCTTTGGCTCTTGACTTAACAAACTTATGTGCCTTTTACAGTGCTAATAGCTTTCAGACTTTCTGAGGAAAACTCTTTTGGATGGTTCAAGAGTGCGTGCAGCCTCTACTGTACATCTCGAATACCAAACTCACTTAAGGGACATGATTGTTCCAATGTGTTTATGTGCATATAGCCTCCTGCCAATCTCTGCAGTCTGCCCTTGGTGAACGAGTTTGCTCAAGTGATTTCATAATAGATCTGGACCAGGAAGATGATCTGGATCTTCAAATGCTGCAAATGGCGGTCCAAGAACTATCACTGTTATGAACCCGAACTAGCTCCATGGGGGCTGTTGCTAGTGTATATAGGGTAGGTTACTTCATAGACAAGCTAAACTAAAGGCAAAAAATTGTAAATTTCATTTATTATCTAAGGAGACCCATTGATGACAATAAATGTAAAGTTATTAGTCAGTAAACAGTAGATCAATTGCCCTTAAGTATCATAACTGCCCATGTCAAATGGCATCAATGACAAACAGGAGTGTCCAAGAAAAAGAAAAGAAAAAATGTACTTAAAAAAAAAAAAAAGTGTCATGTTCTTAGACATGATCTCTTTGTATTCATATGGTTTTGAAAAAATGTTAAAGCCATTTTCAAGAAAAGTTTCAATTTAAAGTCGCGATGTAACGGAAGTAGGGTGAGTGGGTGATTTTTATTTTATGCCATCTTTAATGACTTTATGTCATGTGGTGTGACCATCAAGTAAAAAGTACCATATTTGTACCCAACAAACAAAAGTTTTATTCCAATTCTGAATTGATTACATATCGCCTAGAAAGCACGACTAAAAAGCTGCTCATGAATAAAGCGGTCTACACTGCACAATGAATCTCTTGTTAACGTAACGTCTACACTCTGTTATAATGAGAGGATTTGCGAGCGTGCCGAACTCTGCACTGGACAAAAACTCTGGCTTTGACCGGTGAGTAAATTCCACTGTCAACACATCTCATTGGCTATTGCGTTCAAGAAATCAACAGACTTGTCTGTGATTGGCTACATTGCTCAACTATGCAAAAAACATGTTGTAAATAGAAACCTTTGATACACACAGGACCGTTTGCCAAATCGCTAATGTACTATTATTACGGAGCTCTCCCTATGATTATTTATTTTTGTTAATTGATCTTATTCTGTTCATTGGTTATTTTATTTATGAATGGATTCCATTGTTTTCAAAAAGCTTTCGTCTGACAATAAATCACATTTAACTGATCTTAATTGTAAAATTGAGAGTAGGCATTGGTCCACCATATTTCACCAAGGTCCGCTCACTTTAAAATTTCTCAACATAAAATAAACTATAACAGAAATAAAAGAATATATATATATATATATATATATATATATATATATATATATGAAGAGTTCAGATGCAAAAGCCTCTAAATGCCATCTGAAATTTTCTTATAGAATGATAATTTTTATCAAGCTCGTATATTTAAATTCAATAATTTCACTTAAATGGCAATGAAGATTACCTATTAATTGTCATTTAAGTGAAATTACAGAACTTAAATATACAAGCTTGATAAAAATGATCATTCTATAAGAAAATTTCAGATGGCATTTAGAGGCTTTTGCATCTGAACTCTTCATATATATATATATATATATATATATAAACTTAAACTTATCTTATTTTAGCTAGTTGTCAAGGTAGCATTTATCATTTTTATTTATTTTAACTTGTACTAAAATAACTAAAACTGAAATAAAAAGTAATAAAAACTATATACTGTAGGCATTTAAAAAAATATATAATAAAAATGACAAAAAACTCACAAGAAAACTTTAAAATTAAAATAGAAAATAAAATGTTCAAAATGTTAATAAAAAATTATAATAGTATTTTAGCAATACTAAAATAACATCGGTGAATGTACCAATTTTAATAATTATAAATTTTTTTCTTTTTTTCAAATATCATGAATTGTCCTTAAATATCTTCTTCTTTTTTTTAAATAGTCATACTACATGACATTTTACAACCCGAAATAATCTTGCCATGACATAAAAAGGTCAAATGAACTGATATTTATGAGCCTTATTGAGTTTGACAGTCAATGAGGGTCTGCAGGGGTCCCCTCTGTGACATTTCCTGTGTTAAGTTGTTTCTGCATGTTGCACCGCTGCGTCTCACCTTACGAGGCTGGCCATCATGTCCCAGCGCCTCCCTGTAATACTCCACATTCTCAGTCATGAACTCTTCGCCTTCGTGGAATAACAGGTAAGTCAATGCGCACTCCAGAGCCTCTTCATTCCTCCCAGCTGAACACACAGAAAACAGAAACAGTTATTAAGTGTTAATGAAGCCACCGGGGCTCTGTTTCTTGGCTCATCTGGGAGATTATTCATCCTGTGATTCTTTGGAGTCATCTTTTCCCACAGTCACGTTTATTTCCTTTTGCAGACCTACGCGCTCGGAAACATTTGCATTCCAGGCCAGTGACCACAATGGAACAAACTCCACAGGGCTGAGCGAGTGGAAACACGGCTTTGAGACACGCAACAGAGACGCCATTTGTACACACACCTGCATAACTTACCATTTTATGAACAATAAGTGTCTGTAAAAGTACAATTTCTCATATCAGAGCTCTTTTCCTTAAGGTAGGAGTGAAAAGTTCAGCTTTGACGTTTCCAAGAAGAAATCAATCAAGACTGAAGTATTTATGAGACTCTCCTTCTCCTTTAGAGTGAGTAATTTCATGATTGATGAGGTTTTGTCAATTCAAAATTATTTTCAAGGTGCTTTTAGTTGATTATAATAACCATTGACATTTTTCTTTCCAATACGGACTATTTGTACAATTTGACTGATGGAAGTCAGTAGTATTGTTGCCAATATCTTCTATCCTGAGTAAAAGGTCCAAGAAGAGAATTGGGGGTCAGGTACATATTTGGAATCATTCAAGCCAGTTTTGACATATATGGGTGTTTACCTTGGAAATAAGCAAACTGTAAGTAGTCGTAATGCAATGGCAGGTAGTTTTCCATGGGCGATAGGCGACCGGGGCGGGTGGCCAAATCTCGGACACACTCGTGCTCGCAGTGAAGAACCTGTGTGTAATGATCTGGAAGACAAAGTACAACATTTAGGGTCTCAAGTTCAAATTTGGGCCACTAGCCAGTTTATACTCTCCATCTTGAACCAGTTTCAACACATACAGATGCTGAATTTGAACTATATACTATTTCTTGTGGAAAAACAGAAACAGGGCATTGCGGCGGGATTTAATGGCCAAATAACACACTGTAATCGTGGTTGATGTAGTTGAGATGTGATCTTCTCCCAGAGTGTAATGGAGTGAGATCATTTAACTGGGATCATATCAAAGATGTCGAACCGGTTGAGGTTCTGGTGTACTTCATGTTGAAAGGTTGAAGATTAAATTAAAGAGCTGAGAACACTTTAAACTCCCTTTAAAGGGTGAGTTGGTCTTTTATAATAGGGTAGTAGACAGATTGTTCCCACATGAAAGTGGGAACAGATTCACAAATTAAAAAGACGAGTAAGAGCATCTATCAAAAACAGGTTTAACACGCATATTATGGGATGGAAAGGCTTTTTTGTCAGTCTATTCATGTATGCACAAAGGCATGTAACTCGCGCTAGACTTCTTTTGTAAATTTAACAATAATAACCTAAAAAAAACATGAAAATGATGAAGAAGCCCAGCCCGTCTGCTTTAAAAAAACTTTCATTAATACGGCAGATAATGAGTCCTTAGTTGTAGAAAACAATCCCAAAACAATGTCCTCAGGCTAATAAAAAACATACAAACACGCTCTTAAATGGCCATCATCACATTTACAATAAATCAGCAAATGAACAGAAAATGTCAGTGACATCATTCTGAAGATTCCTTACTGAACTCTGAGATATGCCATCATGCACAAAACCCCCTGAAGCTAACGTCAGAAACACGGACAAATCCTGTGAAGAACAAGTCCTTTCACGACTGGCCAATTCTTCAATCTTTCTCAAAATGTTTTGCACATTTAGGCCATAAATCCATGTCAATCATGCTAGAGTTTTTCACATCCTTCCTTAATCAACAGATGCCATCAGCAATAATTAAGAACTGTTATGGCAGCTTAATGCATTGTTTTATAAGCCAAATAAAGGGGGGATTTTATGATGTAAGTGTTGGTGAATTATGACTCCCCGTTTGACTTTTATGTACACTGTATCTTTCACATGATTAAAAGATGTCCATTAGTTATATTGGTGCCCTTCACGCTAATATTGCAGCAATTTTCCTGAAATTGAAGAGTCACAAGCAGCTAGAATGGTGAGTTATGTCAATAACTGGGTATATGAATATGATAAAAGAAAATAATACACTACCGTTTAAAAGCTTTGAGGCCAGTAAGATTTGTTTTATTGTTTTTGAAAGAAGTCTCTCTGCTCAACAAGGCTGCATTTATTTGATTAAAATATTATTCAAATTTAAAAATGACTGTTTCTATTTGAATATATTTAAAAATGTAATTTATTCCTGTGATCAAAGCTAAACATTAATATTTCAAATCACTTTGATTAACATTAAATCTCAGCTGGACTGCTGAATTTCAAAACAGTAGTCTGGTTTGAGCAAGAATGCAATGCAGACAAAACATGGCTTGTGTTTTGCATGCTTATCAGACATAAGCCGGTTTTCCCAGTGTAAAACAGTGGGAAAAACTGTTTCACAGTTAAAATGAGCTGGTTCAGTATTGATAAATTATAAAAAATAAAAATCAAACACTGGATTCATCTTTGATCCAAAGAAGCTTTTCAAGTTGAAAAGCTTGTACTGTCATGTTGTACTATCATGAACTGCCTGTCAGACACAACAATAACAGATTGTACTGCAGAAAAAACTGCCTACTAAGAAACGACTTATACAGAGGTCAGAGAACAGGAAGATCTCCATTTCTGGAAACACAAATAGCTCTGAAGACATGATATCCACAATGGACAGTCCCAAAGAACCACTTGAAAACGGAAAATTCCCAGATTCTTCTCAAGACCGCAGATGATAGCTTTACCACATTAAGAGGAAGCAGGAAAGCTTTGAGTACAAAAGCATCTGTACCTGAGATAAGCTCGTAGAGGTTGTATTTGTACAAGACATGATCCTGCTCCTCGAAGTGCAGCGGCCCTTCACAGAGAGCCCGACACTCCACATCTGCACGATAATACTCGGTCAGAGCCTCTTCAAAGAGCGTCACAGACTCTTCGTAGTTGCCTTTGTCGTACAGCTTCACCCCAGCAAAAAAGGCTCTCTGTAAATACAAACATGCACTTCATGATACCGAACTTGGTGTTTCAGGCCTTGTAGGGTGTTTTTGTAGGTTCAAGAAACATCAAGCAGTGGCGTAATTGGTAACCATAATTCTGGCAACCGAAAAAAAATTATGAACAATTTTTGGTTTCAGCTGAAACACATTTGGAAGGTTGATTTGACGTTTTTAAATCAATCTTCATTCTGATGAACCGAAATCTTTTAATATATGCTGTGCACAGTTGATGCGTGAGAAAAACTTCACTAAACTTGAATGTAGCATGCCCGCCATCCAATAATCGTTTATTGTTCATTTTGATATGAAAAAGTCACGACTTTTAAATTCTGTCAATTCAAACAATAAGGGCCCTATTTTAACGATCTGAAACGCAAGTATCAAGCGCGAAACGCAAGTAACTTTGTGGGCGAGTCTTGGGCGCTGTTGTTATTATACCAGCGGGATAAATGACTCTTGCGCCCGACGCAAATCTAAAATGGGTTGGTCTGAAGTAGCTACGTTACTCATAGGTGTGGTTTGGGTGTAACGTGAAATAAACCAATCAGAGCGACATCTCACATTCCCTTTAAGAGCAGGCGCGCTTGTTCCATGGCGGTTTGCTATTATAACGGCGGATTTGCCAGGCGCACGCCAGGAGCGGTTCACAGCCGAGGAGACCGACGTTCTCGTCAGGGCCGTAAAACACAGAGAAGTGACATTGTATGGGGATGGGAGAAACCCACCCAAATTAGCTTCGGTTAAACAGGCGTATATAAATTTGGGTAAATGTGTAAGCTAGATTTATGCCTATTTTTTCACATCTTCATGGACACAACAATGATTTCCCTCGTGTGTTCATATTTTTCCTTGTAATAATGTATGGTTTTCTAAAAATGAGAACTGCTGCGTCTGTATGTAGATGAGATAAGCAAAGTGTATGTGCGTTGTGCACACGCTACATTGATTATGGCCAAGCATGCACCCTTAAAATAGCATATGAATTACATGTGCAACCAGTGGCGGAATTGTTTTCTAAGCCTGCAAAATAGCACCAGGGAATGTTTGCGGCGGAACACGGCTTCTCTTTGCGCTGAACCGCCCCGAAAGCGTAAGTTAATTTCCTAATTTACCGACGTGCGTCTGTGGAGGGAAAAGTCTGCTGTGCGCGGGTGCAAAATAGGAATGATACATGCGTCGGTGTACAAAATCAATTGCGCTGGGTGCAAGATAGGGCCCTAAATGTCACTGTTTAATGTGGTGTAGCAGATCGCTGTAGCTGCTTGCACGTGAACCAATCATCTCTTCCTCTTTACTACAAGTTATAGCATGACATGAACATGAATGAACATCAGAAGGTATGTTGGACGATACGAAACAACTTCTCACGTAATCACTCAATCAGTGTTTCAACCGCGGCAAGACGTCAGTAAATCAGCAAGTAAACAATGTCACGTAAAGTTACATTTACCCTAGGAAAGCCATTCAAGTTTTTATTACAGCCACAATTTAAATGTTTATATTTCAACAACAGATTAATATATTAATAAAAAAGTTGAATTTAAATGCAATTCATTTTTTTATAAACTCAGTTTTTATTTTAGCATTGACTATTAAATCAAGTTTCATTTTGCTTTCGTATTTTGGGTAAAAGAAAACAGTGCAAAAGATTTCAGTGCATCACTAGTAACTGGTGTCGACAGTCACTCACTTGATGTGGGCGGGATTCCCGGTCAATGAAGTGTTCCTCTTTTACACCCTTCTGGGCTTTGTACTGCTCCAGATCCTCACCCATCTCCACATGCTCAGGGTTGGCCTGGAAATACGTATGAGCAGCAGACGCAGCTTTGTCCAGTTGCCTAAGCTGTTTCAAACAAAGAGAACACAGAAATGTTTTTTAAGAAATGAACTCTGGAGGCCCTTTCTTGTCGCAATTTTGAAATGCACTATTCAAATATTGAGAAATTACATTGCCAGTATGTGAAATAAAGTTGTAAATGCGAGATCATGTCCCAAATTATATGTAAGAAATGACCACATCATGGTCTTCCAGTAATGAAAGAGACAACTATGTACCACAACTAGTTCACGACAAATTATTATCAGAGTTAATAGAAACCCTGTTAAACAACATAGAACAACATATTTTAACCAATTCGGACAAGCATAAAAATGTATTCTGGTCTGAACTGGTCCTTTCAGAAGTCATGCTCATCTTGGCCTCTAAAACGGATTACGAATTTAAATAAATAAACCGGGGACTTTTTGATCAATAATTCCAATGAATTATGCTATATTACTGGAAGAAAAAGAAAAAAAGTCAAAACAAGTTCACAGAAGCCATCAGCTGTTATTTTTCAGCTTTTATGAACTGCAGACCTCAAATCTGTTCGGCAGATCTTGGATTGTCATCTGTTTCTTTAATCCTTCATAGGATCAATATATTGTATGAAAAAAACTCTGTTTTAAGTTTATACTTAATGACTCATTACAAAACAATGACAAAGCTGATGATTTCACAGAAGAAGAAAAACAACAACAACAGTATTGCATGGATCTTCTGGAATGTACTACAACAAATCACAAAATACACCAGAGGGCTATCAACCTCAAGACACTTTTAGGCTCAAACTGATCTTGGTTTCACTTTTTTGCATATCTTTCAACAAAACATTCTCAAACAAGTTGCATGGACCACATTATATGGTGGTTTATTATTCTTTATAAATCATCCTTTGGTCACTATTTGCTATTGTTGTGTGTAAAAGAGCAGCTTAGACATTTCTCAAAATATCTCCTTTTGTGTTCCACAGAAGAAAGTAAGTCAGACAAGTTCGCAACGAAATGAGACAGTGATGACAAAATGTTCATTTGTGTGAACTTTGAGAGACCATGGTGTGATCACATTTACCATTTCGTAAATCAAATCGAATTTTTGCATTTTCAGTCATCCAGTCATTTCAATAGAAATGCACGCAATCTGGAATTGTTCATGCAATTTGAAAGCTTCTTCGTTTGAAAGTGACTTCTTTGTGTGCTGTGCTACATACATCCCTACACTGTTGATAATAGACAATGGACATTTTTTGCAAATTAAAATTTGAGGTAATTTTTATAATGTGACTGCACCTTTAGTACAATGATATGTAGCTTCTGATATCTCCAGATACAACCATAGATGGACCAATGCACAGTAGAAAGGATGATCCTGAATCAACCGCCTCTTTTTTCCTTCTCTTTTGAGACTCAGCCAAGGTTTGGTCTTTTATCTGCTACGGAATGAGGCAGGGAGGCTAAAAGCTTAGGAGGATATGCTTGGTTACCTCTGAAAGGCCAAAGAGCAAGCTGGCGTCGACTGCATTCCTGTGTCTTCTTTCTACCACCCCCTCGTCCACACGCACTCTCGTGTCCCCATTGCGAATGGATTGCAAAGACCCTGATTGGATATGGGGGGTTTATTTGTTGCCAATCCAAATGCTGACCTGTCTGATTTTCTTCCTAAGCAGGTCAGATCCCAGGCTTGGCCCCTCTGATCCGACTGTGATGTTCAGTCACCTGGCCAGTTTAGCCCACATGCGGTACAGTAAGCTATCAAAAAATCCTCATGCCCTGACAAATCCTGTAATCGTCACTGAACAGTTACCAAAGAGTTCACAAGAGGTTATTGGAAAATGGCCCAGTTAGTCACAAAAGCGCAAACACAGCTAGGAATTAGCCTGGCTCGGCACATTGTCTGCTCACATTCACATCTCGCGCAGCTGCATCTCAATTTTATTTACCAAAAACTTGCATTTCTGAGACTTCAAAGGTTTAAACCTCCAAATTTAGTTGTATTCATATGCGTTTGATGTTTTTATATAAAATCGTTGCCTCACAAATACTAGTCATGTTTCACTCTGCCAAAAACCTGGTAGACAAAGGGAAGTAGAAGCACATGACTCTTTTACAACCAGCATATTTTAAGTGAATGAATGTTTTGAAGAAGCTAGTTTTCTTTGCAGTACAAAAACCTCCTACGCATGGTCTTAACAGCTTTAAACAAGAACTGTTCCTTAAGGCCTTGTGAACATGGCAAAATAATTTTCTGTCCTGAATGTTTTCTTGCACATTCTACACATCTAAATGCAGCTTGGGTGTGTATTACAAGGTCATTCCGCAGTGTTATAATATTATGTTGGCATAAACTAACATTATACAACATCGTATAACCTCACATAGCTTGACATAACATACAAACATAACATAAGCTAACCTAACATAACATGCATGCAACATAAGATAAACTAATCTAACATAAACCTAACAAGATAAACTATATAACACGTGCATCCAACATACAAGCGAACCTAAAATTACAACCTATAACATATAAGGTAACCTGACATAAGATAAGATAACCTAAAATTATATCATACAACCTAACATAAGATAACATAACTTAACATTACAATTAACATAACACATAACAAACAAACATAACATGCAACCTAACATAACCTATAACATATAAGCTACCCAGACATAACATAACTTAACATAACATATAACATAAGCTAACCTAACACGCAACCTAACATAACATATAAGCTAACCTAACATAACAAAGAACCTAACATATTATAACATTCAATCTAACATAACAAACTATAGCATATATGCTAACATAACACACAACTTAACATTACATACAACCTAACGTAACATATAACATAACATAAGCTTATCCTAACCTATCATATAACCTATCATAACATACATTCTAACATAGCTATAACTGTATAAGCTAACCTGACATAACCAAGAACTTAACATAACGTATAACATAAAAGCTAAAATAACATCACATAGAACCTAACATAACAACCTATAACATATAAGCTAACATAACATACAACTTAACATTACATGCAACCAAACATAACCAAATCTATAACATAAGCTAACATTACAAAGAACCTAACATGACAACCTATAAGTATAACATATAAGCTATCCCAACATTAAATAATACATAACATAACAACCTATAACATTATAAGTTACAATAAAATAGCATACTACTTAACCTAACCTAACCATCAAAAATGGGGTCGTGCTGTTCGTTTTTGAGACATGAAATAGTGTCACATGTTTGTCTTTAAGTGTGCGCTAGGCTTAATTAGCTTGACTGAAAGAGTAGCTGGAACAACATCTAAACAAAGACCTGAGTCACTGAGCCTGTTGCTAGCGAGTCCTCTGAAAACATTTTAGCTCACTTCTAAATTACTTCAACAGGTGGTTCTGCAGCTGTTCACTGTACACTTACACAAATCCAAAGTGCTGGCTTTACCAGATATTCTCAGTAAAACTGATTACATATAAACCTTTAGTATGCGTAAATGAAAGAAAATCCCTTCATTTTATATCAAAGGGATACACCCCCATAGACAAACATAGTGCGCAAGACGTTGAAAAAAGTGAAAACCGAACAACATGAACCAGTAGTTTGTTCCAAATTGCATAAACAGACTTCAGCTAACATTTGAGACTTTTGGGTAAATATTTTCCAGAGAGCACCTGTGGCCCTCGTAACTGCTCTTTAATATAGCCCACACCACCGAAGCTTTTTTCCCTGCATCTCCAGCCAGAGTTTATAAACCATTTACTCACTGGCTGTAAAAACAAAACAAAAAAAACATCATGTTTGATGTGGGATACAGTCGAAGCCAAGTCGAAGCATGCATGCATGCTTTTTTTTTTTTTTCAGATGAAGAATGTCAACAACATGTTTATAGGACAGCATATGCTTTTATGTACTGAGAAAACCAAGCTGTTTGGTGGAGATTTAAAGAATGTTTTAGGTGTTAACAAGAAAAGAGAGCATCCATTAATGTGCTTTTCTTGGACTAAGTGAACTACTCTAATATCTATTAAATTACTTTATTAATTTAATCAATTTGTTGTTGGAGCTATTAGTATTCATAATACACAATGCTAATTTAACTTTTAAATTTCCTTGTACTATAAATATTATCATAGGGCATTTACAAATACTATTATTCTTGGGTTAGAGACTGGATGAATAAACCTGATTTGTTTACAATTAAATATTCAATAATAAATAAAACTCAATTGTCAAATAGCAAATGAAAACATATAGTTTAATCAAAGGATAAGCTAATATTTAACATGTTCAGACAGAACATATTGTCTGAACAGTGATATGGCTTAAAGCTGAAAACTGCCATTGGCCTGTTTTCACTCAACACTAAGCAATAGAGAAACCACAAGAATCTATTCAAATGCACCAGAATCCCTATATTAAATCCAATGTGTTTACAAGAGGGGTTGATTTAGTTGTGTCTATTTTTCTGACTTCACATTAACCGTAATTCAATCACAAACATGTTTTAGAGTTTATAAAACTTAACCTAGCAATAATAAGAAGAAATAGTGGTAGTTTTGTATTTACAGAAGTAGTCCGTTTTAAAATTATATATTATTTTCAGAAATATAAACAGCAGAAATGATTGTATTTTCAAATTCAAATGCCATGTCCATTTTAAGAAAAATGCCTTAAATTTTTAAGTACAATCAACTTGGATGTTTAAGTAATTTCAACTTAAATTACATTAAACTGCCTTAAAAAAAATTAGTTGAATCTTGTATAACTTGAAAATGACTAAACTTATTTTGATGAGTTAAAGTGATGTAAAAATATATCTTGTCATAATTTATTGATCATATGATTTTATTGAGCAAAGCACTTATTCTATTTTATTTGGAAAACATCCACGAAATGTGACTGGTCTTGCCTTTCTTGCATCTACATCCATCCATCTGCTTTAAAATAAGAGGGTACCTAAAACTTTAAAGCCAAAATGTCATTTCTGTGCAACTAAAATGACCAAACATAACTGCATTTTTTCCCTCAAAATACTACGCTCGTCTTCAAACTGAACTGAGCTATTGTGACACAAAACATCAGGCTGCAACAGTCTCAATAGAGATCAATAGATCGCATTTTCTTCCACAAAGTCAGCTATGAAGAAAAATCCACTTTCTCCACCTAATTATTATTTATCCCCGTCTTTCTTCACCACAGCTAAAACCACAAAGTCAAACGGCTGTAGGGCACATACGACATGTGCTGCAGAAAACAGCCCAGACTTGTGGGAATCCTGTGGATGATGTCATACGTCTGGGGCGTGGCCTGTGCTGACACACACTAGCCCTTTTCTCTGTGCCTCGGGCCACACCCACTCCACACACATCTTGGTTTAATAAGGTAATGTCTGAGGAATGTCTTCAAAGCAGGATGGAACAGACAGCCTCTTTCATTAGAGCGAACACAAGAAGACATGGCATAGCTGGAAAAAGCAAAGAGTAAAAATAGGCCTACAATAATCCAGCTACTGTATGCTACCGCTCAATGGAAGTCTGTGAAGGTGGGATCTGGTATTTAGATGGTTTCTTTGGTCGTTTCTTGTTTAGATGAGGTGTTTGTCTGTAGTTGATTTGTTTGTACATAATTAGAGGGAAGTTAGTTGATTAGAAGTTAGATTAAAGGTCAGGACTGACTTGTAAGCCTTTTTCTTTGGTAAACAGTACTTCTGTTGTGTCTGAAAGAAAACCTTCAGACAATAACATCCCATACTCCTTTAGATGTTTCAATTTTGTATTTTTTGTAACACTTTACAATGAATTCATTTGTTATCATTCGTTTTTTGTATTTGGTATCATGACCTAACAACAGGGTTCCCACACCTTGGTTAACTTCAAATTCAAGAACCTTTCAAGGACTTTCCAGGTCCAATACCATCAAATTCAAGGACTTAATATGGGGACACATTTGTTGTGTTCAACAACAAACGTTGAGGTACCATCGTAGTAGTTTTGTGCACGCGTGAACGTCATGGCAACGTACAACACAAAGTACCTCACATGCAAAACACTTAACGTAACGCGTAAATGCGCGTAACTAACGTAAATCAAGCAAGATAGTGTGCATGGGCCAAGAAGTGTTGGTGAAATAACACTTTCATCCGACCAGAGGGAAAAATATGGAATTTTTCTAGAAAACTTCTTGCACAAAATAAATTCAAGCACATTCAAGCCTGTATCTATGTATGTTTATTTTCCAAAACTTTCCAGGGCCTTGAATTTTATTTTTTTTCAGATTCACAAACTTTCAAGGATTTTAAGGACCCATGGGAACCCTGTAACAATGAACAATAATTTTACAGCATTTATTAATCTAGATAGTTATTTCCTACATACAGTCATGTGAAAAAGAAAGTACACCCTCTTTGAATTATATGGTTTTACGTATCAGGACATAATAAAAATCATCTGGTCCATGGCAGGTCTTAAAATTAGGTAGATACAAACTCAGATGAACAACAACACATGACATATTACACTGTGTAATTATTCATTTAACAAAAAATAAGTCAAAATGGAGAAGCCATGTGTGACAAACTAAGTACACCCTCACTGCTTCCATAGGAATTAAGAGGGTAAGTAACTGTCAGGTGCTGCAAGTGATGGGTCCAATTGTATAGCCAAACGAAACACTCAGCACAGGTAAATCCAATTCGCATACTTATACTACGCCCTAAAAGTATGTACTCTTTTTGTGAAGAAAAAGTAGATACTTTTGAGTGTGTGGCAAAAAGTAGACAAGCTTTGGGACATACTATCACGTCATACAATTGCGTCTTTAACAGTTGCTCTCTGTCGCATCCTGTCACAGTAAACTGGCCTGTCAATCATCTAGTAGTAGCCTTTATTGTCCCTTAGTCACAAGTACCAGCGAAATTAGCCATCAACCTGTCCATACAAACATATACAATATGACAAGGGGGTAGACAGGACAGGAAGACAGGGGATTGAGGAAAATACAGCATGACATGAGGAGAGGTGAGGAGAAAAAGGCAACCCCCGGACTATGCTCCTAACACTACACTCTACAACATGAACTGTTGGGGATTGCATATCTGTAGATATGTAAGAGTTCGTGTATGTGTAGGCCTGGAGAGTCGCTACGCCTGGCATCATAATCTAGGTGCCTCAGTCCGCAGGATTGTCATAGCGATACACAGCAAGTTGCCATGGAGACAACCTTGATCAGGTCCCAGACAGAGTCAACAGTCAGCAGGTGTCTTTGGGGATTGGGGGAAGGAACGTAAGAGCGTCTCACGGCAGTGCTCTTCCGGGGTAGTTGTTGTTCCAACAGCGGCCTTGGCCAAGGCCAGTGCTGGTTGAGGGGGGCCGAAAGCAGATAAGATTGGGATTGTTTGGTCTTGGGGCGAGTAGCGGCATTCCAATTTACACGACTATTCTCCTGGTCCATTTTGGTCTCCGAATCGATCCATTTGCCTTTGCAAAGCTGTGAGTTTCTCCATGATGTTATCCATATTGTGGTTCATAGTCCCAGTCTGAGTGCTGACAGCTCTGCCCACAATCATGACAGGCAGCCTTGGGCTTTGGACAGCTGTCACTGTCTTCTTAATTCCTCGATAAACCAGGGCAATGCCTAATCCAATCCGCAGAAAACCTGTTATCATGGTTCCGAATAGGTAGATATCTTCAATGTCCTCCACGGAAAGAGCCGCCAGACACACGACCCGCCACCTCTCCCACGCGTCCATCGTGTAGCCAGCTGTGAACGTTCCGGCAGGGCAGTCAGGTTCCCCCGAACCCAAGCTTCTCGTCGAGAAGTTGGTGTCAATTGCGTTGAGAGACCAGTTGATCAAATCCATGATTTCTTAGTTTGGAGAGCAGTGCGGAGAGAGTCTCTCAAAGTACAAGACAAGTAGACAGTACGGGACAAGAGGAGCAAAGCAGGGGAGGTAAGGGGTAGGAGAGGGAGAGAAAATGCGACCGCCTTCGTTGAGAGCCAAAGCAAGAGCACAGTCACAGTTAAAATCCTCCACATTTCATTTCCAACCGTATCAGAGAAAAATGCAGAAGCACGTTGATCTGCAGTCTGCTCTAATTGGTTTCATTGGAGACTCTCCTCATATTAATGCATAATGATGCATTTAAAAGTGAATGGCCAAACAGATCTTTATAAAAGTCCACATTGTTATTGCAGATGAAATATAACACGGATAACATAAAATAGATATTTTTTTGGCAGGTTAAACTTTGATTAGTCACTCAAAACTTTATCTAAACCTCTCACCGTCGGTCGCGCATATCCGCCATGTTTTGTAGTTTTTTAACACTTTTTACTCCAAAAAGCAATGGGTTGTGGGCAACATTAACCTTTAAAGTGTGCACGGATTCACACTTGGAATATCCACCGGAAATAGTAGACCATCCGGGGACTTCTGGCATACTCTTTTCAAAATACTATGCTTTGGGACACACTTATTCTAATTTCACATACTGTTTAGGATGGATAGTATGGACATTGAGATGCAGGGCTGGAAAGCTAGAGGTTAGCAAGTGTGATCAACTCTATAAAAGCAGAAGTTTTGTCAGTTTGCTGGTCTGGAGTATTCAGGTGTGTGTTGACACAATGCCAAGGAGGAAAGACATCAGCAATGATCTTAGAGAAGCAATTGTTTTTGCCATCAATCTGGGAAGTGTTATATGACCATTTCCAAACAATTTGAAGTCCATTATTCTAAAGTAAGCAAGATTATTCACAAGTGGAAAACATTTAAGACAGTTGCCAATCTTCCCAGGAGTGGACGTCCCAGCAAATTTACCCCAAGGTCAGACAGTGCAATGCTCAGAGAAACTGCAAAACACCCAAGAGCTACATCTCATACTCTACAGGCCTCAGTTAGCATGTTAAATGTTAAAGTTCATGGCAGTACAATTAGAAAACGATGGGACCAGTATGGCATGTTTGGAGGGGTTGCCAGGAGAAAGCTTCTTCTCTCTAAAAATAACACGCCAGCATGGCATAGGTTTGCAAAGTTACATCTGAACAAAACTCAAGACCTCTGGAACAATGTCCTTTGGGCAGATGAGACCAAAGTGGCAAAACCGGCATATCAGCATAAACACCTCACACCAACTGTCCATCACACTGATGGAGGGTTGACGATTGTTTTGTTTTGCAGCCGCAGGACCTGCTGGGCACCTTGCAGTCATTGAGTCGACCATGAAGAGTCAAATGTGAGGCCATCTGTCTGACACCTAAAACTTGGCTGATATCATACAACAGGACAATGATCCCAAGAACACCAGCAAATCTACAACAGAATGGCTGAAAAAGAAAATAATCAAGGCGTTGCACTGGCCCACTCCAGACCTCAACCTGACTGAAACCTCACTGAAATGAAGCTGTTCTAAAGAATAGTGGGCCAGAATTCCTCCAGAGCGATGTGAGAGACTGATAAAATCATACAGAAAACTATTACTTCAAGATATTGCTGCTACAAGCTATTGAATCATGGGGTGTACTTTCTTTTACACATGGAATCTCCATTTTGGCTTAATTTTTGTTAAATAAATAATGACACGTGTAATATGTCATGTGTTGATGTTCATCTGAGGTTGTATCTACCTAATTTTAAGGCCTGCTAAGGACTAGATTATTTTTTTATTTTGTCCTGATACGTAAAACCATAGAATTTAAAGAGGGTGTACTTTCTTTTTCACATGACTGTACTACAATTTATACATATATTAATAATAATTAATATTTCAAATTTTATAAAATAAAATAAGTTTGTCTTTTGAATGAAAAATAACAGACGGGAGTCTTCCTCTACTAGCCTATTCACTGTCGCTTAGCAACCAATACATGTAACAGTAGCAGCTCTGGGCATGTGCAAAGTGCAAATCTTATTGGTTGGCCGGTTTTGTTTGCAGTGCAAAAACTGTCGCATTGACGGCATGCGAACGCCGTTTTAAACATACGTTTTAACCAATTTAAATGTTTATTGGACCAAATTTTCACACCAAACATTTGTCTTGGTGTGAACAGGCCTTCAGAATTCCAATTGAGGAGGTTCATAAAACCTGGAGAAAACTAACCATTAGCATTTCCATTCATCTCATAGCAGTTTCTCGGCTGATTGAGGGAATTGTATCCAATTTGTATCCAAGCTCACCTCTCTTCCCAAACACATCCCACCATTTCCTTTCACTTTTCTCACTTCTACAAATCCCATTAAAGGCTTAAAAGGCCCATAAAATAGTAATAGTTCTATAAATCATGGTAGGCAGCTTCCCTAAAAGTTCCTGTTGCATTAGGGGAGACAAGTTTTATGTTATGGATGGAGTTAAAATTCTCTTGAAACATCATCCAGCTCTCACTCGATTATAAAAATCTACCCAAAATTTGATAAATGCACACAGTTAATAGTCCTCAACATCGTTTGCTCCAGCACTTCATTTTTCATGTCACTCCGTAGGATCTCTTGGCCCGGAGCGGAGGGGTGAGTCAGAACTCCCTCCACATCCTCCACATTCCTGTGGAGCCCTAGGCCTGAGAGAGGGCAGCCCCCTCGGATCAGCACGCCCGGACTCACGCTGACCTCCTAATGACCAGACTCCCCACTGGAGAACGCAGGGAACATTTGATCAAAAAACAACCTAATTCATCTCTAGTTCAAACACGAGCCTGATGCGAACTTGCACTCACCCTCCGTCAAGAGCTTTTTTACGAGCTGAATCCGTTTCAACTTGTGAAGCTTTATTCAATATACATCACAAAGCACTTTTTCCTTTACGAATGAGTTCCTCTAGAGGTCAAAGAGCCTTTTACGGCCCTTGTTCCAGTGAGGCATATCAGTGCGCCATTTAAACGATTGGAAACAGAGCGAGATGGGGAAGCTGTACTAAAGAGTTCAATCTAAAGCAGGCCTGGGTTTTATAAAGGAGGCTGTGACTTCACAAAGCTGCCTTTCATTCTCCCACGAAAGCACCAGCACCCTCAATTTTCCTCCCTGGAGGTCTGCGCGCTGCATTTTGTCATGTTGCGGATGCCGATCTACATCTATAGCTCTGTACTGAGTGCAAGAAAACTGAGCAAAGATTACTGTATTGGCCTTGTCAGGTGTGAATGCTCATGAACAACCCTTATAGAGGCCCCAAAGAATTCTGGGAACCCTGAGGTTCTGGGTGCCAAGTGATGAATGATTTGTCCACGGTGTTGTTGACAAGTTTTTAATGCAAAGCAAACTCAAATTAAACCCAAGGTATGGCTCAGGTTTCTCTAAGTCTATGGGATATTTTTCTTCTGTTTTATCATTCAATGGGAGAAAACCGTACAAAGTTTTGGCAGTTGTCATTATTATTCTTCTTGTTTGCTTTGAAGACTTTTCACAAAGCAACATAAACATCCCGTCTAACAGAAAAGTTAGTACAGTTAAGCCTGGATTCAACTTCCCACGCAACAAATATTGTGAGTGCGATGAGCACTGGCAAGTTTCCAGTGTCAAACGATTTGCCAGGCCACACTGAACGTGAAACTGCTGTGCGACGTGACAACTTAACAGCCAATTAGAAAATATTTGATGTTTAATTGAGTGCATTAGTGCCCGCCCAATTTTATATTTTTCCCATTCAATCACAGGTGAATCACAACATTACAAATTTCACATTTTCAAACCAGACAAAATGTTCAAGACTGTGTACATAAAGGCTTTAATAAGGGAAATAACTACAATCCCATGAAGCACTGTAAATGATTGTTAAAAATGACGTAGAGTCAGATATATATTTTTAAGGCCAATTACCCAATGGAGAAAATAAATCAGGTTTTTACTTCTTTTGGACTAATGAGATTTTTCAGTGGTGCGGAAATAGAAACAAACAATTGCCAAAATATGCTGTTTCTCAAACCATTCTCCACTTGAACTTGGTTACGACAAGGTGATTTCTTTTCAAATTAAAATAGGAAGATCTTAAAGGTTAAATAAGGGACCCACGCTTGGCGCACTATGGATACATTTGGAATTGGCCTGTGCTAACATCGCCATAAACCAACAAACTAATAGGTTTGCCAAACCTCATTACACTAAACTTTTTAAAAACCTCATATATTAGCCTGTTAAAGATGCATAATGCGGAATGTTGTAACAGTTTTGCCTTGCAGATGGCTTTGTTTCAGTTGTTTCATTATGATCTACTAAAGCAGCTCAACTTGAATTAACAAACATTAACAGGCCTCAAAGGGATAGTTCACCCAACAAAAAAAAAATTCTGTCATCGTTTACGATGTCCGCAATCAAACAGTTGACGACAGCCATTGACTTCAAAATTAGGAAAAAAATACTATGGAAGTCAATGACTGCCGTCAACTGTTTGATAGCCGACAATCTTCAAAATATCTTCTTTTGTGTTCAACAGAACAAAGAAATTCATACAGGTTTGAAACAACTTGAGGGTGAGTAAATGATGACAGAATTTTCATTTTTAAGGTTAACTATCCCTTTAAGGCCTGTTAATGTATGTTAATTCAAGTTGAGCTGCTTCAGTAGATCATTATTAATGAAACAACTGAAACAAAACCATCTACAAGGCAAAACTATTACAACATTAACAGCCTAAAATATGAGGTTTTTAAAAAATGTAGTGTTATGAGGTTTGGCAAACCTATTCGTTTGTTGGTTTATGGCAATGTTAGCACAGGCCAACTCCAAATGCATCCATAGTGTGCCAAGCGTGGGTCCTCGTTTCAGATCACAGCATGAGGCAGGTTATTTAACCCAGGGAGAGCAGCGGAGGAGGTGCAGGGGCCTGTTATCTTTAGAGGAGTGGAGAGTTTGAGTATTGACAGTAGCCTGGCTACTAAAACTGCTGGCAGACCCCTGCGAATAATGAGCCAAGTGGAAGCTCCCTTCAGCCCCAAAGCCGCCAAAAGCATCTCCACCAGAGATTCATCCCAGCCCCCCGCTGAAGAAAACACCAGCTGTACTCCGACAACTGGGAATAAATCGCTTTCTAGGGGGCGTTCAGGGAGGTAACCCCTTTCTGAGATGGGATAATGGTTTTATTAAACAGGATGACTTATTCATTTGTTTTTGTGAGGGATTTATTGTTGGAAAGAACATCTGTTTTTTTTAGTTTTAGTTACTGTACAAAATTTCTAACCAAGAAGAAGATCAAACAAATCAATGAATCGTTTAAAGTTGTGAACACACAATAAAAAATCTGTAAAAACAGACCTCAACGACTAGATTTTCTTCTGAGTGGCTGTTAGCACATTGTTATGCAGTGACTTGTGTGTTCTGGGTGGTTGTTAGAGCATTTACTGATCAATATTTACATCTTGAGTGTCAAAGGTTCAACGTAGCCACATTTCTAGCCTGCTTTCACAACCACTCAGCAAACACACTGATTTATGACTGATGGTGAGTGGTTAATTTAGTAACACTTTGGCTGAAGAGGCATTTCCAAACCAAATCCACTGCACATAAATTACAGCTACAACTAGGAGCCAAACACTGAATATTGCAAGAAAAATACCTGATGCAAGTAAAAATGAAAAATGCTAAACCACATGAACGTCAAACGTCGGATCAGAGGTCAGTCTTCCACCGTAACTCGACTCTCTCGTGAACGCGTGTATGGCCGTTACCGGAAGCCAGTGATTACAGTTTATAAAGTTTTAAATATGGGTATTTTTATTACAAAAACCCATTGTTTTCCTGCAGAAGGCATTTATTAACCCACTGGAGTCGTATGGCAATTGTGAACAGAAAAAAAACAAACATCTCTGGCCTGTTACATTATATTGTTTCATAGATGTTTGAATGCATTTAAAATGGAAATGTTTACCCACAGTGCATTTACATTCAGTGAAAGCAGGAGCAAAATCCACATGAACCAAATGAGATCTGTTGTGTTTTCCAACTAAGGCAACAGAATCAGCTTTGAGGGAGATGGAAAAATGAGCAGAAATAACAAAAACACAACTGCTCTGATGACCTCTACCCTGCCAGAAATAAGTCGGATCAAAGGGCGCAAGTTAAGTTTGGCTTGTCATATTTTGGACATGATAATGAAGGGTGGCAGGGGGCGGTGGAAACATAACAGGTCATCTCTGATTACACTGTGTGTCAATAGGTCAGGGGTCCTAAACCTGCCGGGTGAGGACTTCACTGCCGGCCGGTGCCACGAGTATGGAGCAGTCAAGAATCCAAGGACGTTTGATCTGGGATGGTCGCGAAAGGTCACGCCTGGCAGGATCTGACACACTCCTCTTGTAAAAACAAGCAGAAAGACAATTGCACTGACCAACCACACTGTAGAAACAAGGGATCCTAACAGCTTTTCTCCAAATAATTATTTCAATTCAAGTAGACATAACAGATACTTTCATCCAAATAACATTACAACTATTACTCTCACTGATGTTTAAGTACAACTAACCTTTACAATTGCAGCCAGTATTTTCTGTAACCATCCAGTAGTTTTATTCGTTATAACTTACGATTCAGGACTTCCAATGTTACAATCTAGTAGCAAAATAGCAATGTGCTAGGTTTGTTTGTGGATAGGTTAGATGTGTAGTAGTCTGAGAGTTGTACCAAGACAAATTCCTATCAACTTGTTGACATGGCAATAAATGTATTGAATTGAATTGAATTGAATTGAAACTAGATCTGAATGTTTCAAAAACTAAAGAGATGATAATTAATTTTAGTAGGAGAACATTGGCACTTCAACCTATTGTCATTAATAGCACACATGTGGAGGAAGTAGAGCAATATAAGTACCTAGGAACGGTTTTTGATAACAAGTTAAAGTTTGACCAAAATTCTGACGCAATTATCAAAAAGTCACACCAAAAACTGTTCGTGCTGAGAAAGCTTAATTCTTTTAATGTACAGAGAGTTGTTCTTAAGTCATTTTATAATTCATTTGTTGAAAGTATCCTGTCTTTTTCTTTTATTTGTTGGTTTTCATCATTGTCTACAAAGAACAAAAATCGGTTGCAGAGTATTGTTAACATATGCTCTAAAATTATGGGTGTTCCCTTACGAAGCCTTACATCTTATTACGAACAGCAGGTGCTGAGGATGGCTCATAAAATAATAGGAGATAGTACACACCCGCTGCATTTGGACTTTAAGTGGATGCCCCTGGGGCGACGTCTAAGGGCAATTAAATGTTCAACAAATCGCTATAAATTTACTTTTGTGCCTGAAGCAATATGTCTATGTAATAAATTTAGGTGATTTATTATTATTTTTATTTTTTTTAAGTATTTATGTATTTGAATGTATGTTATCAGTGTTTTATGTGAGGCACCATGTAAGCTCAAACTGATTAATAAACCTCTAAACTTATGTATTAACATCGAATTGGAGTTCGTGTAAATACAAATTCAAGCTGCAAAAAATGATAAATTAAGCAAATACATATTTTTTCTGTTTAAATAAACTGGTTTTATACAACTTAGTGCATCCCAAGTCATTATTTGTCATGCTAAATGCTAATGCTAATGTATGCAGAGAGCTCTCTGTTCAGAACCTTAAAATGGACACATTTTCTTGTCATCCACCAAAACCGACCTACAAACTGACAAATCTCAACACTTTCATGGACAGAAAGCTAAATCCAGAATCCAGAGAATGACGAAGCCACATAAGGGATATATTCTCAGCTAATGCTTGATGTACAAAATATGATGGCAGTTATTTTATTTGGCTTTGTTTCACAAGTTAACAAATATGAAGCTTTTATGAAGTATATTTTGTACTAATGTAACTTTGTAACACCCACATTACACAAGACTATTTGTCGCTGTAATACCACACTGATCGCATCCATATGTTAATACTGATTCAAGGAAATGCAATGATCTTGTGCATCCCATGAGAAGATCTCTATGTCTTTGCAAATCTGACTTTTGCAAAAGCAAACACTTAAGCAGAAGTAAAATTATACATGTTTATGTAGTACATTTGGTTTTCATCCTGTCATTTATTAAAAGTAGACCCATTCCTTCATTAAAAGCATAATCTGCTCTAGTGGTATAAACTTTACTATGTATGTTGAGGATATAAATATAACTGATTTTAATGAGTTAGCTGAAAGTCATAAGGACTCAATTAAAATATATATTTGACTTCATCTTGAAAGAGGGGATGTCTATCCTCTCAAAGAAAACTTTGCCAAATAAAACACTGTTAACCTGACTCAGTCTTGGTTGCATGATGATGAAAAGCATGTGATTTTTAACAGATGCTTAAGTAGATTGAGGCTGATATCCATTTGATAATAAAAACAGACATTATTCTTAATCAGAAAATTCCAGATGTACTTCCATTTTTAAACATGTTAATATCTTTTTCATGAAGCGACAGAGAAAAACAAAGTTTCTGCTCAAAATGATCTCAGATGCAGATCCCTGGTTCAGGAAGGAAGGATAAATAAATCTATATTAGGTTATACAAAGCTTCTTGCTGTGGATCTCCCCAGAGTCTTGTAAACCAAAAGAGCTCGAAAGACTAAAAATGTCATCTCCTTGTTTACCCAGACTCTGAAACAAGACCTCACTGTTTCAGTTTAATTGGCAGATTTGTTTAGCAAAGACAAATCTTCTTGAGTATACATATTTATACATAAGGGCTACGTAAGGATCAACTTCATTATCTCAGCAATATAGAGTTGGATGCTTCCAAGAGGGGGGAAGGGTTTAAATTTCTTACAGCAAGACTTTGCATGGACAAATAAACATCCCACGACATTCCTTAGCAACACAGCTATAAAGTGTCATGGCATTTGTGAGTTGAGGGTTTACAATTACGCAGCTGTTAAATGTAAAGCAGAGATCCTTTTGTTCATGTTCAAATAAACTGCAGCACAAATGCTGTAACACATCTGTTCCATACGGAAAACTTTAATTATATAGTGGATAAACACTATTCCAGTGTACAAAGCCCTTGATTATTAAAACACAGACATCAAAAGTGGGTTTATTCCAAGTCAGTAAACTACAGTCCTCAAACTGTAAATAGCTCTGGTTTAAAAACGGGGTGCTGAGCAGGTTTGTAGAAAACAGTCTTGAGGTGTTGGCTTACGCCCCTGATGGTTTTAAACTATTTATAAAAGGTGTTCAGAGCTAGAGATTTTCCACTTGACTTAAACTATAAAATGCAAAATAGTTCTAATAAAAGCCTAAACACATCTGCCCAAGTGAAAACATTGACAAGAGATGCCAGAGTCTATTTATAATTTAATTTTAGAGCTTGTGGTTTTACCAGTGGCAAACGCTGATGAAAGAGGGCTTTCAACAAGCCCTGAGGAAAGTCACGTCTCAAATCTTTGCTTGGCATATTTTTTTTCATTTTCTATGCTGCAATCTCCTCACATACAGTACAGAAACAAAATGGTAAAATAAACCAAATTTGGATTTCCTGAAGGAAATGGCAGCACTTAAAAGGCAGCAAAATAAAACGTTTTATGCAAAAATTATCCAAAAAGGAAGAAAGTTCTGTTCTAAAACCTAATTGGCTGCCTAATTAGTATTTTAAGGCGTCATAGGCACACTCACAACACAAAGCTTGTATAGAAACGAACATTATTCTACCTTTTAAGAGATTTAAACTAGATTCTTAAGCAGCAACTAGCTCATTGAAAATATTAATTTAAGATGGCAGGAGTCAAGAGAAATGATGTTTAATTTAGTAAGTGTCGATTAAAAGTCTATTTATGTGGGTTATGTATTTATGCATTTATGTATAAAACGTTTAATGCGTTTTGGTCGTTCATTTACACAACAATGCCGTTTTGAGGGCCTGAAAAAGCAAACTTTTGAAAACGAGTTTCAAAGTGCAAGTTTTTGAAAACGGTACAGTTATCAGTTCGGTGTAAACTACAAAAACGCGAATTTGTGAAAACGGTGATGTCATGCGCATGTGTATGACACCCCACAGAGTGAAGTTGCGGGAAAGCTTCTTTCCCTCCTGTCCTTCCTATGTTCCTTCTCCCCCCACTTCCTTCCCTTCACACATTCTTCTCTTCACAGAAAGATTAAATAAAAAATATAATGTTCTATGTCAATTCAAGTGAATTAACAGTCATGTTTGGTATCATTTAAAATGTCTCAATGTGACTGGTACAATGGTCTCATCTCCATAGAAGTAAACCAAACGGTAATAAGGGTTTAGAGATACTTTGCTTATTGGGTGTGCACTTTTTCCCAGTGTCCTTCATCCAAAATACCTCCTGTTCCTCGACAAGGTGTGATCTCCCTGTGTCTATAACTCTAGTCAATGCAAATTCCTATTGTAAGTTCATTCCCCACATTGGGGGATGTTTTGTCTTGGTCGGAGTACTTAAAGAAATTCTTCAAGAGGCCCGGGGCGATTTTGTAGCCAGATCAGCCTGTGATGCTGAATGTCCAGACACTCAGCATTGTGTATTTTTCTAATGTCAGGTACATATTTTACTCTTTATCTCTGATCATTTGATGTTATTGTATTGATTATCTTTGAATTGGATATGTAATTGGCATGATACACTTACCTGACTAACAATAAATTGTTACATTTGGATATATTCTGACTAACTCTGAAATTATTAACTCTAGTAGATTAAGGCTCAATCCCAATTCACCCCTTGGCCCTACCCCTCCGTTTTGCGCGTTCCCGTGAAGGGGTAGGGTTGTCTCGCTTCTCTTTTGGTTGGAGGGGGAGGGGTAGGGGGAAGGGCCAGATAGACCTTGAAACGAAGATTTTTCGGGACCACACTTCAAACGAAGGGGGATGAGAAATGTACCTGCATACACTGGCTAATCATTTTCTTTATGTCACATTCAATCTTGTGTTCATATTTACGGTCATGTTCTTCAAAGAAACGGTTGCAAAAAAATCACTAAAGTTCGTTAACAATATGACGCGTGTAAAAAGCAAAAGTTTGAAGCGAAGTGGACGCGCACCGCGCTAAACGCCTCATTCGCGCCGCAAGACCTCCAGACGCGCGTAAACGCGTCTTTACATTGACTTAACATTGAAATCACTCGCGCCTGACGCGCTATTCGCGTCCGGTGTGAACGCACCATTAGGCGTCGAAGATATCGTCATCTCCGTTGTTTTCTGCGAACTTCAGAAGAAAAATGCACACAAAAAAATAGCTGTAACTCACGCAATTGAGATGACTACAGCTGACGACGGCATCTTGGAAGTTTGTGATAAAACATTGCCGCATCTCCTGTGACGTAGGCACTAGCGACGACATATAATGACGTGTAACGGGTTTAGTAGTGGTGTCCATAGCTATGGTGGTGTCCCATTTCTTAGGGGAATATTTTCAATGCTTGGTTCTATGATAATTGTCGTGTTCTCTGGATAGATATAATCTTACCTTAATTAAGTGTGTTCAGATCTATGGGGACTAAATAATATATTCTATAATGAGCAAAGTGGAGTACAGCCGTCTAGGATATTAGTCAATCGCCTTTGTCTAATGACCGATACTGACAGGGATTGTTTTGACAACATTGCTGTCTGTACGCGAAAAACGCGAATGAAAAAGTTTTTAGTACATCGTTGTCGTGTAAACGTACCCTTAGACCAAAATGGATGGACAAACAACAGCCTAAACCTTCTTTCCAGGTTTTAGGGACCTGCATGCTCAGACCAGCTTAAACCAGCTAAGACCAGCAAACCTCCATAGGCTTGTTTATTTTCTTGGTTTTCAACAGGGACCATGACATGTGAACCCCACAAAAAAAGATGTCAAGAAAATGCTAACAATACTATTGTTTGTTCTAGAAACATTTAAGAGTGTGTCAAGCAAACATTGCAAATGAACCGTGACCACAAGCATGTGTTTAAAATAGTCCGGGGAGAAGTCTTATCTCTCTCAAGTGCCTCTAAAACACTGCACCCAAAAACAGGTCTCCCATGAACTGCGTTCGTCTGTAACGACTCTACCAGGCCTGCGTTCAGTCTACATTTAAGTGAGTGTGACAGTGGACTCAACGCAAATGCTTTCCAGCTTAACACACTTTAACTGGAAACACAATGCATGCTCTCAGCAATTTCTCAGAGACTTGTGATCAAACATTGGTCATGCGCAAGTCTGTTGGCAAACAATGCATGAACTGAGAGAGCACATGCTTGTGGTTGCATAAACAGACTAGCATGCGTTTACATCATCCGCCACCCAAATCTGACAGCACGGTACGATCCAGACGAAAATGTGCTGGCGGTTCAGTGCTATTTCCTTTCTGGCCTGTTATACAGGAAAGACTTAAGTACAGCCTGGGCTTTTCACACAGGTGCAGCGATAAGTAAGCATGTTCCATCCTCAAATGCAGCGGTAATAAATAAATAAAAACTTGGCTTCATTCCATGCAAATTTTGGGGGCTTGCCTTAGGGGCTGTAAAACACGTAGCCGCCGGAGCCAGTAATCTGTAGGTAATAATATAAAGCAGAAAAACATGCAAGGTAACATCATGATTCAATATAGACGTCTCGGATGGGTTCTGAGACTCACTGGAGCGTTTCCATTAGTAGACCGTGCAGGAACTACATAAATGTGACTGTGGGCATGATTTAGCCTCAGAGTTCATCTACAGTTATCCCTTTACAATGATAACCATCTTTAAACATGGACTCTATTAGCAGGTAATGAAATACAAAATGTCTGTATTCCTAAAATAAGAAAAATAATAGATTGCATTTGCAGTCCACAGAATGGAAGTACTGTACTCACCCAGTTCTGCTCCTTGGCACCAAGGCAAGCACACCCGGTGTGACGCAAAGCCAAATGGCATGTCAAATTGGCATAATTAGTATGATATAGTATGCTATTATGACCTCATCATTGAAGTACGCAAATATCGAACCACAGCCACAAGCTACATTGTGGCTGCAGCAGTAGGATGATTGGTAAAATTAGTAGAAATGGTTAAACTTGAATGATGGTGTGGTTGAAGGAGGGTTACATTACAGTTATTTCTGGACTGTTAGATCACCCTCATAAACCCTAATGTAGTGTCTAAATGGTTGGTCTATGCGGCTAATGTGGGGGAAGAAAATCCACGTCATCCATATCTTTCTGGTTGCAAACTTTCAAAGTGTCCTCATCAAGCTCAAAGGACCTGGCCTAGATTTATACAGTTCATATAAACCACACAACTGTATTACAAGGTTCAAGGGATTTTGTCCAGGGAAAGGTTGTCTCACCCCTTGCAACACATGTCCCAAGAGATTTAGATGCCATCTAATCCCAGTTACGATTATAAGTAAGAAGGTCTTCAGGAATTTAGACTTTTTTTGTACATGGCTCGGCATGGAGAGGATAAATTATGCATCCAACCTGGTTCCACTTTATTTCGATATTTCACTTTAGACATTCTACTAACTATGAGTAACTTTGCAACTTCATGTCAGCTAACTCTCATTAGAGTATTAGTAGACTGTAGTAGACTGTTAGGTTATGGTTAGGTGTTAGGGTTCGGGTTAGTAGAATAAGTTGACATGTAGTTGCAAAGTTACTTATAGTTAGTAGAATGTCTAAAGTGGACAATCGAAATAAAGTGTTACCTCTAACCTTTTATGCAACACTGCTGTAATTAGGAATGTTGAAGCAAGTTGGATCCTAAAATCTGCATGAAAGTGGTGCTCCAAGACCGAGTTTGGACACCCCTGGTCTAGACACATCAGCCCAACCCACTATGCCCGCCCACCCCGAGATCCCGTTTCCATTGGTTGAACTTTCAAATGATGTTGGAAAACACTGCGTCATGATCGCGACGTGATCAGATTCAGGAAGTCTATAGGACTTGGCTTTAGCCAATAAGCATTTCACATCACTCCGCGATCTATGCATTGTCTTATACTGCATTTGGCCTTGTTTGAGACCACCTGCTCTGAATAAAGACAGTCGATCTACTATGGTTTACTAAAGTTTTGCGAAGTTAATGGTGCCAAATTGTGGTGCAAAAGCATCATGTGTATACTGTGGAACAACGATCGCTTATGGGAATTTACATAAATTGACATCCCAGGTGTAATTCAGATTGTGGTTCCCATGTTCTATGCTGACAAAAGGGCAAAGTTAACGACCATCCGAATGACTGAATGGAGCTCTGGGAATATAGGGAAATGGTGACAGGTAGCTTTAGGAATGAGATAATTGGCCTCTGGTTTTGGATTTGAAAGGGAAACTAGATAGGACGCATAGTAAAAGCTTAAGAAACATGCCACGAAAGCATTAGTGAGGTAATGGCTGATGTTCCCACTAGGGCAATTGCAGCAGGGCGTTCTTAATTACAGTACAGCTGAATGCTTGACTTTAAATGCTTCAACTTTCACTGGCAGTCCAAACAGTAAGTCAAAGTAAGCTATGGTTACGGGGTGACATAATATCTGGCTTCTGTGTAAAACCCAGGGGCAGTGGTAATTGTTTTCAAAGCAAATGTGAATGTTCAGCCCTGACAGTTCTTGGGTGAGGCGTAAAGGAAAAGTTCACTAAAAATTAAACCATTGAAAATCTTCTTCCCTGTAGCTCTAAAATTTAATTTGGGGATATTAACATTTTGCACATTAAGTATCATTTGTGCCAAATTTTTGTGCCCTAATCATGGAACCGATGCAAATGAAATTCGAGAATGAAACTTTAGCCTGTACGCAATCTGCAGGGCTTTGCAGGAGGGTATTACGGATTTCTCAAACATGTCAAATCTCATTGAGGACTTCAGAAGTCTAAAGCTATGAGAGCCTCGGTGAACTCAAGGTAAAGAAGTCTTAGATTCTGGTGTATGTTCAGAACTGACAGCACAATGATTGAAAACACACTCAGGACACAAAATAACGGTTTCCAGCACTTCTTTTGTGCTAACATGGTGTGAGAATAAGCAATTAACTTGATGTGTAGGCCTCTGTGGCTCTGTTACAAAGTAGGGATATTCGCAGAAAAGGTCTTCTTAAGAAAAAAAAATACTGCCTGCAGCATCAATGAGATCACAAAGACTTTCGAACCTGGGATAAAGGTAGATCATGTCAACTCTGAGGTTTCCCATGACAGAGCATCCAGACCCTTTCAGTCAAGGTAAAAAATATGATAGAAACACCTTCTGGTTTTTTGCTGTATTGCAAAAAGCATTTGACAAAGCACTTCATATGCGTGTTTGAGCTAAAGGCACCTCACTATGAACAGGCTCCCATAGGCAGGACAATCACATAAATCTATAACATCAAACATACTATTTATATGAAAGAACAAATTAGAAAGAATGTTCAAAATGCAACATTTCCTATGGTGTAAATATACACTGAGCCGACTGGGAGACTTGACTATTAAGAGATTGAAGATAGATGAGACTACTTAATTTTCCTAAAGCAAAACGGTCTCAAACGGGTAATTTCATACTCACGCTCCAGCTCTTTAATCGATACCACATGCCAAACAACTCAATCAACGGACACACATGAGGCACATGTAACCCGTGAAGCGCCAACAGGGTCTGAGGATCACTATCAGCCTGACATCTGCTCTAAATGCCCACAGAATGGAACATATTTCATCATTGCCGCCTATAAAAATTCCTTCTTCATGAAGATATCCCCAGAGCCACCACGCAGAGCTCCCAACCACTCATTAAGATCTGTATTTGTATCACCGTTGGCCTAGTGACTGTTTGTAAGGTTATCTTTGGAAGGATCTGGACCAAATATTCATAGGTATCAAGCCAAACATACAGGTTCTTAAAACTTTAAATGAGTGGAAAGCCTTTAGGAAGAGCACAAATCAAATGCTTATTAATTATGCTCTGGAAAACTGTTACAGTTGGTTTTGAGTCAAAATAAACCCTATCCTCAGGTTAGCTGCAGCTGTCTGAAACACATGTCCCAATGCATTGCCTGTAATAATTACAATCGAAAGCACAAAGACCAATATGATTTAAATTTATACTTATTATTATTATTAGAAAATTAGAGTTAAGTCCAAAGTATAATTCTTTTTCCCCCCACGTATGCTAGGGTATGCGCACAGTCGAATGAGTATATATTAATATAATATATTATAAGTATACTCCACTTGATAGCTGAGAAAACGCAGGCTAAATTAAAGATTAGCTCATTATTCTTTATTAATGCTTAAATGAAAACACATTGGTTAGGGAAGTGAGGGAATTATTCATCTAAAAAATATGTTCCAGATACAAAATGTTCGGAAAATGAACCGTTGCAGCATCTGCAACTGCATCTGTACATTAATTTTGACTAGTTCCTCCGTTTGTCCAAACAAGCAACGATTGTGTTTACAGTGATGTACTTGCATGACTAATGTTCAGAGGTCCTTGGCTGTCAGTAGTTTTCTGCTGCTATATATGACCGCACAGATAAAATATACTTTAAATAGAACAAAAGTAACCTGCATCTCAATTCTTTGCCTTGACAAAAATACTCTATAGAGTTTCTCTGTGTGAAAGTTTAACATTGTAGACCATTCAAGAGTAGCCAGGGGAATAATTACCAATTTTGTGTGTAAAAAAAATAAAATAACATTTCATGGGTGTCTTGCATACACTTCGAGCTTGAACAAAGTCACTTCAAAAGCCAATAAGTGTAGGAAACTCCCTCTCTACAATTTACTAAAGTGATTTAAGAATTGTGGCGAAGAGGTGGGAACTGATTGGTGGAAACTCTTGTAAATTTCAGTTGAAAAAAACCTTCATGTCAAGAGTTGAGGAAAACAATGATTAAAGAGATGTTGAGCACTCCCATGACAAGAACATACAAGAAAATTAACAGGAAATACCAAAGTTACTTTTTCCACATACATTAAGGCCTGGAAAAACAAATGACATGATAATCCAAGTCTTTAGGGCAGTAAACACGGTAATATGGAACAGGGCCTGAGCTTACAGAGTTCATGAATCACACTTACTTCAGTTTCCACAGTTTAGATGTCGACGTCACAGTATCTATGAATGGGAGCCCTGTTTCTTTGACTACTGAACCAGCAGGCCAGAATGTGGCTTCCAGCAATTATACACATGAGTCACATCCTGAGTTTGAGTCTCCACATCATCCCAACTATTAGCCGACATCATCATCTCAGCAGACATGCTGAGACTACACACTGTCTGTGTTTAAAGTTGGTCTACCACAAGTGTAGGACTGTGCACTTTCATTTGTTAAATGATTCCAAACAAAAAGACAACCCTCCAAAAAAAAAAAAACAGAAAGGGTTCTATAAAGTAGTATTTGTCTATGCTCATATAACATAAATCTTGACCATGTAAAGCCTGACTTATGAAATAATACTATTTTTTTATTTATTTTTTTATGGATCAGTTTATTGAACCTCTAGACAAATATATTATATATATTTTTTTTTTTATAAAAAAAAAGTTTTCATGCGTTTCATAAGTTTTCATATGCTTTTATGGCACATATAGTATGATTTATTGAGAAAATGGAGCTCAAACTCAAGGAGGAAAAAAAATTTTTTCAGAGGCTCAAAATAAGCAGAAATGCAATTTGGTGCAGATGCTGATATTTATTTGGCCAAAAATGAAAACACATGACGGCTTGCAATGTGAATCAATGAGATCTTTATAACAATATAGGCAGAAATCAAACCAGTAAAGGTTTGATCATATTGATCATTTAGAAGACTTTTTGCATATAAAATATGATCCAGTAGGCCTCCATATCTGTCTGATCTACTTTACTTTTACCACCCTGCCCGGTCCCTTAGATCAGCTGAACTTGGTTTATTGTCCATCCCTCATTTCTGGTTGTCTACTGTAGGTGGAAGGTCATTTAGTGTTAATGCTCCTAAATTATGGAATTCACTACCTCTTACACTTTGTAATATCTTCTTCTTTTTCTTCTTCTTTGGATACAATATGCAGTGCTAGATTTATAGGTCAATTACAAATAAAATTGTCCAACAAAAACACAACAATGTTTCCAAATATTCCAACACTGGAGAGGCTATGAGGTTTATTTATGTAGCAAACCTGAGATCCCCTCCGCTTTTAGGCAAATCCCACAAGATTAAATACACGAGTGAGTGAAAGTGCAGGGCAAAGTGATTAGAGTGCCAATAATTTATCCAGTGTCTCCATCAGCCAACAATGGAGTAGTGTACTTTACCCCCTCACCATACAACTGACCTTCAGTAGAGATCTGAGAGTTGAGACTGAGATCAGGCCTCCCCATAGGGCCGTCTAAAGATCTCGAGCAATTGTCTTAAATTTAGGCAAATGAAAGAAACGGGAAGATCTGTCGGTTATGTAAATTTAAAACCAACTAAAGAACAGAAGAAAACAAACTTCAAAACTGGTTCCTAGTGAATGAATGCAGCAAATAAGCACATAACATATATATTTTAATGCCAATAAAATGAGAATAGAAAAATGGTCTCATCTGCAATAAAACTGTGAAATTACTTGAATAGGATTATGTTTGTGTCCAAAAAAACACATGGCTGATCGTTTTTCCATTCAAAATGTGCCATCCTTCTTTCCAACAGTCCTCTACGTCCCCGTACAACAGCACACTAGCATTCCGCTCAGGTACTTGTTGACGCCAATGTGAGCAATAACTTACTGTGGAGGCGTCCTATTACAAACAGATGCGGTGGATGTAGTGGAGTCTGTTCTAGGTCAGTGCAGGGTCGTGGAAGTTAAAGCCAACCTGCTCGCCATTTATGAAAGAGGCAATAAAGAGGTTTTGTAGACGTGAGATTAGTGAGATTATCTTAAAGGGATAGTTCACTCAAAAATGTAAATGATGTCATCATTTACTCACCCTAATGCCGTTCCAAACCCATAAGACTTTCGGTCATCTTCGGGAACTCAAATGAAGATCCCTTCATTGACAGTCTACGCAACTACCCCTTTGACACTTCAAAAAGATCATAAAGAGATCGTAAAACTAATCCATAAGAATTTAACTGTTTAGTCCAAATTTTCTGAAGAGACACAATCGCTTTTTATGATTAACAGATTGAATTTAGGCTTTTATTCACATAAAAACGTTCATCAACTCACACATCAGTTATAGTAAACGGAAGCTCAAGCATGACGTGTGAGAACCAATGAGATTTATTCTCGTTATGCAGCACATTTGAGCTTCTGCAAGAACCAATGAGGTTCATTCTTGTGTTACGCAGCACGTTTGAGCTTCAGCAAGAACCAATGAGGTTCATTCTTGTATTACGCAGCACGTTTGAACTTCTGGAAGAACCAATGAGGTTCATTCTCTTGTGTTATGCAGCACGTTTGAGCTTCCGCAAGAACCAATGAGGTTCATTCTCTTGTGTTACGCAGCACGTTTGAACTTCTGGAAGAACCAATGAGGTTCATTCTCTCGTGTTACGCAGCACGTTTGAGCTTCAGCAAGAACCAATGAGGTTCATTCTCTTGTGTTACGCAGCATGTTTGAGCTTCCTCAAGAACCAGTGAGGTTTGTTCTTGCACATCAAGCAAGTTCGGTTGATCTTCTGTTTATGTCCGCTGATCAATGTTTATATAAAAGCCTAAATTCAATCTGTTAATCATATAAAGCGATTGTGTCTCTTCAGAAAATTTTGAATAAACTATTCAATTCATATGGATTAGTTTCACAATCTCTTTATGAACTTTTTGAATCATCAAAGTGGTAGTTGCGTAGCTGCCAATGGAGGGACAGAAATATCTCAGATTTCCTCAAAAAGATCTTAATTTGTGTTCTAAAGATAAACAAAGGTCTTACGAATTTGGAAAGACATGAGGGTGAGAATGAATGATAGAATTTTTTTTTCTGGTTGAACTAACCCTTTAAGAAAGAAGTAGTAGATTATACATAAAGGTTTTCTTTCATCAGTGGAACACAAAAACACATGTTTTTCTGCATGTTTGCGCAGCTCCTTTGAATATAATGGAAACATCATTAATCAGTGGCTGTCAAGCTTAAAAAATGACAAAGAAAAGTACAAGAAAAAGTTTGCTTGACTCATGCGCTATATTCCAAGTCTTCTAAAGCCAAGCAATAGGAGACCAAATCTAATTTGCACTTCTGCATATTTTTGGCATATTAAGAAAATAGAACATCAATGACATGTATGGCTACATAAGATATGTTATATAATGCATAAGTAATACAGACTTTTATCTATAATACCATGCTTTTATGGTACCTTTTCTGTCTGTTTTGAAGCCTTGTGAAAAAGAAGTACACTTAAGCATGTACTTTTAAAAAGAATACTTATTACAAAATGAATATACTTTAATACATTAACTTCAAATGTAATATCAAATAAGACACATGCAGTTAAAATGATAACCAAGTACTTTAGTCAACATGCACTTCTTTAAAGCATGATCAAAAAGATCATTCAAACATTGGGATTTAAATGTTCTTTAAAGTAAAGCTTTTAATTAAAAGGTGCACTTTTTAAAACTATATTTAAGTGTGTTAAGAAACATAGTACAAGTACACTTAAGAGGCCCTTATTCCATCAACATGATCTTATCTGCAAGATCTGAAGTACACAAGTGCACATTCAAAAGAATTAAGCGCACTTCTTATTCACAAGCCCCTGGTGTTAATATGGTTTATGGAAAAGAGCAGCGTGAACATTCTGCAAAAATATTTTTAATGTTTGGGTGAACTATTCTTTTAATCTGCCAGACACTGTACACTTTAACTACACAAAAAGTTTAGAGGGGACTCCCCATGTCTCAACTGTCCAAAATAGAAACAATTTCCTCTTCAATGGCACACGTGCGACACACGCAGAGCTATTGTTTTGATGGATTTCCTGCCACTTCTCTATGCAGGCAGAAGCTGACTCCAAAAAATCAAGTTTACAGCAAAGGCTACAAACATTATGTTTACTCCAGTGAATAAATTTACTTTGACAGATAATGAAATCCCTGTGGGACCATTTACTTGACCATTTACTTCATTAACTATGATGGTTTTTTTCATGTTACTAAAACATACTAAAACATACTAGATAAATATTTGTAATGTTAAACACTGTTCTTCATAGACTCATATAGATGGAAACCATAATTTCATTCAAAATAAGTGCAAGAGAAGCCAAGAGTGATAGAGGAACACTGTTCCAGACTGCAGACAGCCATTTGTCAGAGCAAACAGATGTTGCTTTGGCCGCCGCATCCCACTTTCCACACTTTCTCAGGCTTTGCCAAAATTCCCCCAAGAGTCCTTTCATTCATCGGCTTTGCCCAACAGCTCTGGGTCTTTCCTGTGACCCCGCAGGACTCCTAAAACCAGAGCAATGGAGAAGCTTTATGGAGAAGCATTATGTCCGACACAGTTTTATGTGGGACTAAATCAAAGAAGATCCACCGATAAGGGACTAAAAAAGTCAAATATGCGACGTAAATCAAGATTAACGAGAACGGACGCAGAGTCGAAGACTTGCATATCTGCGACCTGTTGTTCATCTCCACTCTCCGTCTAGCGCAAAACTTTGGCCCTGTGATCTGGAAAATACAACCCCCATGAGATACACATCTGGCTCAATGAAGCAGCTTGCCTTTGCAGAATTTGCAGTCTCTTGGAAGCGCACGCAATTCAGTGGTCATGTTTTCTTCTTGGTAATCCCAGGCATGGCCATTTATTGTGCAATGAAATAAGGCAACGTGCCCATACATTCCTGCTGTGCTGTTATCCGCTTACGAGTCGGTCATCCAGAAAATGTTTGGCAGAGGAAGTGCCATGCTGTCTGGCTGAGCATGTTGATGGGCACGAACCGAACGTGTAGTGGCTGGGGAAACCTGACACACTCACACACACTCTCTTTCCAGGCAACGCAGGTGCACCGTTTGCTTAGTAGGCTACACAAGCACTTGCTTAGCTAGAATGAAGCGCTTGGGTAGTCACATCGCTTATCTATAGGAAAATATATACGACGGGTTCAATTACGTTATATTGGATTGTGCTGGGTTGATTACAAAGAAAATGGTAGAAAGACAATGCTGCCAAAGCACAATTCACAAGGCGTTTCCATGATGTTATCTGTCCTAACATTGGTGGGACCACAATAGATATGGGTTGGGCTTTGAGAGTTTCTGAAAAGACTGAAAGACAATAACAGTAACATTGAGGTCACAGATAGAACAGTAAACTTGTGAGTATCAAAATAGGACATACTTTTGGAGACACAAAAAACTGATAAAAAATAACAAAATAGAATGTCCTTTTAATTATACAGGTGAACTGGTCTACTGATAAAAGTGGGAAAGGCATAGGCTTTTAAGCATACAAGTTAGATATAGCCCGAGATAAAGATTTAAATAATAATAATAATAATGTTGTCAATATTATGAATAATAAAAGTTTTTATTATTAAGGATTATGTCAATTAGATATAGCCCAAAACATTTAAATAATTAAATTAATTTTCAAAAAAATAGCAATATAATGGCTTACATATTATTATTAAATGTTTTTATTGCATTGTCAAATGATTATTTAGTAAATAATGTGTTGGTTTAAGAGTTAGATACAGCTCAAAGAATAATAATAAATTAATAGAATTGTATTATTATTACAAATAATTAGAATTAATTATAAATAATAAAGGTTTGTATTGCAGTGCTATGATTATTTAGTAAGTACTGTCTTGAGATAAAACAATTTTAAATCTGTTATTGCATAAAAGTTGTTTGACTATAAATAATCATAAAATATTGGTTGTTATTAAAAGAATATTTAATTTTGAGACAAATATCACTGAAAACAATCATAAGTTTGGCAAGTAAGTCAGATGATTCACTAACCGCTGTTACTGATTCAGTGAAGGATTCGTCAGGCAGATTCAAATTGGTAATTCCTAAGTTAGTGAGTCATTTTGAACAATTCAACTGACTCATAAGAGTCATTTGCGCCTGAATCGAACTACAGACCATGTGCAATTTGTTTTTACGTGAGCCTGCAAGCTCAACTCAGTATAAGATGTGATTTTGCATGATTATTTTGCCGCACTTTCTATTTCGCTTAACACATGACAGATCTGACAGGACATTCTTGCTGAGCTTTGATCCTTCTCTGATTGGACTTGTTGATTAAAAACTAACTAACCAATGACAGAGCAACAGGGGTGACTGCTGGCACAAAACTCCTCCATTCATAACCCAAAACAAGCTGGTGCCTTTCCTTTAAGAACAGCAAACACACTTTAAGAAAAATATTTGCCTAGATAAATACTGATTGACCCAGGAAAACAAACACACAAGCTTGTCAATGAAGTAACAGTTGGCGTCTGTGGCCCCTGCTTCCAGGCCGAAAAGCCTCTTTATGCCAGGATTATGATGGGAAAGAGGGCTGTGTGGTTAAAATTTCAAAGAGCGGTGGAATGTTTTACAAATATCACCCCATATATACACACATAGACATCTCTTTATGACATTCAACGACCTGGAGTGCTGACAGGAATGTGTCTGATCTCTCGCCCTGGTCATCGTAGAACTGTGCCGACTTCATCTACTGAGTTCTAGCGCTTTTCTTTTTAATCTCTCCCTGGGCAAAGGCACATGTCTGATTTGGCTAGAATAGCCCGCTGCTCCCAGAATGTCACGCTCTGGTCCCATCGGTCTTGACTGCCAGCTAAGAGCTGTTCTAAATATCTCAATCTTTTTAGGATTTTAAGGGTTACAACATACAAAATGCAGAAGGTTTGTCTATGCGGTCTTCTGTGTATTCCTTTCTTTATGTGAACCTATTCTGCCTCTTTATATTTAAAGGGATATTTCACCTAAAAATGAAAATGATCCCATAATTTACTCACCCTCAAGCCATCCTATATGACTTTCTTCCAAACACAATTGCAGTTATGTTTAAAAATATCCTGGCTCTTCCAAGCTTTATTATCAGAGTGAATGCACTGTACGTCATGCGTCAGGTCAGAGGTCACTCTTCGGCCGGAACCCAGTGATTAGAGTTTATAAAGTTATAAATATGGATATTTTTCTTACAAAAATGTATCACTCCGCTTCAGAAGGCCTTTATTAACCCCCTGGAGCTGTATGGATTACTTTTATGATGGATGGATGCGCTTTTTTTTGGCTTAAAAAAAAAAAGGTACCATTAACTCACATTATTAATCTTGGTAGAGCCAGGATGTTTTTTTAATATAACTCCAATTGTGTTTGGCTGAAAGAAGAAACTCAAATAGTACACCTATATTGGCTAGAGGGTGAGTATATTATGGGATAATTAAAATTTTGGGGTAAACTAACCCTTTAATAAATTAAAAAATCAAAGCTCTGGATTTACAATATGGTCATGTTTGAAAGGCTAAAAGGTGTCAAATACCTCATAAAATTTACTGCTATGGTATTGACTGTTTTTCAGAAAAAAACACAAATACCATATCGAACTCCATTTTATGAAATAGCCTACCACATGGAAGAAATTTGGAAATATAAATACCACAATTACAGCAATACAGTATATCTCTAAAATAGCAACTTCATTGGTTTAAGAACCTTCCAGAATTATTATTATTTATTTTTTTATAATATTTGTATATGAAACTACCACAGATTTATAACTGTACTTGTGGTATTTTGCAGAAAATGGTTACCTTGGCTTTAGCCTAAGTGTGTTTGGTCTCAGTTACAGTTCTGTAGCGCTAGAGTTACATCGTGCACCACTTATAGACACTTAAATCGGGAAAGACTAATATGCATATGAATCATTTGAAGTTAACAGACTTATAGACACACGTTTTAGAGTGTTCCCCCTTCCCATCCCATCCCTGTAGGTGGCTCTCAGAATTGCGTAACAAACATGTCGTACTACAAATTAAATTTTCATGTGTACGACTTTCACCAATAGAAAAGGCTGTGTATTAAAACCTTTGTGAGCTGCCTACATAGACAACTGGTTAGAATAGGACAACAGCGCAAAAAAGGTTTGATTCTAACCTTCAAACACAGATTAACGCCTAAAAATGTTCGATTTTCAATGTTCTAACTCAAATTTAATTGAAGGAAATTCTTGATTTAACGTTCGAAAGTTCGTCCAACGTTATTGATGCCCAACATGTATCATTCAAACACACGTAAGACGCACAACAATGTTCCCTTCGAGCGTTCGAATGATGCTCAGAAGCGTTTCATTCAAACGTTCCTGATGTAGGCACTTCACTGTTAAACCAGCATTGTCTGTCGCATCTATAAAACTTGTACCCACCTTTCTGTACGCAAGCTGCAGGTAGTTATAGGGAATTCTTCTACTGAAATCCTGAAAGACATCCTCACTAACTTTATGCATGGACTGAGCTCCAAGTTTTCCCTCAAAGCATTCGTTTAAACAGTGCGCCCTATAAAGAATCGCTTCGAAAAACTTATCAGTCAGAAGGCTGTCAAAGCGATGCTCGTCTCTGCATTTCAGTCTGCATCTGATTTTGGTCTGGCGCACTTCAGAGAAACTGCTCAGCGCGCTCTCCATGTACCGCACCACATTGCCATAGTCTCCTTTATGAAAAGCCTCCAATCCGTTTTCATAAAGCAGGTCAAACGGTTCCAGGGTGGCCGATGACAGCAAAAGTGTCTGGAGTATACAAGTCAAAAAGCCGTAGAGTTTGGGGTTCACATCCATCTTCTCCGTAATATGGTGCGCAAAATAATGCGCTCCGAATGATGGATAAACAATCCCAATGAGCCTATGTGGGACAAGGAGCAGACTAATGAAAGTTACGGCTGAACTACCGTTCTAAGCTTCAAGGCAGTTTCGTTGTCACTCATAATGAATGACCAATTTCAAGAGACATTTCAACAATGACCCCCGTCCCTCCCATCCATTCTGAGCTGACTCCTCCCCTACAGCCCACACATGACGGAACCTACAATTGTTGACGACCCCCAGTTGACTTACTTTTATTGCATTGGACAGCGACATATTAGAGCTTCTAAATTTTAGAACATTAAACCGTGTTTTAAATGTAAAAGACGCGTCTCTATTACAGACTAAACACTGATGATTCACAGACAGAACTTTCCAGTGAGATCCTCACAAAGCCCTCAAAGCGAAGATCCTCACGGTTTCAACGTCTCCCTCTAGAGGACAGAAATCATACTGCAGCTCTCCTAAAAATATAATATTCATTATACGTTTATATCAGCCCATCACAAAATCCATTTAATTCAGTTGTTCAGTAAAACGTTTTAAATGAGTAGGCCTATGTGTAAGGAATACACAATCAGATGCTCAACTTAGCAACAATGTAAACAATTCTATTTTAAGCGTGAGCAAGATTATTCTACAACTTATGCCACACTAGCCCCCTTTGGCTTTACCATGGTAGTTTTATTAGTCAAACAGAAACAAACCAAGGAAGACTGGCCGCTCATTTTAAGAGCTTTGATTCTCTCGCTCCCTCCAGCGATGAAAGATTTATGCTGCGTCCGAAATCGAATACTTCCCTACTATATGGTATGTGAAAAACAGTACGCCAAAAGAGTATGTCTGAATACTCGAAAAACAGAAGGCGAAAGTCCTGGATGACCTTCTACTTCCGCCAGGATTCTGAAGGCCATTTTGTAATGGATGTCAATGGAGGAGAGGCTTCACTACGCTGAATAATTTGCATTTGTGAGGACATAGCTTATCATTTCATAAATTGACATGTTTCCTCTTAAACGTTCATTTTGGATTGATCTATTTTCCACCAAATAAGTGAAATCACGGACAATTGCGCAACAGTTATGATTCAGTTTATGGCACTTCTCATTCATTTCTATGGCGACTGTCGCACAACTCTGAAAGAAATTCAATGACGTCAAGGCTTTAATGTGATTGGTTATCAAGGCACATGTGATCCAAGCTAGCCATTCCGCTTTTTCCAATGGTAGGTTCCAATAATAAGACCATCTCTGGTGAACATTTGATGGACACTTTCCTATCCTGTGCGGCAACAGGAGCTGAATTTATGATTGCAAGTGAAGCGACACAGAGATGGTCTTATTATTGGGAGATATAGGGTCCGTGGCTCTACCATTGGAAAAAGCGTAAAGGCTAACTTGGATCACGTGTGCCTTGATAACCAATCACATTACAGCCTTGATGTCATTGAATTTCGTTCAGATTTGTGTGACAGTCAATCATAAACTGAATTATTCCTGTCTCGCAATTGTCTGTCACTCTTTTTTCGGTGTAAACTCTAAAAATAGAAGTAGTACAGTACCAACATGGTGGATGTAGTATGTCTGAATTTCATTCATAGTATCCATATTCATACTTTATAGAGCTTACTTTTTTAACGGTCGCGAAGTAAACTCAAATTCAAATATAGTACATACTCAGTATGTGATTTCAGATGCAGTGTTAGTGTACATTATTGACAGAGGATAAATCAATGAACACTTCACACTCTCCGAATATCATGCCTGAATATGCAAAGCGCCTCAAACGCCTTCTGATTGGCTAAAAAAAGAATCCCCGCCGCCATTTTATAGTGCGTTCAACTTTGTCAAGTGGGCGAGGGAAGTTTATTTGGACAGACCCTCTACTACTCGACCCCTTGATTTTGACAGAAGGAGCGAGTCAACTCAGTGGCTGCATCTGAAATAGCACACTTTCCTGCTATGTAGTAGGTGAAAAACAGTATGTGACAAAAGGAGTATGTCCGAATTCGCAGTAGGCCTACTCATAAAAGAGAAGGCAAAAAAGACCTGGATGAGTATAGAAAGTCCCTCTAGAGGACCAAAATCATACTGCAGCTCTCCTGAAAATCCAATATTTCAATATTGTTGACAGATGAGATATTGTGAAGACATCGCACCCTCCAAATGAATGAAAACCGCCCCATGTTCATATCACACCTAAACATGCAAAGTGCCTCCAAAGCCTTCTATTTACTTAATTTTTTTCCTGTGAATTTGTTTTTACACACCATTCTATAGGTCTGTATGTATGCTTGGGCTGTTGGGAAAAAAAATACCTTAAGCTGACTGTTATAGTTTATTGTATTGTTATCATTTTGAGTGAACGAGATGGAGGGAAGTTAGCGAGGTAAGGGCATAAATGATTGGACTTAAACGCAGCCCTGGTATAGTGCCATGGACAATGGTTAAATATACAGTTCTCTGAAATGGATTGTAATTGGAATCAAGTAAATATTTGACCCCTTAATACCACAATTAGAATCAGTTTCAGAGAGACATGTAAAAAGTATAAACATAACTTGACTATTGAAACTTCCTTTTTCAAAACCGGCATCCGACCAGCGCGGAAGTTGTTACTGTCCTTTTCTCGAGGCAAAGTATTTTTTGAATAAATGCAATACATTTGAATATGTATTCTCTCGTTATTTCATCTGACTCCATGAATGAAAAGGTTTTAATGATAATGTGGATCATTAATTGTGAGCGAATGTTTGACTATTCTTTTTAACTCTTTAATGAAAATAATGTCAAAGTCAGTTAGAATAATCAAATGTAACAATTTATTATGTCAGGTAAATGTATCATGCCAATTTCATAATCAATTCAAAGATAATCGATACAAAACATCAAATGCTCTGGAATAAAAAGAAGAGATGCGAACCCAACATTAAGAAATACATGAAGCTGAGAGTCTCACTCTCAGCCTCACGGGCTAATCTGAAGTACAGAAAGGCCCCGAACCCTTTGCTACATTCTATTATATAGACAGACCTCTTTCACATGGAAACATGTACTAACAAAAGAAATTTGCATTCAGAGTTGACACCTTTTGGGGGTAGGAGACCATTTGCCAGGAGACCACCTTCCTTTGTGTGCCAGCTATCTCTAAACTCTTAAAAACCTTATTACCTTTTGTTTTACTTATTTGGAAATGAGCCATTTTTTACCAGTCGCACTGAGACATTTCAAATGATACTAAGTATGTACAATACTCGATGTCAATCATTCACATCAAACTATACATTTTCTTGGGTGAATTCAGATGATCTGAGCATGAGAGAGAGGGGGTGAGAGAAGGGGGAAAGAGATGTAGATTAGGATGACTCGGAGGTGAGACTTTTCGTCTCGATTTTTTGTCCTCTCAGGTCTGGTCGCTCTTCAACCAGACTGTCCGGCATCTCCTAATTTCTCAATTCTTACAAGTGCATGTGGTGAAAGCAAACCTTTTTTGTGTAATTCTGAAATAATTACATTAAATGTTTAAAAATATTTAACTATTAAAAAAAATTAACAAACAAGCATCAATAACAAGCTTATATTGCATTGGCATATAATCTACAGTACATATAAGCCTAGAATCTTCCTCTTTAAAAATGTCTTAAAATAGTAAAAGTTACTGTTACTGGGACATGACATCACTTCCTCTGTGGTCAACACTGAACTGTTAATGAAGCAATCACAGCGTTCTTGTTTTATAGCTAACTGACTCAGAGGTCAAAGCTGAATGTGGAGACCCATCCCAGACACATCTAAAAATACATCAAAGCTATGAAAAAAAATGCTTTAATCATGACATAAAGCAAAAACTAAATCCAATGTATTTATACTTATCTATTAACACAATGCGTGAGCATACTGTACACAACAGTTCAGATTAAGTTCAGGTATTCAAATGGTTCTCGGGATTATTAAACATAGTCTTTTCCAGGAATCTTGGAGGCTGAAAGCTTGCTGAGATTTTTGTTGGATCGTAGGTGCGTCACACTGCAGGCGCATAAGAGCACGCCTCCGAATAAACAAAGCAAAGATGCAACAAATGCACCAATCAGAGACCTGCCGATCACATACCTGCAAAGACCCAGCACAGATGGTTAGTATTCATAATCAGTACTTTAAGTACATAATCAGTACAAAAAGACATGACAAACATGAAGCTCCGTTGAATACTAGGAACAATACGGGGAAAAAAACAACAACTCCTACCTATTCTGATTGCCCTTCTTAAAGAAATCATCAACAATTCCATACATAAACCAGCTGGTTATGCCCAAAGCAAACAGACCTAGAAAGAAAAGAAAAAAGAATGCACATATTCATAAGGTTTAAGTTTAACTGTTAGCGACATCAGAGGCAATTGTAAAACGTTTCTTATGTTATCTCACAGAGATATAAATTTAGGCTTTTTACTGTAAAATATATACAGTAAAATATTTTAACAATTTAAAATAACAGTTTTCAATTTTAATATGTTAAAATGTAATTTATTCCTGTGATGCAAAGCTGAGTTTTCAGCATCATTACTCCAGTCGTCAGTCGCATGATCCTTCACAAATCATTTAGTGCTCAAGAAACATTTCTTTTTATTATCAATGTTGTAAACAGCTGCACTGTTTAATGTTTTTGTGGAAATCATGACACTTTTTTTCCGGATTTTTTTCATCAATAGAAAATATTTGAAATAAAGTATCTTTTGTAACATTATAAATGTCTTTACTTTTGATCAATTTACTGCATGGATCCTTGCTGAATAAAAGGATTAATTTCTTCTTATTAATTTCTTCTTATTGTACTTACCCCAAAACCTTTAAAAGGTAGTGTATTATGTAAAATATATCGTTTTTTTTTTCCAGCAAGGATGCATTTAATTGACCAAAAGTGACAGTAAAGACTTTTGCATTAGTACAAAAGATTTATATTTAAAATAAATGCTGTTCTTTTGAACTTTCTATTCCTAAAAGAATCCTGAAAAAAGTATGTAAACAGTTTCCAAAAAAGTTTTAAGTAACAACCTAGAAATACAAGTTACTTACTAGCTACTATACTAGTTTCAATTTAAAGGAATTTTTTGATAGTATAAGAAAAATATTGGAAATCATGTTTAAACATCACTAGTAGTAGTGCTGTCAAATCAATTAATCGCGTTTAATCGCATAACATAACATTTTGTAAATGATTGGCTTAAAAACAGCCTGCCTGGATATATGCGATTATTCGCATACATACATATACATATACATATATATGTATATATATATGTATGTACATATATACAGTTGTATTATGTATATATATATATATATATATATATATATATATACACACACACACACACGTTTATGTTAGATGCGATTAATCGATTTGACAGCAATAAAAAAGTTAGATTTTACTCCAGTTTCTTTATGATTTTTCAAATCTGGGTTGAACTCACCACTACACACAGAAAGGATTCCCCCTGCGAAGGCAGCTCTGTCCTTCGACTGCTTGTTTTCGTCTAGACATCTCGTGCACCCGAGGCCGAATATGGCTACCAGCGCGCCAAGGCTTGAAATAGCGATGCTGATGATCATCATTACTCGGGCCAGCCGAATTTCAACTGCAAAGCACAGCAACAATCAGAGCACATCCGTTTAAGAAGTCAAACAGCAGATGGATCCATAAATCATTGGACAGATACTCACAAGCTTGATGAAGAAGAGAATTAAAACTTTTGCATTGCACGACAGACGAAGTGGATATTGTGCACTCCATCCACAGTCCTTCGTATTCATCGAAAAACACAGTTTCGTCATTGTCGTGTCCAATGACTTTCCATTCATTTGTAAATGTGCCCAAAATTAGGCCACATAGTCCAGTAATGGACATGATATAACCGAAGAGCTGAAGAGCCATTGATGAATAGAAAGACAACTGATTTCTTTGAAGACAGTCAGTACTCTGTGACCACTGTCCTGTCACTGAAGCTCATTGCAAACTGAGTAATCTGCGCTGCTATTTATTATCGGGAGAGTGGGTGTGAATCAATTGTCATGACATTCATGGACCGGACATTGGTCACATGAGTTCTTTGGAAGTAGCAGCTTTATTCCAGCAAAAATCTAGCTTGAACTCATCTAGTCATAGCTGTAGTGGTTTAAGTTTTGGGTTGGAAAACTGGAGGTTGTTGGTTAAATCGCCTATAATAAATAATTCTGGATAAACACATCCTTTAAAATATACAATTGCAGTTTTATTTTGACGCATTACCATCAAGGAGGAAGGAGATTGTGGCAAGCAGGACGAGAGAGCACCAGGCCTGGGACATTTATGTTGTATTTTTATGTGGCAGTCAACCATGAGGGGCTGCCGCTTTACATTCGTTTTGTGTTTATTTATTTTATGAGATTAAAGTTTCATTGAACATTGCGTTTCCCTCTTCCTCCTTCTCTGAACTTTAAACCTTTGTTACAGAGATGAATAACATTTCATTTGAAATGAGGTGAAAACTGTATAAATCAGCACATTCCATCTGATGATAAATGCATCATGATAAATCTTGTTTCAAAGACACACCTTCTGCTTATTCACAGATCAGTCCAAAAGATATATTTATTGTTTTCTACTCATAATCGTGTGTTGTTTCCTCCTCCTTTCTTTCGGGTGGTGATAACTGGAAATAAGTGGTTGGGTGGGAGGATGGCCACTAATATGTCGGGAAGACAAATCATCCAAAAATAGTAACAGTGACTAATACTATTGTTGATAAAAAGAAGTTATTACTGTTTATTATTTCTTAAGCTGTTTCATGATTAATTTACATGCATTCTCATGAATTTATAAGTGCTTCTGTCATTAATGTCAACGACTTTTAGCGGTTGTTTTTTAGATTTGACATTTTCTTTCTTTTTGTTATGTGAAGGTCACTTTAAAATAGACTGGGAAACGTTTTACAATACCTTCATCATATTACTTTTAAACACCTTTTTAAAATGTCCTTTTATGCATTTTATTATTGTAAAACTCCTTAAAATAAATACCCATTTAAATATATATTTTGCTACTTTTTTTGTGTGTGTGTGTTTATGTTCAAACACAAAAATTGTTTTTGTGACACTTAGAAGTAACTCCAGTAAACTATGGAGTGCCGCAGGGATCTGTGTTAGGCCCTCTGTTATTTTCAATATATATGATGCCACTTGGAAATATTATAAGGAAACATGGAATTAGTTTCCATTGTTATGCTGATGACACTCAAATATATATTTCATCAAGGCCGGATGAAAACGCTAAATTTTCCAAATTGACAGAGTGTGTTAAAGATATAAAAGATTGGATGACGCGTAATTTTCTTTTATTAAATCCAGACAAGACAGAGGTAATACTTATCGGTTCAAAAAACCGCCCACAAAACCTCGCACAATACAACTTTAACATCATAGGATGTCCTGTTACTTTATCCGCTACAGTAAAAGACCTGGGTGTTATACTCGATTGCAACCTGTCTTTTGAAAATCATATTTCATATGTTACAAAAACAGCCTTTTTCCACCTTAGAAACATTGCTAAGCTACGTAATATGCTATCAGTTTCTGATGCAGAAAAGTTAGTTCATGCATTCATGACCTCGAGACTGGATTACTGTAATGCCTTATTAGCTGGTTGTCCTGCATCCTCAATAAACAAGCTACAGTTAGTCCAAAATGCCGCCGCTAGAGTTCTTACGAGATCAAGAAAATATGATCATATAACACCGATTTTATCATCACTGCATTGGTTACCTATAAAGTTCCGTATTAATTACAAGGTATTGCTACTGACTTATAAAGCCCTAAACGGCTTAGCTCCAGTCTATTTAACGGATCTTCTATCGCCCTATAATCCATCGCGCTCTTTAAGATCACTAAATTCAAGGCTTTTGGTCATACCTAGGATATTCAGAACCACCAAAGGAGGGAGAGCATTTTCACATTTGACTCCAAAACTCTGGAATAGTCTTCCTGATACTGTTCGTTGCTCAGACTCGCTCTCCCAGTTTAAAACTAGATTAAAGTCGCATCTCTTCAGCCAGGCATTCATATAATCCCACAGTTCAAACTACAATCCGGCCTCTAGCTCATAAATGCCAGAGGAGAACTGGCCCCCGACTGAGCCTGGGTTCTCCCAAGGTTTTTTTTTTTTCTCCATTAGGTCACTTGATGGAGTTTTTCAGTTCCTTGCCACTGTTGCCTTTGGCTTGCTCAGTTGGGGATATTTTGGGGATATTTTGGGGATATTTAATTTAATTTTATCAATCAAATTCCTCTTGAAATAAACTTTGTTGTATTATTTAAATGTAATACTGTGAAGCTGCTTTGATACAATCTGTATTGTGAAAAGCGCTATACAAATAAACTTGACTTGACTTGACTTAGAAGTAAACGCCAAAACAGAAAGGAAGAAAAAGTCCCAGCGACACCAGAGCAATGCATGCTTGGCTCTTGCACAAAAATGTATTCCAGGCCTCAAGCTGATGACTGAGCAAACACATAGGATGTACAACAGTGCTAAAGGCACACCCTAAGAAAAATGTTTTTCACTCCTCCAATAGTGTATGATTGCAAAAACAAAAAAACAAAAAAAAAAATTCTATGGAGCAACATATTTTGTGTGAAAATAAATAATAAAAGTTGTATGTTTGTTTAAAAATCTCAGATATAAATGTATGAGGTGACAAGGTGGGACTTTTACCCCACACACAGGTTAAACCAGCATGGGGCAAAAATTATTGATACAAATACTAGCTTTACAGTTTTACGATTTGCGAGGGGTCACACATCAGTGGTTAAAGAGTTATTTAAGTAATAGATTTCAGTATGTACAAATTAATAATACACAGTCTGATTTAGAAACAGTAACATGCGGCCTTCCTCAAGGTTCAGTTTTGGGACCAAAATTATTTATTCTTTATTTAAATGACATCTTTACAGTGTCTACAATGTTGAAATTTGTAATGTTCGCTGATGACACAAATATTATTTGCTCTGGAAAAAATATGGATGAATTATTGCAACTGGTAGAAAAAGAATTAATTGTGTTAAAGAACTGGTTTGACTATAATAAGTTATCTTTAAATGAAAATAAAACTAAATTTATGATATTTTCTGGTAATAGGACTCATAGCAATGCTAAGTTACACTTAAATGGAGTTGAAATTGAAAGAGTCTATGAAACAAAAATTTTAGGTGTGATCTTAGATAATAAACTTAGTTGGAAACCACATATTGAATACATTAGAAGTAAGGTAGCAAAATCAGTAGGAATATTGTATAAAACAAAAATAAATAAAATAGGTTTGAGAATTATATATTCCTCCTTAGTAATGCCTTATTTGTCATATTGTTCAGAAATATGGGGAAATGCAAATAAAACAAATATAGCTGTATTAATTAAGATTCAAAAAAGAGCTATTAGAATTATTAATAAAGTAGGATATTGCGAACCAACTAACAAACTATTTATTCAAAGTAATACTTTAAAATTTACAGATATTGTATATATAAAAATATTGGAAATAATGTATAGAGCACTTAATAAAAGTCTTCCATCTGGTATTCAGAAATTATTTAAGTTAAGAGAGGGTAGATATAACTTAAGTGGTCTGTTTATGTTTGAATGTGGAAAAGAAATAATTAATGTAAAATCTAGATGTGTATCAGTTATGGGTGTGAAATTATGGAATGCACTAAAAGATGATTTGAAATTATGTACTTCTCTGTTTAGCTTTAAAAAAAAATTTAAAAAGAAAATTGTTAATGATTATTCAGTTAGTATGTAAATTTTGTTAATATTATGTAAAAAAAAATGTATGTGCAGTATTGTATAATTATGTATATTGTTTTTTTTTATAATTTATAATGCTGATTCTTCAGGTATGTGGTTAAATAGGGTAGGCAAATATAAGCCTTGGCTTCAGCCTACTCCTTTTATTTTTTGGGTTATTTCATTGTTAAATTTACCAGAAAAATCAAATCAAATCAAACAGTAGTAAAAAATATGACATTTTATTATATGATATGATTAATATCATATATTTTTTATTTCCGATGGTTTCATTATAAATATGGTGATTATCTCTAAGGTGGACACCCAACTAAAAGGTGTCATGAACTGCATTGTTTTATAATGTTTCCTGGGGTGCACTTATAATGTTAGTATGATTTTTACATAAAAATTGTCATAATTTAGAAATAAAAGGCTTTTTTCCAACCCTGATTTTAGCCCTCTGATTTCAATGCTGTGTTTGAAGGGGCGTGTCTGCTGTGAGACCTGATTGGCTAACATCTTTGCATATTAAATAGCTAGTATTACATGTTTAACTCTTTCGAAAACTTTTAGCACATTTTTACTATTACAGTTCTCAAGGTTAACTAATCATGAAAAGTGTTGATCATAGCATTATATTTAGATCTATTGTATTTAGATTGTGGCATGAAAGAGAGTAGCATGTAGCCGATCACAGACATGTTGAGCGCATGAATGCAGTGATCTCGTCATTGCAATTCGATTTCTGCACATTAACGAATGCTTTCATCATAACTAACAGGACAAACACAATGTTAATAAGATATTCGTTGATTATAACCTTATAGATAAAAGGGACTTTGTTATAACTGGAGTTTTGGCGAGAGTCCAGAACTCAGTCACTGATAAACTAGAGCTGTTTGATTGACAGCTCCAGCATTCTTTGAAAGCTTTCTATAGGCTATATAATTTAAAGGCACACTTTGCAGTTTCCGTTTTTCACAGTTTAAATAACAGATTATTTTCATCCTACTAAGAGAAACAATGTGAAGTTGACCGTTTAGTCACTGGTTTGATTTAGTGACACATAGATAAAGAACATCTGACTGTACATGAATCATTACATATATCAGAAATCACTGGTCACAGATCAGGCATTAGAATTAACACAGTTACTTACATGTTGAGGCAATACTGTCAGGTCCATATCGTAAAAGTCTGTTTGCAAAGCCTGCGCCGAAATTGTAACTGATTTACCAAATAATTCACGGTAAAATGTACAGTACTGAATACAGATAGCCTAAATAATGCTCAACTGAGACATTCACATTGTTAAAAATAAATAACCACTTTTCTAGCATCAGGTTCCTTTGGAAGGTAATGTTATTTTAATGTAGTGATTCTGCATCTTTCTTCTCTCCTCCTCATCTAACAAACACGCCAATCGGCGGGGCCAAAGTTGTAATGGTGAAGTAGGCGTTGATTTTCTTCTGAGGTCTTTCACCTTATCTATCATAGATAGGCACATTCCACAACGGGTTGTCACACTAGGCTTGCTGACAATAAAAGTCTGAAGTTTTCAGTTCTGAAACTTACAGGATATTCTTATAGTAGGCTATATATGTGACCCTGGATCACAAAACCAGTCATAAGTCGCTGTGGCAATCTGTGGCAATAGCCAACAATACATTGTATGGGTCAAAATTATCGATTTTTCTTTTATGCTAAAAATCATTAGGATATTAAGTAAAGATCATGTTTCATGAAGATATTTAGTCAATTTCCTATCGTAAATATATAAAACATTTATTTTTGTGAGTGAATGCTGCACAATCGCGAACATAAATGGACAACTTTAAAGGCGATTTTCTCAATGTTTCGATTGTTTTGCACCCTCAGATTCCAGATTTTCAAAAAATTGTATCTCAGCCAAATAGTGTCTTATCCTAATCATACATCAATGGAAAGCTTATTTTGTTTAGCTTTCAGATTATGTATAAATCTCAATTTTTTAAAAAAAATTGCGATTGCCATCATCAAAAGCGGTTGTTAAGAAAAGTGCTGAGTTTAATTTTTGTGCCATCTAGTGGTTGAAAAGGGAATAAAATCAATGGAGCCTTCTACCCTTGTTGAACTTTACTGTTTTGTTTCATCACGGAGTCATAATAATTATATGATTTCAGCATAATTGCTGTAATAATTTTATGATTTAATTCTGTTGAAAGGTAATAGCACACATCTCCACAAGTCTCATTCATGTCTGCGGCACAAATGGACAAGTTAGCTTTGAAGTTTAATAGGGTTTTTTTTCTTCTTCAAAAGAATCTAGTGTCATCTCGTGGTCCTTCCGTAAATTTTTTATAACTTGATTGTACATCAACTCATTAGACCAACCTTTTAAGCATTTATCATAATAATGTTTCTTACTGACTTATTTTTGAAAGTTACTAAAGATATTAGTGTAACCGGCTATACCCAAACATCGGTTACAAGTTCATGTCAAAACTCCCAGCATGCGCCCTACTGCCACCCACTCTCAAACCTGTCAGATGTCATTCCAGGAAAGACAGCCTGAGGCCCAACGACACAGTGCTATGGGAATGTCTGTGGCTTTCTCTCTTTTTATATCATACACTCAACACTATTCAAATGTGGAGCATATATGAGGGCTTTTATTTTTAACGGGAGCCATTCTCAGTATTATGAGATAGTTTTGGGTGATTAGACTTTCAGTACTTCATCACATAAGCCTACTTGTCGACTCTACTATAAGCATTGCGGAAACAAGAGATCCACAAATTTTACACTTTTCTGGAAAATGAAAATTCTGTCATAAAGTATGTCCTCATCCTCATGTAAAAGACTTTCTTTCATCTTCAGAAACAAATATATTTTTTAAAGAAATCTGAGAGATTTATGGCCTTCCACTGAAAGTCTAATAACCCAAAACTCTGACACAGCAAAACATTCATAAAGTGAGGGGTTCGGAACATGTGGAGCAAGGAAAGGGACTTGGTGATGGGGGGAAATGGGAAGAAAAATAAATGTTAATACTTTTGCGTTTGCTCACAAAGTTTTTCCGTTCCACCAAGAAACGTTGCGTTCGCTCGCGAAGGACCAGAAACGTTTTGCGAGCAAACACAAAGTTTATTGGGGGAATTAATGACAATTTAGGTGAACTAGCCTATCGCTTTATGTAGGACTTGAGTTCAAGATTCGAGTTTCCTTCCGTCAGCAAAAAGCAAAACTATAAACAACATTGTGGACTTATTTTCAAGTAGTCTGAAATGTATTTTTTTATTCAGCATAATATGTTTTTACACGCATATCCAACCTGTTTGAGTTTAATAAGCTCTGACTCGACACACCCTCATGTGACCACCTGTACCGGTTTTTCCTGAAGATGAGCCGCAGGCTTATCGGCCTGAGAAGAGTAAATGACGAGAATTAAAGGAAAGGCAATAGAGCTACATTCACACCTGCGAGCAGACACACCTAAAGCTTCCACATTTCACTCACCGAGGAGAAAGTGTTGAGGTGAACACTTTAAAACTGTCTGGAGGTTGTCACTGCTGAGTATCGGGTGTGTAAATATCTCTGTTTCAGCACGAGACTCGCGTTTGGACCGCCGTTGCTGCGTTTCTCTCAGGTAAGCACTTCATTCGGAGGGGAACGGTTTGCGTAACTGACAGCCAGTTTAAGTGACATAGTTGAATGTGATATTAAATACGATACAAAAAACCTTAGTTTAATACACAGAGCCTAGGTGTTCACGCACGGCGCGTTCTTGTTGTTTTTAAACACACACGCGCGCGCCGCGCGTCTCAGACTGACGGTTGGGTAGTTGCGTTGCGTTTTAAGATGGCGCGCCAAGTTCAAATAAAACGTTTTTTTCTCAATCTCAATCATGCGTTTCTTTTTTTATGGAAAAATACATGGATTTGTGTGACTCTCACTTTCATGGTCTAGTCTAGACGGAAGCCTAGAACCACAAGGAAGGAAATGCAGTGTTTGAGTCAAATTGAGTGTCACAGTTGTTTGACTGCTAAATCAGATAAGAAAAGAAAAAGATAAACTTCCATAAAATACAACAAACTGTAGGCCTAAGGGAGACAACAACTTTTACCTCGCGATTCATGGCTCTGTAATAGTCAAATTTATCTTATGTTCAAATGATTTTTTTTAATTCTAAATGCATATCGATAATGTATGTTCTAGGCCTATAAATGTGTGTCAATTATTTATATCATATTTATCAATAATTAATTTGATCAGTTCAGTTAGCTTTGTTGCATTTCACTGAATTTGTCATAAATCAGATGAATTATCGTCGTCACACTGGAGAAAACCGCTGTTCCTCGATCCTTAAAATATCAACCATTGATGCTCAAAGATAATTTTCTGCTAAGCTATTGTATTGCACACATGTTTGGGTCAAATATTGGCAAACCCAACGTTGGTTTAATTTTTTTTTTTTTTTTTTTAACCCAGTGGTTGTTTTTTTTTTTTTTTTTTTTTTTTTTTTTTTTAACCCAACAGTTGGGTTTGTCCATATTTGATCCAAACATGGGTTGAAACAACCCAGCATTTTTTTATAGCGTTGGCTCCGTAGCTATATTGGACTGTTGATGAAATGCATAAATGTCAAAAATGAAAAAAAAAAAATATATTTTTTTATTTCAGATGTTGCATAACACCTGTTTACTTGGAGTTTTTGACCTGCAGTGCACATTGCTAGGAATCGTGGCTGAGATGGAGACCAGTATTTCAGTCATTGTTTCTAGTAGTGGGCGCTGCAGATATTCAGCTTTTTGCCATAAATATCTGGAGTCATTTCTACAATCCTAATGAGATCAATGTCTAATACAATACACGTATGGCACATAAATGGATGTGTACAAGAAACACCTTGGGGTGCCGCTGGATGGCAGTAGACCGCAAGGAAAGTGACAACGGACAACTAGGATTTGCAGTTTCAACATGCAAGTAACCGTGAACATCTTTGGCATGTTGGTGAACCTGCCCTGGAGAGGCACTTGTTTGGCATTTAGACTTCCTCATTCATTTGTAATTAAATTAAATAAATAACCACACCAGAGTTTGATCATGCATTTGATCATTTATAGCGATTCGTTTTAAAACTTTTTGTAATTTTCCTGTTGTCTTAGGTTGAGTTGTTTGTTGAAGGTCAGTGACAAATAAAGATGATGAATGTTTCTGATGGTTTCAAACTTATTTTTCTACCAAGTTTTAATTTAATGAAATTGTTGTATCCACAAAGTAACATTTAGTCCAGTCATTTTAAGCCAAAATGGGGGTCAACCTTGAACAAATTGCAACAGAAGCAAACTCAATTGATTTTGTATCCTCAATATGTCCCGAGTAAGGAAAAAAAGTCCCGAAGAATCCCATTAGGGGAAAGTTTCGAAAAAGACCCAAATATAGCCTATTCATACGCCTACTCATTCTTTTTCTCACGTGAATTGGGTAAAAAATTTAACTTTAGATATCACCATGAAAATTACTGAGTTGATTACTTACATCATCAAGACAAACAAAAAAATGTATTACAAGTTTTTTTAAATTGTTTGTTAACATGGACAAACGGTGCATGATCTATGTGCTAATTTGCATAAATACCACAACAGATCTAAACATTGGGTATAATAGCCAGGTGAAAATGTCTTGTTGAATCTTGTTGACACATAACAATAAAATACAACTAAAATACAGTACTTTGTTATGCGTCAACAAGATTCAACAAGACATTTTCACCTGCCAATGTTTAGATCTGTTGTGGTATTTATGCAAATTAGCACATACATAATTAGATTATGCACCGTTTGTCCATGTTAAAAAACAAACAATTTCAAAAAACTTGTAATACATTTTTTGTTTGTCTTGATGTAAGTAATCAACTCGGTAATTTTCATGGTGATATCTAAAGGTTACATTTTTTACCCTATTCACGTGAGAAAAAGAATGAGTAGGCGTATGAATAGGCTATATTTGGGTATTTTTAGAAACTTTCCCCTAATGGGATTCTTCGGGACTTTTTTTTTCTTACTCCGCTATTTTCGGGTACGTATTGAGGATACAAAATCAGTTGAGTTTGAAAAACCTTTTTTCATAAAATGACTGGACTAATTTCCTTACAAAGAATTACATAAATAATCATTAAAAAATTTTCACAAACTGTAGTAGGTCTGTCAGGGCCTCTCTATGATATCATTTCCGGTTCCGGTTTTCTTTTCTTTTTGCCACATGACAACAAAATGGCTTCTTAGGTAGTGATTATATTGTATCTTCTTAAAATATATATATACACATACACTGAAACAATTGTAATGCATATATAGATAGAGGTAAAAAAATAAATAAAATAAAAACCTCTGAACTTCCTGAATTGACAGGAAGACCTTCTGTCAGGTTATATCCAGGATATTGCAGTTTATTTGAATCAGATATGGTGGATTTCAAATACTTCATTGACACAAACATACCCTTTAAAAGTAATTTATTTGGTATTTACAGTTGGCCAGTGGAAGCTATGAGAATGTGCAAGATACAAACACTTTCGCCGGTCACAAAAACGTTTCCAGCAACAGCTGATTGTAAAAGAAACTGGCATGAACGTCGTCTCAATACATTGATTGAAAACTTCTAAAGTCTGTCACTCAGTCACACACATACACGAACATTTACAATGGCATATCAGGTGCGAAAAGTTCAGTTTTGCAAAATTTTTGTAAACCATACGTTTTTTTTTCCCCCCAAGAACAAACCGATCGCATGACCATCAGATATTGTCAGTTTTACAGCAATATATATTTTTTTAAATCCCTGAATGTTAAACATTTGGCACAGACCAATCCAGCCAATTAGTATGATAATTGTAACATACAATTTTCTTTTCAAATACTACAGCGCACTGCGATACGCACCATGATATGCGCTAGATTGACACGGCACTGAAAGAGAGAGATATATGCACATTCATCACTAAAACGCACACATAAAGTGATTCAAAACTGATTCAGTAATACAATTGACAGAAAATGTTCTTAATCACCTTGTAAGCCTATTAGCCGCATGGCAACAGAAGATAATTTTCCCTAAAAGTTTATTGGCCATGCCTTTCATTGGAATGCACCAACACAAACTAGCACATCGTCATTTTCAAGAGCGCAATATGAGAGCGTTCAGCACTAGCGATCGAACACTGGTCTTAAATAGGCACTAATGCGATACAAAAGTAGCTGCTGTCTTAAGTTGTCTCTGTACAGGATGCTACATGTAACCCGCACAAACATATTCCCGTTCCCAAAAGCGAAGCGGAATGTAATCCCTTTAGAACTCATTTATGACAGGAATATGGAATGTAAGCAATTGATCAGTAAGGAAAAAAAAAATGCCCTGATAAAGTGATTCAGCAGTTTCCATGAATAGGGTGCAAAATTGGTCTTTTTCTCTGAAATAAATGCACACATCCCAAGCTCTTCACAGAGAACTATTAGATTTGCTATATAAAGTATTTTACATGTAGCTAGTATTATTTTGTATGATATCACACAACAGCAACATAATACTGTTAAACTCATTTGAATAACTAAAAATGCAACATTTGGTCTCAGACTAGCCAGCTCTGAATGATAGATCAATTTAGGCTAAATTTGCAAGTTATTGTATATTCATAGTTTTTTTTTTTTTTTTTTTTTTTTTTATAGAAATGAACAATTGCTAAAAAAAAATTAAATAACTAAAATAAAACAAATCGTTTTTAAATGATATTTAGACAAGTCCTAAACTGATGATGGTTAAACAAAAAGTACGAAAAAAGAAACCAAAACTTCTGCAGGTTCATCTTTTCATTGATTATTTGTTGGAAATTTTTTTTCGAAAGGTTAATATTTTCATTAATCCTTTGCTAAAAACAAACCGAACAATAAAAAAAAAGAAGCAAAGCAAAACAAAACTTTTCTGACAGTTCATCTTTTCATTGATTATTTGTTGGAAAAAACCCACACAAAAAGCAAAGCAAAGCAAAACTTCTGAAGGTTCATCTTTTCATTGATCAAAACAAACGAAAAAAAATTTTTTTCAAGAGTTTCAAGCCCTATTTTGTACACTATTTGTGGAAAGTGCCAGATAAACGCTGCCGTAGTCACTCGTTTGCTGGTCGGTTTTTATGTCCCTGCTTAAAGTAAGTTTGCCACCAAATGCAAAGCACTGTAAATCCGAACACTGAGATATAGCATGGATTGCATATGATGATGCAAGCAAGAAAACTGTTTACATCTGTGCCAACAGCAATGCTACTACATGCCTTAAAACTTATATTTTGGATTTTTATTGAATTATAAATAAAAATACATATATATATAAAAAAAACTGAGAAGTAGAGATGTGTTTTTGGCCATTTTTTTTTTGTTTCCGGACGACAAGATTCATATAGACCCCACGGAGTTCACATTCAGCCAGCATGCATTTGAACACTGGAGCATATTAGCAGGTCCTGAAGACCTATGAAGAAGATGAGATGATCGCTACGGACACTGCAGGAAATATCAGAATAACAAAGGCACCCAAAGGGCTGAGCGTCTCGAACCCTAGCAGTACGTGAGCCCACAGTGTGCATGACGAGTCTCTCACAAATGATTTGGAGGGCAAATGAAGAAGCATTGACGACCTCACCTTGATATTTGATTGGATTGAAGACTGAACCTGCTTATCAAGATGTCAAAGAGAGCAGGGCTGGAATTTTGCATTAAACAGTTCTCCAGAAATGGGATCACTTCAGTTTATGCCAGTCTCTTGGGATAGGATCGGTTGAAAGGGTAAAACAACATAATACGAATAAAAAATAAACTATATCATCTCAAAATAAATCAATAAATATAGAGCACAATTCCAGCATGTTTTCCATTAAATTAAAAAAACTAAAATTCTCTGCTGTATCCTGCAATGCAACATGGACTCAAGACCAGGCTTGAATATAGATGCCGAGAGGGATGAAAAGAAAAGGGATTTTTAAAAGAGCTGTGCAGTAGATCCCTTCCTGTCCAGTCATCCACAATAAGACTAGAACATGAGAAGCGAACAGGAACCGTCCCTGTTGCCCAGTAGTTGATAACTCCAGGGTAAAAGACTCATTCACAACACGAAGAGACGACACCGGCTCATCCGATGCGATGAGCCGAGAAACTTGGAGGAAAAATAAAATTAAAGTGTCAGTAGCTTCCGCCTTAAGCCTCATGAACTCAAAGTAGTTTCTGAATCGCATCCTTCTCTATTGATTCACAAAGTAAAGGGCCGAACGGACTCGTGATTGGGCAGCAGTGGAGGCTTATGGTCACTGTCTGTAGTAGGCACCTAAAAGAGAAGGAGATAAAAACACACATTTAAAACAAAATCTATCAAATGTGAAGTGACACTTCAGGTGCATTGGTGCAGTGTGAACCTTTGTACGCCGCCTCTGGTCTTGATGGAGGGCGAGGGGTGTACGGGCTCTCCACATAAGCATAGCTCGGGTTTATGTTCTCATAGTGCTGTGTAGGAGGAGGCGGCCTGGAACAAAGAACCGAGAGGAACATGAGACTCCTGAAGGACTTCTGATAGCGTATGGGTGTTAATGAGTCAGAGATGGTAGTACCTGACAGGTTTGTGGTTCCGCGCTCTCTGGTACTCGTCCTCTCTGCTACGCACCTCTTCTCGCATGCGTGGTCGTACTACTTCTTCTTGCCCTGGCTAATATGACAGAGCAGAGGAGAGAATATCAGTGGTGTACGCAGGGGTTAAAGCACAAAAAAAGACTAAGACAAGACGATGAGAGACGACACACACGTCATTAAATGATAACTGTGATTATATCAACACATGCAATATCGTTGAAGACGAGACTGAAATGCGTTTAAAAAAACTAACTTTTTTTGTCAAATAAAGGAGGATTGACTGTTTTTACGAGTGTTCATACTTACGGTTGCCAGATTTCAATAATTTAAACCCCCAGTCAAAGCTTTTCTGGTAAAAGAACACATTTTCTACCCGTTTTTTTCAACAGTATCTGGCAACCATGCGCACGTTCTCTCTACACTACTGAAGAAGCGCGTGTGATCTGAAAACACAGACAAGTAAGCTGGAGTTCAGCGATCTTCATTTGAGATTTTCTACTTAAATTAAAGTATCATTCAGTCGGTCTGTGTTCTGTCACGAGCCGCTTGCGCTGTTTGTGCGACTAAATCTGCCATCAAAATGCAGGCTGATATCCAGCAGTGTTTTTAATGTTGATCATATTATACGAGCAAGAATGCAATGTTTCCTGAATATCCACACGATTTCAAATGTGACATTTAATTTTATACAACAGTTCAACAAACAGAAGGGTAACATTAAGTGATGTACTACATTTAAAACAGGATTGTCAGTAGGCGTATTGCTCTAATTTGCAATGAAAGCCATACGAATGAATCTGTGGCTTTAAACGAATCGTGAGATTCATTGATCCGTTCATAAATACAGTCACTTACTTTGTTATGAATGAATGAATGACTCAACTCACTCAAAGACAGTGACTTACCGTCACCTACTGGCGATTTTAATTTAATATTTAAAAGCATCACTTCGTTTTTACCATCATTGCATATTTATTAATTTATAACATTGTTTTATTTAAAGCATTATTTATTTTATAAAGGTATTTATAAAGGTAAAAGATTAACTGGAAAAATCGATTAAAGGGGGCAAATATTGTCCCTTAATGGAAAAGGTGTGACTGCACAAAACCACTGAACTAAGGAAAATTCTAATTTCTCATAAGCTTAATTGAATTGGCCTAAAGAAAAATTATAAATTACATTTTTTGTCTAAAGACTACATATAAAATAGCTACCAAAATTAATATCGGTAACTGCAGTTTGACTAAAAGTTGACAAAAAATGCAATTACTTTTCGTCAACTAAAACTATGAAAGACAAAATGACTAAAATGTGACTAAGACCAATAAGCATTTTCGTCTGAAGATAAAAAAAAAATGGCTGCCAAAATTAACACTGGTTTCCATTTCTCCTCGGGAGGCTGCGTGAGCCTCAACAGCACAACATTGTTGCCATCAATAATAAATTTGTTATCCAATATCAATCGTAACAATAAATGTAATAAATCATTCTCTCTTTTTAGTGATTCCCTAGTTATTTTTTTTGTTTTTGACGTTTTAATCAGGCTAGTTGTCCGGTCGGGGCAGGTAAAAATCCACTTGTCCCGGACAAGATTTTAACATCTCTTAAAAAATGTTGTCTAAAGCTTCAATAGACCATAGAATTTCAAAAAAAAAATGCATTGTAATGTTTAAAGCGGATGTCATGAGAAATGTCAGAGACCGGGGGAGATTTAAAAATGAGCGGATCATTCATAAATCCATAAGATTACCTTTATGCTGTGAAAAAACAAACCAGAAGACCGAACACAACGATGCTTACCTTGTATTCTACCTCGGGTCGTCTTCTATCTATCACTTGCTTCTTCTCCTCTTTCGATCTCTTATACTCCCTTTTCTCTTCCTCCAATAGCAGTCGGGCTAATTCCTTAAATTACATTGCAAAACGCACAACATAATTAGGTTTGGATGTAACAACAACCTCAAATTTATGTGTGTGGGGTGGAGCCCATGCTGTACCTCATCTTTAGCAACTTGAGCGGCTCGTTTGTCAATTTGACTAGCCTGTAAAAAAGATATGCAGTTACTTTTTTGGATTAAAAACCACCAATAATTAAAAGCACAGAGAAAGATTCACTCAAGGTACCTTAATTTCTTCTTCTTGTAGTCTGCGTGCCACCTCCAAGTCTTTGAGCTCCTGGTCCTGTAGGTCTAAGTTGGCCAATCCATGTGTTGCTTCCTTCATGCCATACTCTCCTCTAACCTTTCGGCCTGCAGGGGGCATTAGAGGATATCAGCACAAAGAAAACACTACAGAACTACACTTTATTTATTCACACAGCAGCTCAAGAAGCCATTTTTATTTTGGGATTGAAAAGGAATGATCAAAAATGCAAGTTTGTAGCCGCCGTCAAGATTTAGTGCACAAGATTCCCACAAACCACAATCACCAATGGATAGGAAAAAGGAAATCAAGAGTATGCCTTGACAGCACTCCCACCACCAGATGGCACAGCAAAGTCCAAGAAGGTTCAATCAAACACGTGGACCCAGGTCAATACCTCTCTCTCTGGAGGAAGGGCCAGGGGACGGACCCTCATTTGAAGGGCCTCTGAGAGTGGGCTCCTCAAACACCTCATTAGGGCCTGACGGGAGCCTCGGCCTACTATTGAGATCCTCCCGCTCCAAGCTGTCTTCTGACAATCCTCTAGTTGGGGTGAGACTGTACTCGTCCAGTTCTTGCTCTCTGCTTTTGTGCCTTTCTCTGTTCCCATCTCTGCCTCGTTCCCGTTGTCTGTCTCTGCTAGCATGTCCGTAGCCATTCCTGTCCATCTCCCTGTCCACGTTTCTACCCCTGTCTGTCTGCTTGACATCTCCGCTAAACAGTCGGTCTTGACTTCTTGTCCGGTTTCGATCTCTTGGCCTGTCCTTGGATCTCTGTCCATCCCTTTCTCGTTCTCGATCCCTGTTCCTCTCCTTGTCCCAAACCCTATCCTGGCCGGCAGAGTAATCCTTGGGAGGTTTCTCCTTCTGCCGCACCACAGGCTCCGGGTCGTCCCATTGGTCTGGCTTCTTTCTTCGACGAGGTTCTTTGTAATCGAGATCGAGAGGTCTGTTTCTCTCTTTCGAGTAATCTTCCGGGTATTTCGGTCTTCGCTCAGGTGAGTGATACTCTGGGATCCTTTCCTTGCTTGGAATCTCTGGATGCCTAGCTCGGACGTGTTCAACAGACTCATATTCTGGATAACGACTACGGGGATATATTTCTCTGTCCGGCACGGGAGAGTTGTACGGGGAAAGAATTTGATTGTGTTTGAGATGCTTCTCTTTTCTGTAACCTGGAGAAGTGGAAAGGGGATTCGGCTCTTGCAAGTCTGGCGGAAGATACGGGAGGCTCCTGGCGGCTGCGTGAAAGCGAGTAAGGGAAAAGATGGAGTGCAGAACAAGGAGGGAAATAAAACTTAACCTGGTTAGTACACAAGGGTTAGTTCACTCTGGATAATGCAGGATGTAAAATGTTAAATAAAGCTATTGCTGACAAGTAGTACCAAGCCCTTCAAATGAAGAGGTTACAGCCAGGGTCCAGAATTAACTATGCCACACTTGCCATAATCAAGTGACTGGAGAAAACTGAAAATGTATTTTGCTAAACATTATAAACACACACACACACACATATACATATATACATACATATATATGCAGATATGTCTAAAGTGCATTTGACACTTGCAGAGTGTTAATTTTGGATCCTGTTTTTAGCAACTCCAGTAGAGCACATTAGAAAAGTCTGTTTGTGGGTTAGGTTATTTTACATACGGTAGGTGTTAATAAAAAGGCCCATGTGCATTTTCGTTCAGATTAATGCCAACAAACCAGGACTATGACTTTTTAGACTGCAAATATCTTGTTAACCCTCCTAAAAAGATTTCTTTATCACAGATCGACAGGTCAGGGGTTCAGAAACAAGTCTGATCCCCTCCCCACACATCACTGCAGAGACGCAACACAGGCCTAATTGTTAGCATCCTGGTGTGAGAACAGAGCTTAGCTACGCTGTCACGGTTCGATAGGGAACGAGCTAAATATACTCCTGCACAAAGATGCTGAATCTTTTATGTTGTGCCCTGTAGGCGGGTGCTAATCTGAGCTTATCATAGCAGGGTTCTTATGAACAGAATATCAACAACACGAAGAAATGCAATGCGTGCTGAAGTTTCACCTCTAGGGTTAGGGAGTTTTGGTGAAATGCACTCTTCATTAAGCACCAATGAATAAAAGGTTTGAATGATTGTTTAACGAGGCGAACAGACCCTACGGGTACGATACTGGCTGACCAGCAAGAGGCCCTAAACACATCCAAATGATTGCATGAGAGAATGATTACATAACACGTGAAAGCAAACAGTTTGAATGCAAACACTGGCACGCAAGGGCAGCCATGCAGGGCGGGTTGAGTTAACAGATGCAGTGTTGACATGAACAACTTGCATGTCCAGTTTTGTAGCATTAGTCACTAAATGGTTGCCCATTACGAATGCAACATGGTCTGCTGGTGCCGTTTGAGATCTGAGGCAAGAAAATCTTCCCACAGATCCCTTATGTTTACTAAACAAAATAAGCTGCACACTAACATGCGGTCAAGTTATTTGACATTTTGTTTAACTTCCCAACAAACAGATGAAAGTATCTGGAGTGCTTGGGGCTTGAAATGCATGAAATGTGTTCATTACTGTAATTGCTTCCTAAAGCATAAGTACTAGGGTTGGGCCGATAGACGATGCCATCATCCATCGCGATGGCTGACAGACATCATGATGTTGAGCTGGCATGATTTGTGCAGGAATGTCAAAACTTCAATGTCCTATTTTTGGACATAATTGGTCCTAACTAACAAAACTATATATTTTTTCTAACTTTTTATTGCAAGTATTTTTATTATTTTATTACACAAATAATTATGGAGATAAGAGATATTGATTTCAGATTAAACTGTTTTAAAATCGTACCTGTTTGTATCATATAATCCAACAGTGTACAAAACAATAGTCACAAAATGGCAGCAGCTGCATTTGTATGAAGTTACATTTTTAGTGATTTTGTTAAGTGCTCTTTTCATTTTTATTCATTTTTTTTGTATGAATGGTTTCAATTTATTTTTATTTTAGTTTATTTCTTGTTAGTTCACGTTTTTTTCACTGCTCAGAACAATAGCTTGGGAGTCTTAACTGGTTCATTGCACTGAATCAAACTTTACTGGTTGTATTGCATGTTTGCTTTTGTGTGCAACTAATGAAAACATGTTGTCTGTTTTTTGTTTATTGAATTTACTGGCTACCATGAAAAGGCACAGATTTCAAACTCCGTACTGTGGTAAAATATGTGATGCGGAGCCGTAGATTCGGCTAAAACCCTACAAATCCAGTATGTTTACTGATCCGAACACATTTTCTGTTCTCCAAACCTCATCTTTGCCCGACTGCACACCTTCCACCAGGGGGCGCTCTACACACCTTTGTCTTCATAGTACTCCTCTTCAAAGTTTTCGTCCATCTGCTTTTGCCGTTTTCTCTCCTCTTTCATCTCTCGCTCCTGCAGCTTCCGGGCGATGGCCTAGTTGAGCGCATATAAACATTCAAAAGAATGAGTGGAGCGAAACGAGAATAGCAATGATGTAACAGTCATGGGTGTGGTTACGTCTATGCCTTACTGATGAATAACACACAGAGAATGCGAGTTCTGAAGTGTTACAAACACAATCACGATGTAGTAACGTGACCGATGTGGGCGTGGCTAAATCAATGCCGTACCGATGACCGACACAACCCGAGTGTATGAAAGTTGTGAATGGCTGGAAGGCGGCCTGCTCTCACCTCATCTTTCTCTTCCTGCTGCCTCTGTTGTTCAGCCTGCCGGACTAGTTGTTCTTGAATCTCCTGAGCAATCTCATTGTCGATGCGTTCCCTGACAGGACAGAGGGAAAGAAAACACTTGAGTTTTCACACTGTGAGCTTCTCAAATCAGCCACCTTTCAATTCCTGTGTCTGAGAAGAAATTGCTCTTGGTAGGTGACCAGTCTCCAGCATTGAGTGCAATGGGTTACAAAGAAACATGTTATTATTATCTAGAGCTGTCATCATAATACATTTTGCATTTATTCACAATAAACCCGAAAACATTTTGCGCACCTCACACTTTTTTGCACTTTATTTGTGGCCTGAGAGCTTTTTGGCCTATTTATGTGTGCGGATTTCTGATATTCACAATAAACTTGGAATCATACAATACTCAAACCAGTATTATTTATAAACTTCTATAGTATTTATTAATGTTGAATTAGCTTTTAGTTTTCATTTTAGATTTTTATTTAGCAATTTTGTTTGTGCTTTTGTCATGTTTATTAGTTGTTATTTTTTTTAAATACATGTAATTATAAGTTTTTTGTTTTTGCACTTTTAGTAATTTAACTTGAATGAAAATATACATTAATCTGAAGTTTTTCATCTAATATTTATATTTTATTTCAGCTTTATTTCAATTACCAGAAATTATTTTTAATAGTTTTAGTTAACAATAACAACACTGAATAAAATATAAATTTCCTTTAAGGTTTTGTAAATACTGGTGTCTAACTTGTACTGTGTTCTGGTAAAGATTTACATGAGTTTGGGAGATTAATTCCCAAGTAATCAGTAATGTGATTACCGTTTATAGAGTAATTAGTAAAGCAATCCCATTACAACCTAGTTAACATAATTAGTTTGACTCAGACACATTTAGGACTGCAGAACTGAAGAACACTATCAGGCCTAACACTGTTTTTAAAAGAAGTCACCAAGGCTGCACTTATTGGATTAAAAATAGAATAAAAACAGTGATATTGTGAAATATTATTACTATTTAAATTAACAGTTTTCTATTGGAATATATTAGAAATCAGAAATCAGTCTAATGTGCTGATTTGATGCTCAAGAAACATTTCTGATTATTATAAATATTAATAATTGTGCTGCTAAATGTTTTTGTGGAAACCGTGATAGTTTTTTTTTTTTTCAGGATTCTTGATTAATAGAAAGTTCATAAGAACAGCATTCATTTGAAATAACATTATAAATGTTTTTACTGTCACTGATGATCAATTTGATGTTTCTTTGCTGATAGAAGTATTAATTTCTTAAAAACTAGAATGAGCGCAGATAGTGTGTATTTGTAACAAACTGATGGACGACTAAAATTCCTAACAATATCTTCTACTGTAATGTCTGAGCTGTGGAATGAGTCTCCCCTCAGGCTCATCTCTCTCTCTCTCTCTCTGCCATGCTCAAACTCTGATGATACCATCAGCTCAGAGACCTTGAGACGTCGCCCAGCAGGAAGGAACACTTTATCCGCATGTGGCATGAGCACAAGTCAAAACATTTTACAGCGACAGCGTACTACGAGACGACAAGGCCTTCGTGTGCAGACACAAGCTCAAAGCGCAGCAGGAGCCAAACTAAACTCCACATATTATCTGTATAAAGTGGAGACACAACTTTAAACAACATGAGTTATCAAGGACTGATAGCACAAGTGCACACACAGGTTTATGTCCATGATGTCATCCACTCCTACTTACAGTACACCTACTTATCTTAAGAGACAGCAAAAACAATCTGAAACCAGACGTCTGCTGCTGAGAGTTTGGGAAGGTCTGAGAAAAGAACGACCTTCCTCTCCACATTCTTTCCCAAACAGACACAGTACAGTCTGAACTTTAAACTCTACATGATCCACATCTTTCTGGTCTCATATAGCTTTACGTCTCACACGGGACGAAGAGGATTAAGTAAGTATAGTGGTTTTCAAAGGTCACTCACAGGCGGCGATGTTGTCTCTTGCTCTCGACTTTGGCCCGCAGGTCCTCTTCCTCCTGCAGACGCTTGGCCACCTGTAGGTCCTGCTGCACCAGACGGCTCTTGTGGACGTTGGAGGCCAGGTGGCTCTCGACTGGAAGAGAAGAAGAGGAGAAACCTTTTAGATCATTTAGATCAGTGGTCATCAACCTTTTCAAGCCTAAGATCACATCCAAAGTCCAAATGTAAACCAAGATCTACCACTTGCAAAAAATTATGAAAAAACAAGGCCACAATGTAGTTCTACTTTGACATTCTTTGTTGCCTGTTAGTCACTAGCAAAATATTTATTTAACTATACAAATAGTATATAACTATACAAACTGTCAACTATAATTCAACATCTTCAACAGTAATATAACATTGTTAAGTATTTCCACAGGCTTATTACTCATATACAAACACAATAATCAGTCAATTACAGGCCTAAGCCAATAATGTACTGTTTCACTTTCCCTTTTAAAACATATTTCAAACACTTCAAAATGGAAATACTCAGGTTAGTGCAACTAGCATACAAAATATTATGACAACAGTCATCCTTCAATTCTTCAAAAATATTTTCACACAAATTACAGACCTACATTCATTACCTCAATAATCAATCAATTACAGGCCTAAAACAATCATGTACAGCACTGATTCTCTTTCCCTTTTTCAACAACATAAAACACATAAAACACTTTTAACAATATAGCCAACAGATTTCAAACTAGCAATACTCCCTCACTCTGGGGACTCAGATGAGATTCTCTCCCCACACATATATTCAATGTGATGGCTGTGATTGCACACTATCAGCGCGCGGCAAAAATGACGTCATTGTAACAGCGCGCGCGCCTCCGCATCCGAAGATGCACGACTTTGAACCGAATCTGCCCGAGCAGACGGATATTACTACATATCATCACACCGGCACCCAGTTTGCGCATCTAAATCAGTTGTATGGTCTGGTTTTCCGTCTAAAACAGTTGCGTCAAGCATAAATGCCTCGTCTGTTTGGGGAGGTGCGCGCGCAGTCAGCGAAGGCTCGCGCTGCGGTGCCAGGCGAAAGTTTAAAGCGGTTGTTTTACAGACATTATATGTAAACTATAGGCTATTTGATTGGACAGATATACCCCTCTCCCTCCCCTAGACACCATTTACTACACACAATAGGCTCACACATGTTGCATTTTAAATTAATAAATCATAATGAATAAAAATGTTGGGTTTTTTTTCTCTGATTTTGAAAACTCTTCGCGATCGACTTAAAATGCTTCCAAGATCGACTTGTCGACCGCGATCGACGGGTTGGTGACCACTGATTTAGATGTAACAGACACTAGAGAAGACTCACTTCACACCATGTCTAATGCAAATAAATGACACAAAAGTTTAAGATTGTTTGTGTGTGTGTGAGATGTGAAGGCCAAGTATGGTAACCCATATGCGTAATTTGTCTTCTGCATTTATCCCATCCAAGTAAGAGCACACACACACACACACGGAGCAGTGGGCAGCCATTATGCTGTGGCGCCGGGGGAGCGATTGGGGGTTAGGTGCCTTTCTCAAGGGCACCTCAGTCACTTCCAGCTAGTACTGGAATCGAACCTTCAGGTTACCAGTCTGACTCTAACCATTAGGCCACAGCTGCCCACCTATCTTGAAATCTGAAGCACATGATTGGTTGAAAGCATTTTCATGCAAGACTGATATTTACAAAAAATTTGTAAGAAAAAGTATTTATAAAAAAACAAAAAACAAAACAAAAAAAACACTGAATAATCTTAAATCACTGAATTAGGTTTGAATTTTAACATTGTTTATGTAATAATAATAATAATAATGATAATATTATTAATAATGATAATAAAAATAAATGTAATACAATTATAAAATATTTATTGCAGTTATAGTAATTTAATAATTACTATAATACTATAAGAATTTAGTCATTTAATAAAATCATTATTATTACAGTTTTAATTATTTTAATAATAATAATAATTATTATTATTATTATTATGACTAAACAATATTAAGTCAAAATAATTCAGATTTATTATCAATCAATTATATATTAGGAAATTAAAACAAAAGCATTTTCACTCAAGTCAAATAATATCTAAATTACGGTTTATAATAATTATTAAATAATAATAATAATAAAAACAATCAATAAATTACATGGGGTATTTTTGCGCAATTTTTTTCCAAAGTTTATCAAATGTATGACTGTGGACTGAAAATTAAAAAGACAAAACTTTTAGTGACCGTGTTACATGATATATAATAATATGAGATGGTATATTATACATCTTAACTGAGAGCACATGCTCTGAGATGGCAATTAGAGGGGTCACATCAAACCAGTTGCCGTTTCAAGGCCGAGTCAATGTGCTGCATCGACACGGCAGTAAATCGTAGACATTGACGCAATTCTAGCCGACACAGTGCATCATCTTCCCAAAGTCTGAGCACTTTTTATTGATCCTGTGACTGTGAGCACACGTTATATTTGAGAACGTGTACCAGAAAGAAAAAAAAAATCCATAAATTGAAACATTTATGTGATAGATATAGCTCAAGTCAGTCAAGCCAGGAACGTTTTTTTGCGAGGAGCAATTTGAACATTACATTACGAGTCTGGCTTTCATTCAGCTGGGACGGTTTAGCACCATCTGACAGTGCGACTAAACAAAGTTGATGTGCGACACGCAAGCTGATGAAAGGTCAGGCCTGTTGATTTAATGATTTAACACTCCATTACAGTGTTGTTATTGGTAACAAAGTATTAAAACCTTTCATTAAAATGGTGACACTTTACAATAAGGTTCATTTATTAAACATGAGTTCATGTATTTACTAACATGAACTAACCATGAGCAATACGTGTGTTACTGTTTTTGTTAATGTTTGTTAACGTTAGTTAATAAAAAATACAGCTGTTCATTGTTTGTTCATGTTAGTTCACAGTGCATTAACTAATGTTAACAAGATTTGAATAAAGTATTAGTAAATGTTGAAATTAACATTAACAAAGATTGACAAATGCTGTATAAGTGCAGTTCATTATTAGTCAACTAATGTAGTTAACTAAATATTAGCTTAAAAAAAAAAACGTCATTAGAAATCTTGCCTTGGCAACTAAAAATAAAGCTGAAATAAAATAAATATCATATCAAATTTTTGCTTTAGTAACAAGTGGAAATTAAAGAAATTAGATTGAAGTACTAAGATTATTAAAACTTAAAATGAAACCTGAAAATATAAAAACAAAGGCTAATACAAAATATGAAGAAATACTATAGAAATAATACTAAAATAACTGCTCTACTGTAGAGAAAATAAAGTCTCACGGTCAGTTTTTTTTTTAGGACTTCTCATTTGAGATAACTCAGAAAAACTTTTTTAATAACTGAATTCCCCAAGAGAGAACTTGTGTTTCTAACACCTGCCCACATAAAGAGGGAGTTTTCAGATCTTTCCAGAACCATACAGTTGCAAGAACTTTTTGCAGCAACAAACTTTCTAAGATTTTTTTGGTATGACACAGATACCAACTCTTCCTGGAAACGGGAACTTCCTTTAGATTTGAGTGTCTTTGCAATGTTACATCCTTTCACAAAAACACGAGGACTGTGAAGCACAGCTGGAGGATGTCGAATCGGATGCTTTGTCTAACAGCCATCCACATTTTGTCTAGGTCCTTCACTGTGTCCTTCAATTGCATCGTTCTCACACACACGAGTGCTAATAAAATACACGTGATAGATGTGATCTCTGGTGAAGGTGTAAAACCTCACATTGCAGCAAAAGGGGAAGCTAAGTTGGGACTTTTCGTTCCACTGTGTTTAATAAAACCGTAAAAAACAACAAAAACAAAAACCATAAAGGCTTTGAATGACTCATTCAGTGTCAACAAACAGCTTCAGGATTACAGCTCATAAGATTCCATGCAATAACATTCATGTTAAAAAAGTACAGGTTATACAATAACTTACTTTCCTGTTCCTGAAGGTTGTGGGCCAGACAGTGGTCTTCCAGCACGGCAAAGTCCCGAACCACTGCAGACCGACAAAAAGAGATAGAAATCTGAGTATTTACTGTTAACAAAGAGTTACGTCACAGTTTCAGAACATGCAGGAAGTCCACAATGCAAACCTCAGGATAACAGGTTTAGGTCAAAACAACAAAGTATGAGTTAGTATTGGATTTACACAAAGGTTTAAAAGTTTAGGGAAGAAATTAACAGTTTTATTCAGCAAAGATCCATTAAATTGACAGTAAAGACATTTATAATGTTACAAAAGAGTTCTGTTAGAGATGCACTGATTTCTCGATAACCGATCATTCAGACTGAAATCTGCCGATACCGATAGTTTCGATTTTCTTAAGTTAGACATATTGCATCTTTTTCACACAGATGCAATATAACATGTTTTTCTGACCCCTTTTGACCTTTTGAATCAGGCCTGATCATTGGCTGTTTTTGACTGATAGTGAATAGAATTGCTTTTTTCGTCCGATACCGATTATTGGCCAATACACCGGTGCATCCCTAATTTCGATTTCAAATAAATGCTGTGCTTGATCTTTCTATTCTTCAAACAATCCTGAAAAAAATATAAAATATTAAAGCTGATAAATAATGTATTATTTCCTTCAGCTGAGAAACCTCAGATGCGTACTGTACTGGTCGCCATGATGGTTTTGAACTGCTTGAAATATGATTGGAATCACATTTCAAAAAAGGAAAATACAGTGCAACATGTGCAGTGCAAGTCTGTCACATAAGCTGCATAAAATTATAATGAGAACATTATAATTGTGTGCTTGTGACTTGGCTTTTAATGGTGAGAATTTAGTTTTTCTAATCAGGCTCTCAAAAATTATATAACATTTTTTATTTATTTAGATTTATCGGCCAATATATCAGTCATCGGATTTCAAAAAATAAAGAATTATCACTTTTGGCCCAAAATTTTCATATCGGTGCATCCTTAATTTTATGTTATTTTAACTGTATTTTTGATCAAATAAATGCAGCCTTGGTGCGCGTAAAGGCCGTGACACACGCGGTAACTCGTTCCCTAAACTGAACAGCCAATCATAGTAGTGTATATTTCAAATACATTTATTAATTTATTATTAATTCCATAAGAGCAGTGACGGACGGCTATATTCATAGCAAAAATAAAAAACAAAAACATACAATAACAACTAGGCAATATAGAATCATGTATAGTTTAATATATTATTGTATTAATCGAGGGTTCTGTATTGGTCTAAAACTGCAGGGCAACACACCATTAACACCTCAGTTATAAATATCTTGCGAAACTGAAACCACGTCTTCCACATTCGCCCTTTTACATGCTCTTATCTGCCTTTTTTATGTCTTAACCAGGCCTGATTCTGCACCTGGCAGCCTCCCGGCTACTGAGACACGTTTCATAACACAGGTGCAGAAGCGAAGAAATCATGTACTTAATTTGTGACTGGAAAAAAACCCTCCCTCTAGCCTCTGATACACGCTCTGATAACCCGAATCAGATAAAAGCCACTTTTGCATTTCAGTCTGCAAGAAAAAAACTGCATTACTGTTTCAGGGAATTGAGCGTAATTAATATAACCAAACACACGCACCCAGTTTCACACCATAATCAGACTGTGTGCTACAGTTGTGAGTGAATTTAGCGACAGGTTTAATATTGATGTGAAAAACTATTTGCACAATACTAATTTAACTAGCAATTTTCACATCAGTCTGTGTTTGTGCACTTAGCTTGAGCGAGACATGTGAAGACTAGAGGATAAGATTAAGCCATTGCTGCAGATTTGTGATTAAAGAAGTCGTCCATCTGCTGCTGATTAACAACTTCAGTGTTTCCAGGACAAAAAAAGCTGCGGATATTCATAGCGTTAAATGAGGAACCAATACCAAAATGTACATTTCACAAACTATCCTTTCTACTCTACTGGTTGGTGAAGCACTATTATGGCATCTTAATGCCCTATATAACGGCTGAGTAACATTGGTTTTTATTCTGTCATCATTAGTAAAAAGTAACAACTTCGGTACCAAGTCGGACCGGTCCACTGATAGACGCCTGCTTTCAAATGCTCCCGTCTGTATCTGTGAAAGCGCTCAGTCATCCATTCGGTCATAAAGAGCGTCATTGATGTATATTTACAACATGATTTTGAAGTGATGATCATTGTAGCCAATCACAGCCATATACGATTCCGTTCAACAGCGCTCAAAGAGTCACATTTTTTAAATTTCAGTACCGAAGTAGCTACTTTTTGACGAGTCTAGTCATCATTTGCTCACCCTCACGTCGTTCCAAACCCGTAAGACCTTCGTTTATCTTTGAAACACATATTAAGATATTTTAAATGAAATCTGAGTGATTTCTGTCCCTCCATTGGTAGTCCACACAACTAGGCCTGTCACGATTATGAAATTTGGCTGACGATTAATTGTCTAAAAAATAATTGCGGTTATGCCGATTAATTGTCAGTTTTAGGGCTTTGACGATTAATTGTCTGTGTTAGGGCTTTGGCAATTATGCTGATTAATTGTCTGTTTTAGGGCTTTGTGCTTCATTCATTAAATAATTGTGATGAATTTAATCCTTTGTAAGTTATCATTTTGCAGTGTAAGTTTACAGTTAACACCTTTAAATATTAAATAAATAGGCTATATTCAATAGCTATGACAATTTGTTTATTAAACTTAGTGAGTGTATAAATCAGCAGCAAAAAGTAATTTTTGAAAACATCTGCACAGTAATTTAATAAAATCTAAACATGTTAATAAAAACAAATGTGCACAAACCATGAAAATATGATACGCTACAAAACAGAGCGGAACAAAGCGCGTATGCGCATCTCGGGTGCAGAATGATGTGCTTAATGCAACATGGAGTCGCAGCGATACACAAGTGCGCATTTAAAAGTTCACGGCACAAAGCGAAGAAATGTCGAGGGCACAAATCCTAGTGTATATCAGTCCAACAGTTTATTGATCATTTGTTTCTTCACAGTTTTAAACTCCAGTTATTGTGCGTCTGATGCCAATTCATAGTCCTTGTGCTGTGTAGGCACACGGTAGCGAGCGAGTCATTTAGAAACAGCAAAAAACTCCAGCAAAATAAAGTCATTTTATGCAAATCCACAGCCCTTTATCTACAGATCAAGCATTATAACGTCAATGTCACATTGGAGAAAGTTTTACCGTGTATCCTGTCGTAACCGGACGACGCGCGCTGTTTGAATGCTGAACGGAATGATTGACAGCTGCAGAGTTTGAATGCTGAACGGAATGATTGACAGCTGCAGACGAGTTTGTGAACTTTAATTTAACAATGTAAATATACTACTGTCCCTCACATTAAGCTATGGAATGGCTTCAGATGACTTTGAATATATTGCTAGAAAACGTAATTAGTGCTTGACTGCTTGTCTATTTATTTTGGTTCATGACTCCCCCTTGTGCCGTAGGTCTATAAAAGAGCGCAATAATCGCGGTTGTCTGAAACAATCGCGGTTAGATCAAATAATCGCGATCAGACGGTTATTTAATTATCGCGACAGGCCTACAAACTACCACTTTGACACTTCAAAGCTCATAAAGAGGACGTAAAACTAATCCATATGAATCAAGCGATTTAGTCCAATTATACTGAAGAGACATGATTGCTTAATATGATCTGATGATGAGGCTTTTTTCACATTCAAACATTCATCAACACATTAGCTGTGGTAAACAGAAGCTCAAGCAAGTTCGCTTGATGTACGAGAACCAATGAGGTTCATTCTCCTGTTATGCAGCACATTTGAGCTTCCGCAAAAAAACAATGAGGTTCCTTCTTGAAATTCTTCCAGACTTCTTGCGCTTGATGCTTAAGCTGACAGGACTTAAAAGCACATGCAAATGATAAACGTTCACTCTATGATGTTAATCTTTGCAATTAATCTGTGAATCACATGATCACTGATCAACTACGATCCCTATACTTGACATCACACATCCTGAGATGTGACTATCGTTATATCGCGCAGCCTTACACTGAGGTTCATTCTGTTACGCAGCACGTTTGAGCTTCAGCAAGAACCAATGAAGTTTGTTCTTGCGCCTCAAGAAAGAACAGTTGAGCTTCTGTTTGTTTGCTGATCAATGTATAGGCCTATATGCGAGTAAAAGCCTAAATTCAATCTGTTCATGATTTAAAACGATCAAGTCTCTTCAGAAAATTTGCACTAAACCACTCAATTCATATTAGTTTTGCAATCTCTTCACTTTTTAAGGCGTCAAAGTGGTAGTTGCGTGGATTGTCAATGGACTGACAGAAATCTCTGTCGGGTGAGTAATTGATGACAATTTTTTTTTTCATTTTTTAAAGAGTTTTAATGGCCAATTTGCTGAACCTGTGCTGGAAACCCTTCACTGGGATCTTTCTCAGGTTATCCGTGGTTTACCGTTATGAGAAAACTGGAGCAGTTCATGCAGTTAAAAACTACTGGGTAAACCAATAGGCCTATATATGGGCCAAGTTGATTAATCAGACAATTTTTGGACAATGAGATAAACTGAGAAAAAACATTTTGCTTTCAATATTTTCATTGACCAACTGAATGAATGTATAAACATTTTATATAATAAATATATACTCTACTACCGTTCAAAAGTTTGTGAAATTTGTTTCTTATGCTCATCAAGGCTGCATTTATTTGATAAAAAATACAGTAAAAACAGTAATATTGTAAAAAATAACTTTTCAATTAGAATACATTTTAAAATGTAATTTATTCCTGTGATCAGCATGATCACTCCAGTCTTCAGGGTCACATGATCCTTTAGAAATCACATACTGATTTGCTGCTCAAGAAACATTTCTTATTAACATCAATGTAGAAAACCTGTTTTGCTTAATATTTTGTGAACACCGTGATACATTTGTAAGATTATTTGCTGTGTAAAAAGTTCAAAAGAACAGGATTTATTTTGAATAGAAATCTTTTTTAACATTATAAATGTCTTAACCATCACATTTGATCAATTTATTATCGCATCCTTGCTGAATTAAAGTATCAATTTATATCCACCCCAAAAAAATCTATATCTCTAACCCCCAAAAAAACTAGCTTCCACTTCAAAATAAACTGTATGCAAAATAGTTTAATAAATGTGAGCATGTGACACCTTACTAGAGCATGCAATACAGCCTAAAGCGACACAAACAATATGACATCAATTAAAATGTCAGATTAATTAAGAATGATGATACTCAAGGCACTACTAAGCACCGGCCGAGCAGCGACTGGCAAACAAGAAACAGCTATACAAGGAAGAGCTGAAAGCTACCCAAAGCAAACATGAAACCAACGCTGAACGCATCCCATGAGATCTTAGCAAGGCAGTAAAACCAGCACAATTTTTAAGCCTGCAAGTTTTCCAGACAAACATCCCCAAAATTGCCTCGATGAGCAAAAAGCAGCTGCAACACAACAAAATGCTGAATCCACACGCACGGAACAACTGAAAACAGAAAGCCACAAGGACATTCTTCAAGGAAAAACAAACAGAAACCCATGAGTGAGAAATGTGTCGTTCGTCTTCAAATATCCAAATCAACATTTGCATAAACTTGCACACTTTTATGCAGCTCGAGCACTGGCAGTACTAAATACTATGACATTGTGAAATTATTCTAAATTTCACAGTTGAACACTCACATTTTTTCGAATTAAATCAAAAAAATTCAATAAATCGAAACAAATGAGAAAACACATTTTCACTAGTCTTTCAATAGACTTTTGGGGTTCTAGGTGTATAAATAGGCTCAATGATTCACAACGCTGCCACATCTAGTGACCAATGGATTTCATACATATGCAAAGAGTCTAATGACCACTTTCCACGAATATGGGATACTTTGGTGTCTAATGGCCTTTTTTTTTCTTTTTTTTTTTTAAAGCATTAGAGACACAACGTCATGTTGTTTAAAGAGTAGTTCGTTCTACTCCTCAGCGGTCTCAGACTGAAAATGATTTAAATTAAATAAACAACTAGAAAACAACATTTGGTCCTTAATTAACTAGATTAATTGATTTTTGAATTTGAGCTTCATACCAATAACTAAATCTGAATGAAAAGTAGTTTGTTTTAAACTGAAAATTGTGAATTTGGCATGTCCCACCTGAAGGCAGTCACATTAGTGAAACATTAGTGGGAAAAGAGGATCCATTGTCTATTATCCATAAGATAACAATGAATAAAGAACCGCTTACTCAAAGGTCACTTCCAGACTGAGCAGCTTTTTATTGGCCAAGTTTGTGTTCAAAGTAGGTATGCACTGATACCACTTTTTCCAGAGCGAGTCTGATACTGACCGATACTTAGATGTTTAGCACTTGCTGATACAGAGTACCGATACCTGCATTTCCAATGCATAATAATTAACCCACCATTCATTTGCCAGGCCCGAATTGTCACTAATGCGGATTAGAAGCATTGCATTCAAAAGCAATTTAAAAGTGAGGTGGAAAAGAGGGGAAAACTATCTAATGAGTATGAGTACAAGAGCGCAGTATCGGTGCATCCCTAGTTAAAAGTTTAACAAACTAGTCTAAACTTAAACTGTGAAGATACAAAAATCAACACGGGGAAATTATTTGTCTCATGCAAATTTCCAGATTGTACGTATTTCTATTGAAATGACTGCATTTTGCCATTTGAATTTCACCTTATAAGTATAAATATGACCGCAACTTTAACCTCTTTTAATGCATTTAGGGTAAAATTATTTATTTCAAATTAAATTAATAACTAGAAACCAACATTTGGTCCCAAATTGCTTGCAAATACTAGGGGGCTAATATTTGGATTTCGGTTTCAGACCAATAACTGAATCTGAATGAAAATGCACTCGTTTTAAATTGTGAATTTTGGCCTGTCCCTTAACCTTCTCGACCATATTTCAGTTTAAATCATTTATTTTATATGAATCAAATAAAAAGGAAGTTTAGAAAACAACATTCTGTCTCCAATTACTATAACTGCTTATTGCACTTTTTAGACCAATAATTGACTCTGAACCTCAGATAATAAACTAACACGGGGGCAGAAATGACAAGGTCTGTAAATACTGCCACATTAATCCTCCCTAAGCATCAAATGAGGTTAAAATTAGTGGGTTGAAATCCTGCAAAGCAAGCTTTTCCTTTAATAAGATGATCAGCCACCAACAGCTTGTGTTGCACCACAGTCATCTTCAGTATGCAGATTTCATGCTGAATCTCAACACATGTGCCAGAATTCACACTGCTATCCGCCAATACACACCACACCAACTAAAGCTAATGTTAGCCATTCTACGCCATCTATTATATGATATTTAAGGCAAAACAGGTCAGAAATCAATCGCTTTCTCTTTCTATATTAGATATTTTAATAACGGCGTTTCTCACCGCTGACGACTCAGTATGTGTTGACGGAAATATTTCCGTACATGTTATAAAAGATGACCAATTTACTGAGCCATTCATATTTCAACACAGTGTAATCATATTTAACGTTTTGAATCATCTGACAGGACTCAACGACCATCTCTGAATGAAGCTCGCGCTCGTGTCGTGCGTTTAGATTTAACGTTAAATGCGTTTCTCTCTGCGCGAGACAAGCGCGTGCCATTCGCCTGTTTATTTGAACGCAAACACACAATATGTCTCGGCACGCGCACCATCATCTTCTTCATCTTCACTCACCCTCTTTTACGCCAGGCAGGTTGTTCTTATCAATACTGAAATCAGCCATGTCGTCGGCGCTTAATGTTTCTCTGGGGTTCTGAAGGTTATTGTTTGACAGACTGGTGGCGGTTTCCGTCAGATTGATAAATAAATCCGATCGATGTCTTCGGTAATGTGTCGCTCTGATTGGTTTATGTCGCCAAGCGATGTTTCTTGTCCGTCCGTCCCTCCCTCTCTCTGTACCCACAGCAGATGAGCGCACACACGAAACTGAGAAAAAGCTGAGCAATGTGTGTTGTGTTGTGTTTGCTACGGATAGCAGGGCGGGACATGCCACGCAAGCACGCGCTTACATTCTGACACGCAGGGAAGCGCGCGCGTACGCGAGCAAACAAACGCGAACACACCCACTGAACTTGCGCAGTCCTCGAGTTCTTTCAGTTCTCATGGCAGAACTAACGTATATGAATTTGTTTTTTTTTTTAAAAGCTATCTATATTCATTTAGGTTTAATAACGGCATATTTCGCATTTCAAGGTGTTTCAACTATAAAAATCTTGTTGTATGAGTAATACAGACCAACATTTTATATCAAAACACACACGCACACACACACTTGAAAAACATCATGCCTGTCCAAGAAAACGATGAACTAGGTAAATTAACAGGATTATCTGAACATGTAGACAATTTTTGGGACGTCTGCCTTTACATGCACATGAACTTAAATGACATCCCATTCTTAATTAATAGGGCTTAATATGGAGTTGGTCCACCCTTTGCAGCTATAACATCTTCAACACTTCTGGGAAGGCTTTCCACAAGTATTGGTAGTGTGTTTTTGGGGAATTGTTTACTATTCTTCTCCACTCTAAAAGGTGTTCTATCGGGTTGAGGTCAGGACTCTGTGCAGGTCTAGTTCCTCCACACCAAACTCATCCATGTCTTTATGGACTTTGCTCTGTGCACTGGTGTGCAGTCATGTTGGAACAGGACGGGGCCATCCCCAAACTGTTCCCACAAAGTTGGTTGCATGAAATTGTCCAAAATGTCTTGGTATGCTGAAGCATTAAGAGTTCCTTTCACTGGAACTAAGGGGCCAAGCCCAACAACCCCACACCATAACCCCCCCCTCCACCAAACTTTACACTTGGCACAATACAGTCAGGCAAGTCCCGTTCTCCTGGCATCCGCCAAGCCCAGACTCGTCCATCGGATTGCCAGACAGAGAAGCGTGAATAGTCACTCCAGAGAACACCTCTCCACTGCTCTAGAGTCCAGTGGCGGCTGCTTTACACCACTACATCCCACGCTTTGCATTGCACTTGGTGATGTAAGGCTTGGATGCAGATGCTCGGCCATGGAAACCCATTCCATGAAGCTCTACGCACTGTTCTTGAGCTAATCTGAAGGCCACATGAAGTTTGGAGGTCTGTAGCTATTGACTCTGCAGAAAGTTGGCGACTTCTGCACACTGTGAGCCTCAGCATGTGCTGACCCCGCTCTGTGATTTTACGTGGCCTACCTCTCCGTGGCTGAGTTGCTGTTGTTCTCATAATACCACTAACAGTTGTCCGTGGAATATTTAGTAGTGAGGAAATTTTACGAATAGACTTATTGCAACTGATCACGGTACCACGCTTGAATTCACTGAGAGCTCCTGAGAGCGACCCATTCTTTCACAGATGTTAGTAGAAGCAGTCTTCATGCCTAGGTGCTTTCTTTTATACAACTGTGGCCATGGAATTAGTCATTGGAACACCTGAATTCAATGAGTTTGAGGGGTGTCCCAATACTTTTGGCAATAACCGTATGTATATATATATAAAAAAGATATATATCCACATGGTTGTGCACACACACACACACACACACACACACACACACACACACACACACACACACACACACACACACACACACACACACACACACACACACATATAATATATAAATATAATAATATATATACACACACACGCACACATATAATATATAAATATAATAATATATATACATTACACACAGACACACATTATATTATATAAACAAACTTTTATGTTAAAATCGATTAATCGACAGCACTAATACAGAATATATCATGAAAAAGTTATCTTTCATGTTTTTCTTGAAAAAAATATTAAAAAAAATATTTTCATGGTAAATATAGAGTAACTCAGAGAGTATATTAATTGATGAAATATTATTTATGATTAATTTTAAGAAATATTATAATTACTTTTAAATTACTGTTATGTCATTGATGTTATGGAAATTGTTAAAAGCCTAAATATCTTACCCAGATTATTATTTATTTCTTTACACAATAGGCCTTTTAATTATGAAATGGATGTTCATGGATGTCAATGTTTTAAGTCTTCATATTCATATATCATATTGGAAAAGCCACCAAATTTGAAGAAAGATGCGTTATATCATATATATTATACTGTGTCCATCATTACACTGTTTTTGTTATTCTAGTCACTGACTCACACTTACTTTAAGTAAAATTAAAAGAAGAATGCCAAGAACCTTTTACCATCCACAGATGAATGATACCCAGTAGTGCTGGTGATTTACTCTTGTCCTCACACCGCCTCTGATTGATTGCTAGTCGTTGGCCCTGAGACCACATCAGAACATCAGTCCCAGCTGTCACGGACCCTCTTTAGATATCGCCCTCTGACACACCGTACGCCCTTCCACCTTTGATTTACAGAGATGACACATTCTCACGTCTTCACGCCTGATTAAAAGTATCCCATCTGATGAGCCTCCAGCAGTCGAGCGTTTGGTCAGGTACAGGAGCAAATACACACCAGCTTTTACTCAGTGCCATGGACAGAAAACCCTCAGGATGCCTTCTTCCACGTCTTGCTTTTCTACTTCTGATTGGTGCTCTCAACGTTCACACAAGAAGCCTCGCAAGTCCAGGTGAGTACATTTTTATTACTATTTTAAACTATGACAGATTGAAATGAAGTTCTTGGTTGGCTGATTGTAAGCTAAACTGCATATTTCCAATTTTACAGAAAACCAGGTTTTCCATTCAAAGGACGATTCTGACATTCAGAATCAGATTTTGGCATTTCTACTACGGAAAAACATCATGCCTGTCCAAGAAAACGATGCACTAGGTAAATTAACAGGATTATCTGAACATCTAGACAAATTTTAAATTAATTTTAAGCATCTTATAATATAAAAACCGGCACTTACTTACATGTTCTTGATGAATAACAGGGCTCGGGCTGTCCAGAAAAATCACAGAGCTGCAGGAGGTATGTTTAATTTTGCTTATGGGCAGTTAATGGAAAAAAAGTGTATTTTAAAGGGATAGATCACCCAAAAATGAAAATTCTGTCATCATTTACTCACCCTGAAGGGGGTCGGCGCAGCGCCACGTCTTTTAAATTCGAACACATTATTCTCTATGAGAGTACACACACCGGCGGCGCCTTTCGGCGTCTGTCCGCAGCGACTCAGGACCGTGTTCAAAAACCTGCCGCACCACAGAGCGCCATTTACATAGTTTTATATTAAATTTACATGTATGTGTCTCAAATCGTGGTTAATGTATATAAGGACTTCACCCTGTGCTGCAATATACATTTAGTTTTATATTTATTTACAGAAATCAGAAAATTGCTGATGTTATCGGATTTTCAGGTGAGAGTTGTCCTAGACGTGGCGCGGCGCGGCGCTGAGCTGCGCGTCCGGTGTGCGGCCCCCTTTATGTTGTTCCAAACCTGTATTGATTTTGTTGTTCTGCTGAACAGAAAAGTAATCTAAAAGTAGTTTGATTATATTACCTAAAATGTGTAATGTAATAGATTACGTTCCTAAATACAATTTTCAACATGTAATTTGTATTCAGTAATGGACTACAATTTGTAAGTAATTTACCGAGCACGGCAAATTTATGAATAAGAAAAAATATTATGAAAGCTAATTGTCAGAAATCCTCGTTTCAGCTTGCAGTCCTTCAAGAGGAGCTAAATCTAGAAAGAAAATTGGTGTCAAATGCAATAGAAAAAGAGAGATCTATGACCAGCAAAAGAGATGATGGTGAGCTTTACTTTTTTTATAAACACAAAAAAATGATAGCTTCAATAAAAGTGTCTGTCAAATGCATAAATACAAATGCTTAATTTTTCTATTTTATTTTTAAGCCTGTTTCTGGAAATACTGTGTTTGAGGATCTTAAAGTGAAGAGCCAGGAGCAAGAAAATCTGCAAAATAATCGAATGCCTTAAAGATGTATCAAACAACTAGAACATTTTTAGATATGAAATTATATATGTATTCATAATGTGTCATGATAATTATGATAGTCATTTAATAATGTACTCATGACTGTACTCTTAAAACAAAAATGTATTTTATTTAAATGCAATATCAATAAAAAAATCAAGTGAAACTGATTGATGTTACTCTTTCATCTCATTCTTTAGTGATCTTGAGCTCATAATTAAATGCATGAGTGAATATTTGTACTGGAATAATTTCTAAATAAATGTAGAACTGATTGTCCTCAGCTTTGAATGATATGAGCTCTTGCCTCCCTCTAGTGTTGAGACTGTGTTGAACGTTCCAAATGTGACGCATATTTTCCCTTACCATAAACATATGAACATATGAAGAGAGAGGATTACTGGCATAAAATAATGTCCATAAATAATTGAATTAGAAACACTCTTTAAGGAAATTCAAAATTAAACTAACTTGAAAATTGCCAAACAAGAATTAGGTTAAATGTTTATCTTTTTATTTTATTTTATTTTTGGATACTTTCTTTTCACACACAAAAAAAAGAAGAAAAAAGTAAAAGGCACTGTTTTAATTTTCAATAGGGACACCTCCTATTGTCCCAAATTGCATTATTAAAGATTTCTTTAAAAAACAAAACAAAAAACAAACATATACATTGGAAGACAAAGTCCTCTACAAATGCACATGAAACGATGCACATTAATATGAGTTCTAAAACTATTTTACTAGCATTCAACTGGCAAATCTGATAAAAAAAATAAAAATAAAAATAAACTTATCAGGACGGATGCAGTCTTCCATGTGGGCTGCACTGCAGAGCAAGATATGTGTAGAAAGGGAAGAGCTGTTTCAAAATTATGGTTATTAAAAGCATGAACGCATCCATTTCATTCAGACAGTCTTCAATACTTGCGAGAGGTAAGTTCAACATTGCTAATTAATTTGTTTTGGTAACATAAAGAATAGTTCACCCAAAATATTATGTCCTGTCATTCCAAACCTGTATGAATTTCTTTCTTTAGTTCCAAAGTTGTTTTGGACCCCATTGACTTCCATTGTATGGATAAGATTTCAATTTTTGGGTGAACTATACCTTTAAAGCATGGTCGGTCTTTTGGAGGGGAATATCAGAATAACCTTTTTAATCACAAGTGAAGTAGCCTATATATGCTGCAGTTTATTTTTCCGTAAAATAATTATTGGTCAACTGTTTAATGAAGATACGTGCTTTGCAAATATGTGATTCTTATACTAACATGTACCTATATTTGTTCCCTAGTTTGAGAGTATGTGGTTCACGTTTATTCTACTTCTGCCTCAGCTCACCCTCAGCGCTCACTGTCCCAGTGGGTGCGCTTGTAATAATAGGGGTGCCGCAAAATGCATTGGAGACATCAGCGACATCCCCCCTCTCGACCCGAAAACAACCTTTCTACTCTTGCTACAAAACACAAACATAAAGGTCCTCAAAGACCGAAGTTTTCAGTCGTTCTCTCTTCTGCTACGATTAATGATCACGCATAGCGCTATTGACACAATTCAACCAGAAGCCTTCTATGGTGCTCCACAGTTTCGGTCTATCAAACTGTCATCAAACCCACTCTCGGTCTTCCCACCCAAGGTGTTTAGTGAGCAGAGCAACTTGGAGCAACTGCAGCTAGATGGTAACCAAATAGTTTCCATTAGTTCAAAACTCTTCGAGGGGTTGGTCAACCTAAAAGAGCTGGATTTGAGCAAGAACCGAATCTCCCAGCTGGATGCCGACGTCTTCCAGAACTTGACTGAGCTGATTTACCTAAACTTAGCTGGTAACCAACTAAGGAACCTCCCAAAGACGCTTTTTCACAACCTACGTCAACTCGAATCTCTGGTACTCTCGTCCAACCGGTTGGAGACTCTGGAAAGTGGTTCCTTTGACCATCTAAGCAAGCTGTGTTTTTTATCGCTTCATAAGAACCAGATCCGAGAGATTCCTCCACGTCTTTTCTGGCACTTGCCATCCCTGCTCAACCTTTCAATGTCGGGCAACCAACTCCAGTATATTCCAGCAGAGAGTTTCTACTTCTTACCCAACCTGACCATGCTCACCCTCTTCAAGAACCCCTTGATCTCCCTACCTGACCAGCTGATGGGCTACATGCCGAGGCTCCAAGAATTGTACCTTTACGATACTAGTCTTGTCACTGTCCCTTGGAACCTTTTTGCTAACATGACAAACCTACGGTTTCTCAATTTACACTTGAACGACAAGTTGAACTTCCTACCAAAAGACCTCTTCTGTTGTCTGCCCAACCTGAATAAACTGTCCCTGAAATACAACGACCTTCGGGTGCTAGAGCCGGACCTCTTCTCGAATTTGACTAGTCTTGAAATTCTAATGCTTAATGATAACAAGCTTGAGTCTCTCCCAGCAACAATCTTTAGCAATACCCCAAGACTAGAAAAACTGGACCTGAGCCGTAACCATCTAAAGTATCTCCCCGGAGATGTTTTCACACACACAAGGGCGCTGAATGTTCTCTCTCTTAGCGGCAACTCATGGAAGTGTGATTGTAGCATTATGGGTATTGCAGAATGGATTCGCGACAACCCAAGGCTAGTCAATGACTCGGACAAAGGAGTAGCATGCTATGAACCGTACCACTTACAAAACCATTCGCTGCAAACATTGACCCATGCAGAGCTCAAATGTGGTCAGGTTGTTTCCCAGACAATGATTATGACTACAAGCATCATTTCCACACAGGTTCCTGCAACGTCAACCCCACAATCGTCTACGGCTTCAAGCACAAATGCAAGAACTACAGCGACTTCAACTGCACCTTCAATTACAAGCACTTTTGCAACAACAGCCTCTCGCTTTTCTCCTACTTCTGATCATATTTACATAAAACAAGGCAACGACTACAACAATGATCTGGCGTTCTACGAAAAAATTGTTTTGGATAACGGACCTGAAATTGTTCACAACAATCATTACGGTGGTTGGGTGTACCTGTGGTCTGTCCCGTCGACCGGTCCATTTAGTGGCTTCATGACGGCTTTGTACATTGTTCACTTGGTCACAGGTGTAGTACTGATTGTGGCCACCTGGTATGCATTGTATCGGCTTCATAAGGTGATGTGGATGTTAAAGAAAGTCACTATGGGAGACAATCAGAGAATAATGACTAGAAGAAGTCAAACTCTATAGGAAGCTTAAAGTTAAGTTGTAATTTCACATTATTATGCATACTAATTCCACTCTACACATATTTATGAGGAATACAAAAGTCTATCAAGCTTCTATCTTGCATTTTTTTAATTTTATACAAGTTTCATTACAAATGATGTTCAGCACAACATTTGATGTGAAAAGCTGAATGAATTTCTTGGTTCCAGGTGTCAATGAAAATTTATCTCATGGTTTTCTTTTCAATATGGTCTCAGAATTATGTATGTGTACACCGATATATAATGAGACTTGATTTTATGACATACTAAAAGCTAAGCATGACCATAAATGTGTAATCATTTGTGTAAGCATTCATGTATATTGCAGCCATTTACAATGAATCAATTGTTTCTTTTTAAGTTTTCCTTTCTGCAATCTTTTCATTTCAATGCTTTACATTCACAAAACTGATATGGACACACCCTTGGTAGGTGTTTGGAACATGTTATCTGTAAGACCAAATAAAATGTTTCTGTGCCTTGAGAGTGTTTTCTTTGCCATGTATGCCACCTGGTGGTTAAACAATACAGAGCAGAAGTTATAGGGCAAAATAGTCTTATGCTAACATATAGCAGCCAAACAACAATAATATAACAGCCTTTCCTTAAACAAATAAATTAGTTATTTTTAATTAGTTCGTTTTTTATTTTTTATTTCAAGTTTTAATTGTTTTAGATGAGGATAGACATCACACTGCAAATGATTTGCAAATATGCACACTATAAACCTTACAGGCCATTTTTTATTATTTATTTGTTTGTTTAAGGTTCTGGGGGAAAGCGTGACTTAAAGTGAAGTGTGCATTTTGTAGCTACTGTAGCATAGTTAGTTTAGCTTACCAAGCAATCATGTTCCAAGCACTGTCATCACATTCTTACCACTCCCACATGACCAACGATACTATCGCCTCAATGAGCCCAACGTTGACGTTTGATGTGATTATGAAACTCAAAGAAAGTGATTGTTAGGTGTACACCAATGAATCGCAAACCCATGAAGAATTTTATTACAACATTAGCAGGATGTGACCCGGTTCACATGTTTGAAACCTTAGAACGAACAAATGACTCTCCTACATTAACTACAAGATATTTTACACGTCAACTTTTAGTCAGAAGACAGACAACAGCTTCTCAACTGTTGCGCTGTGGGCGACCCGAGTTCGTCCTTATCATATTTATTTTTATAGGGCAACATAATCTTCAAATGTCGTGCTGTCATAGAAACAAGAAAATGATCATAATGCGTTTCCAATTCAAGAGTAAACATGAAAACAGACCTAATATTGTGATATTTATGAGTCATGGATAACCGGCGGAAGATTCGTAGTGTTAATGGCATCCAGAGATTTGTGTGAACATGTCCAGGAATGAAAACATCCCACTCTGTCTGCCTGGCGACCGTATATAGATTGGGAAAAGTCTGTCAAAAACATGAAACACAGATCATTCTGAATAAATACTTCCCGCCACCTCACGATGCCCAAACAGCTTTTCTCGAAGATTCGGATCTACGAGTTCAAGGATCTTATTCGGAATAAGAAACAACCAATGACGTAAACAATTTTGCTTGTCTCTCTGCATAGCCTACATGTAAACTTCTTAAATCGACTGATATGCTTGATGGATACAAAAGTGCTTTTTTTTTTTTTTTTTTTTTCATAGACTGGACGTCCTGTTGAGCAGAAAAAAGCAGAAAAACAATATCAAATGTGTTTTGGTTCAGAAAAATACTGAAATCTCTCATTATCAGTAAGTTTATTGTTATATGCCTACGTGTATAGATCAATTCAATCTGAAATCATCAGTTTATGGGTACTTGATGCATAAGTAGTATATTTTTAGGTCAAACAGTATATGAATGTATACTATAGGAGAAAGTGTTGTTGCCTTTATAGAAAATTTTAAATGGTTTTTCGGTGTGACAATTTTATTTATTTAATTTACAGAAATTTTGGTTAAAACAGTACAAATGTCCATGTAGTCTTAATAAAATTAGAAAAATGTGGGTAAATAAAAACAAATAAGCACCACAGGTCATTTAAATAAAAAAAAATTGTCAAATGTATTTAAAAGTGTTTTATATTACTATGGATGGCATAAATATTTTATTTTAGGAACTAAACTTCTTCATCTTTTTAAGACAGGACCGTTTGACACATGGGCCAAAGCTTGCTGATCTGCTAGAAAATAGAGGTTAGTTCAACCACTCTTCAACACACTTTCTTTATCCATTGAACTTTTGCATTACACTAAAGGTTCTTAGGGAAAAAAGTTTTTTTATGGTGTGTTCACACTTCTTTCTGGTCTTTTGGTCCAGACCAAAAAGAAAAAAGTCCTGAGCATAGTTTTCACACAGTCATTTTAAAACTGAACCTAAAGATACAAAAACAACAACAACAACAACGAATTTAAGGACGTATATTTTGTGACAGAACTTACAGAATATCCAAAACAATGCCATGTTCCCGTCTAAATGCGTTTGATGTATGTGCGTACATATGATGGTATTTTTTACCAGCTGAGAACCTATAAAGCTGAAGAGCTTATAAAACATAAAGGAGTCAAAACATCACCAGGACTTCCTACGTTGCACATAGACGAAGATCTGCTGCAAGGAGAAGCGGTTCTGACACCTGTACCGAACTGTAATGGGCTCATATGCTTGAGCATTCTGTCCTTTTAGGGTGGCATCTTGTGACATCACTTCCTGTTTTTGGTTAGTTTAGATGTCTTAGGTCCACCTTTTCAGTTTTCTTGATCTGCTTGTTTGGTGCGCACCAAGGTTTGGACAGCAGCGTTCACACTTATTCAGATGTTCACACTTGGCAGGTTTGGTTGGATTAAAACGAACTGCGATTGCTCTGTTAGTGCGGTTCATTTGAATAAGTGTGAGCGCTGCCATCTGAACCCTGGTGCACATCAAACAAGTGGACTGAGACTGCTGAAAAGATTGGTCTCAGTCCTCTTTCAAATGAACTCTGGTGTAGTTCAACTGAAATGTGAACACAACACGGACCAAACCAAAAACAGGATGTGATGTCACAAGATCCTACGATCAAGATCACGACCCTAAAAAGGACAATGCTCAAGCACAGGGCCGTCCTTAGGGTGGTGCAATGGCACCGGGCCCCGCGCTTGAGGGGGCCCCCCGAAGGCGAATGCGAACTGACCCCTGAATAAACTGTATGTAAACTGACCCCAAAATATACATCACAAAAGCGTATATATATCTTTTTTTTATCTTTCGTTTCGGTGTTAGAAATGACAGGGTGAAAGTTAAGCGAACCAGGACTAAATGTATCATTTTCTTTTTTGATCTGGACCAAAAGAACTAAGAGAACCGAAATACAAATGTAAACACCCTAACAGAGCAATCGCACCAAAGTTTGTTTTATTTTAACTGAACCTGCCAAGTGTGAACAAACCCTTATATTATTAAAATGTTCTTTACTCTAAGAATAAATGGTTCTTTACAGAACTGTTGACTGAAAGGTTCTTAAGGAAACCCAAAATGGTTCTTCTATGGCATCACAATGAAAACCCCATTTTGGAACCTTTATTTTTAAGAGTTTATGTTTTAATAGAGTTTAAGAGTTTACTAATTTTTTTAACGCAGCGCGTATTTTCTGTTTGACCCGTGGCCCAACCTCTAGTTGGAGAAATGGAGATACACAGTGTTGCCAACTTAGCGACATTGCAGACCCCTTTAGCGATTTTTTCCCTTCAACAAAGCGCCCAAACCTTATTTAGTTTCTGAGAATCTACCGGTACCGGCGGTGCACCTCTCGCTCTCGCTCTCTCTCTCTCTCTCTCTCTCTCTCTCTCTCTCTCTCTCTGCGTCTCGCGCGGAGGAGCAGCGCTTTAATTCAGTTAAGCACAGATATTATGTTGCTTCTCTAATTTTACAAGTATAGCCGAAATCAGAGCACAGATATTGTCTTTATCTTATGTGAATTTGATTTCACCAGACGACGGCTCGATTATCAGAATTTTTGTGCAGATTAACTTAACATCTTGGAAGGGAGAGCTGGTTATGTCTTAATGGGTCGCGTTTCAGTCACCATTTCAAATTCATTCCGTTGTTTGACAACAGAAACAGTAAAATATACCAATGAAAACAGTTTTATTGAGAATTTAGTTTCATCAAAATGGGCACAGAGAGAGACAAACTACAATGTAATAATAAATAATAAATGTACATTTAGCATTTTCAGAAGAGCTGCACTGTCATGCAAAAATCTAAACATGTTTGTGTTAGTAAATTGCTCAGTGCAAAGAAAGAGAAGTAATGGTAACCTGGCATTTTTGTTGTTGTTTGTTTTTTTGTCTAATAGACATGAACAAGTTCTTTGAAAAACATCTATGACCTTTGAAACATGTCTCGTCCTTATGCTCTATATTGACTATGGTTTCAATAATAAACATACATTTGCATAAAGCATCTATATTTATCCATGCCCACATTGATTAGAATATTACAAACTTGAAAAGTATTAATTTAAGGTACATTTAGGACAAATAAAAAAATGTGTGATTAAATGCGATTAATCGCGAGTTAACTCATGACAATCATGCGATTAATCGCGATTAAAAAATGTTATCGATTGACAGCCCTAATATATATATCTTTTTTTTAACATTCTTCTCCGAACAGAATACCTGGCTGCCTTTCGTTCATTTCTCCAGTCTGAGTTTAGTGTGGAGAACATTGAATTTTGGCTTGCCTGCAGGGAATATAAGCGAATGACTTCATCTGGCAGACTCTCTAACAAGGCAGCAGATATTTACAAAGAGTTTCTCCATCCCATGGCTCAAAAAGAGGTCAGTATGTGCACTTATTAAAACATTAAAAAAGAGTAGAGCCTTTCCAAACAGTTCAATGCATTACGACTGAAATGCCATTGCAGCATAGTAAAGTTTATTAAAAGGTGCAATGGTAGTTGAATATTTGGGATGGTAACTGAAAAGTTGTAGGTTCAAACCCAAGAGAGCAAGGCACCAGATTTCTTCTAAAATACATTTTATGTTGCAAATTAATTGACACAAATTTTAAAATGCATTAATAATGGGTCAACAGAAAAACAAACCTGAATTTTTTGCATCTGGTAGATTTGCTTAACAAACACCATTTAAATTAGTTATAGAAACATACTTCAATTTATCTTTCATAGATCTGAATGTTACATTTTCACAGGTCAACATCGACCATCACACTCGTGAGAAGATCAAGAGATCTTTGGTGAAGCCCGACCTCACTTGTTTTGATGAAGCTGAGATGCATATATACAGACTGATGGAGAAAGACTCTTGCCCAAGGTTCCTTAAATCTGAGGCCTATCAGAACCTGAGGAATACAGCCAGGAAACCAATGTAGACCAACTGTACCGATGACAGCTAATTCACTGGAAAAAGGTTTCTTAATGAGCAGCCGCACAGAAAGAGGACATATGCACGTGGTTTAGAGGAAATGACTGAGGAGAACAGAAAGTGTGTGATGTGCAGATGCTCAACTTCATTGGTTTTGAGTGATAAGATGAATGAGAAAATCTTTAAATGTCACTGTTACAGGAAATTATCTAGAATGAAGGTACATTTCCACTGTTATTTGAGAGATGGACTGTTCTGTGTAATGGGTGCCTTTTCTATAAAAGTTGATCTTGAAAGAAGATTTCTGTAAGACAATATCAGACAAACGTGTTGATAATTTGTATTATGACATCTCAAGATTTGTCATGGTGTCTCCTTTTCAAAATATTTCAAACAGCATTTTGCTCATTATTTTATAGTAATTATACAACTTTTATGACCTCATAATATTTGAGAGACCACATGGGACCAGTTACAGCATAAACATTCACTTTACCGTATTCATATAAACTGTATGATCTTTTAGGTTATGATTCAGCCCTGTTACTGTCGTATTTCTACTGTTTTAATGGTAATTATAATCATAACAGGCTAGAAACAACTTAAAGTTATATGGATTTTTCAATTTTAAGAAAAAGTTATATAGTAAATTGTAGCTCAACTATTCAGTGCACACAATTAGTAGTAAACATTTTCATGTTACATGAGATACAATGTTTTGATCCAACTTACAATTAAACTTTTTGATATATTTTTTCCAGGCATTCAATATCTTCATCTGTCCAAAGTATGAGTGAATGTCATGCCATCTTTATAGTTAGAACACACAGGCATACAGTAAATAGCAGATTAGCTATATTTAGACGGTCTGTGGACACTGACTAATTATGAACAGAAAACTGAGGTTTCCCATAGTCTGTGAAGAATTGTGTTTTGGTCAAATGTCCGACCCGAGCGAATTGATGCAGAGACAAGCCTTAAGTGTGAGAGACGCTGCCATAAAGTACAATAATAATCCGGGTCACCGCCTGACCCTACTGTGACAAAAACTTTCATCCTGAGGTTCAAGACTTTAAAAGGCAATTCTGAGCTGCTAAGCATAACTATGTTTGACTAACCTCGAATTTCACCAAAACAGTGAATGTCAATGGTCGTGTGACGCATGATATATCACACTCAGTGTATGTCCTTTCTTGGGGAAAGCAATTCTATAACAAAGACAGCACTGTTTTAAGAAATAACTGTCCTTGTCATATTAAAGGAAATTCCATGTTTATTGGATTAAGGCGCTTTTTAATCTAAAAGTATTACTGAATGCACTGAATGCATTTGATTTTATGAAGGGTTTTTCATGGAATTTTTTTTATTTGGACATTCAAATATGACAATATAAAAGCAGAACCAGAAGAACTCTTTCAAAGCACATGAGACTAATGGAGTTCTGTTAAATTTATCAACTTAGTCTCAGATGTTTCTCTTAAAATAGCAGAGGAGAAATGAAAATAGAAATCCGACAACTGTTGATGTATAGTTCAAAACATCATGATAATATATATATATATATATATATATATATATATATATATATGTAGTTGATATATATGTAAAGTGAGTTGAAATTTGAGAAGCAACAGCTTAGTAAGCTCAATTTGTTTTCAATTTAATCTCACTGCCGTTTAAAAGAAACAATTGAGATATTGAAAATGTCTTTATTTACTTCTAAACATTCACTGCACATTACACATTCAAATAATATAAAATATAAATCACAAAGGTAACAGGGTTGACATTTTAAGATCGTCTCCTAACATGACAAACATGACAAAACGTAAAATAAAGTGATTGACAAGCAGGAGATATTGCTTGCTTGTACTTAAAAAGTAAGTTCACTTCTTGAAAAAATTATGACATATATATATATATATATATATATATATATATATATATATTATTTTTTAAAATGTAAGTATGAAAAAGAGGTAAAAGTGTAAAAAATGACACTAACAGTTATTTTTTTAGTTGAGAGAGTATAAGTAATTGATTGTTCTGGACACTATTTGCTGCTGCTTATACTGTGTACAACTAATTCAATCATACATTATTTGAATTTGCCCCATACATTCACTTCTCATCTCAACGCAACACAAATGTTGTCATTTAGAAATGACACTGATGTGAAATCATGTGGTAACACTGACATAAGGAAATGATTTTACATAGGACACAGTTAAATTAAAGCTCGTCTCTTGAAATTATCCAGCGGATGTACCAATTATTAACAAACCGTTTCACCAATATGTGTCTGTTATTTTTAGTTATTATTAGTCAGTTTCAGCCTGAGAATGACACCCAGACCAATCTCTCACTTAATCTGACCAATATCTGCCGCCAAAACAGTCGCCAAGGCAACTAAAAGGAAATGAGTAATGTTCTCAGGCGATGATATTGCCAGAGGCACAAAATTGCTCAATTGCACAATGGAGAAACTGACAGTGTTACAGTATGTGTGGAGCAGTGAGATCGATTGCACTGGTCAGGTGACTTTGAGGATGTCTACACACTCTGTCATTGACACATGGAGTCTAATGTGAACACTTCACTGCCTAGATCCATTTTTTAATAAACTTATGGAGAAAAAAACGTAGCAAAGTCACTGGATTAATGCACATAAAAAACATAGAAATGGTCCATTGAAAGGGTTCATGATTTATGAGTGACCATGATAAAGGAAATCTTTTAAAAATCCAGTTTTTTAGAATGTACTTTTTTTGTATTCAAGTTTGTTTCATATGGTTTTCGAAAACTTCTTCAAGAAAAGTTTCAATTTAATGACTAAAAATGTCATGTGATGTAATCATCAAGCATAGAGTTTCCATACACGTTGAATACATGTAGGCTAAGTGTCCACAACAACAATCATTATTTCCCAAAAAGTTTTTATACCTTTTTTTATCTAGTTATTTTTTTTAATTTTTTTTTTATATCATCAATATTTATTAATACATTTCATGACGTATTTTTCTGGAGTGGCACCACAAGACATTTTAGAACCTAATCTAATTTTTTCTTGTCAAAAAAAGATCAAATTATCTCAAAATTTCAGATATATACTGACTTTACACAGTCATGACAAGAGTCTATCATAAAATATGCTTTTTACCAGCATTTTGGTTGCACCAAATGACTTTGATGTGTTGCAAATTTGGTCAATATATATATGTATATATATATATATATGTATATGTATATTGATAGGAACAAAATGTAAAATATATATTTTTTTGTTCATAAGACTTTTTATTTTATTTATAAATATCATTAAGGTTTTTTTTTTTTTTTTGTAGTTGCACCACATGATACATGCAACCTGAACTAATCTTGTCTTGTCATAAAAACACCTTTTTGTCTGCTGGGGTTTATAATATTATATAATTTTTTTCCAGCAGGTTCCTGCATGTTGGTGACTTTTTACCAAAAAACGGTTTGTTTTTTTATGTTTTTTTTTGTAAAAATTGTATAGGGTCCCTAACGAACCGAGGTGTGTAACAGTGTAAGTATATTTTTCTGCACAACAATAATTGAATATTTGATAAATAAGTGCAATTCAACTTTATTCCTTAAGGTGACAATGTCTGATACACAATGATGTGTACGAAATTACGTTTCACTCATAGTTACCGCAGGCAGAAAACAAAAGAATAGGAAGTATTATCAGCAAACCTTAAAATGGCTCATAGATTTACTGCAGAGCAAGTACTGAACGCAATCAAATATTAGTGTCACTGTCACTTGATGGTGGATCTGGTGATGAAGCTGTCACCAATCAAAACATTGATTTTGAAGATGTTGAAAATTATAGTTTTGAAAATATGTTTTAGATCGCAATATGAGCCAGATGCTGAATGTACTGAAACGAGCTCTGACGAGGACAGTGATGATGGTATAAAACTGAACCCTTCCAAGTTCCAAAATATGCTTTATTTTTATTCTTCTGTAATTGTTACTCTTATATCAGGAGAATTTTATATCATTGCGACAGGTAGAGATCCATCCGTGTTAGATATAGATCCGGGTCGCTAAAGACCTGAATATGTAATAATGATTGGCGAAACATTCATGCATTTAAGTAGCCTGGGAAAAGCCAGACAACTTCCGGCAAATTTAGATTTGCTCTGCAAGTAGTCTGGCTAAGAGCTCATTCAAGCCCATTTCTAATCCCTCGAAATCGCGGCACCAATCAGAAACGTTGAGGCGGGCTTTACACGATGACGATCGCTCTGATTGGTTTTAGGTCTATCCAATTGCGCCCAGAGGCATTTGAGCGACGTCCGTTGGTGAAGCGCAGCAACTTTTAAATGCATTATTATATTCAAATTGCAAACACATGAGGACAGTCTCCATGAAAGACCCACTGGCAGATGAACGTGCTCTACATTTCTCTCCGAAACGGTAGGAAATGAAATTAGATTTAATAGAGGATTTTAACTGTGACAAGATGATTGACAGGACAGTTTAAGTGACAGGATGCACGCGACAGATCCGTCCGATAAAGATGACGAAGTAGTATGTCCCAAAGCTTGCCTACTTTTTTGCTACACATTCAAAAGTAAATACCTTTTCTTCACAAAAAGAGTACATACTTTTATGGCGTAGTGTAACTTAGGCGAATTGGGACGCAGCATATGGCTTTACTCGATGATGATCGCTCTGACTGGTTTTAGGTCTATCCAATTGTGCCCAGAGGCATTTGAGCGACATCCGTTGGAGACGCCCCTTTGGAAATGAGTTATTAATGAAGCTTTGCCAGACCATAACTCAGTTACTACTGAGAATGGTCTGGTTTTAACCAGGCTAGCATGTAAGGGTTATATTACACTGATTTGTTAAGTTGGTTTAGCAAATAACTCTTTTCTTTTCAATAAATGTTTCTGCCATATGCTTCCTTGGAGTTTCTAAAAGATCTATCATAAGGTTCTTCAGATCAGCATGTTTGTTTCTGGGTTCTTTAAAGCACCAGAACATAGATGGTTTTCCAAAGAACTAGAGAACCAAAGATCTTGCAGAACTTCAGCCTCAGTTCTCCAGGCTGTAAAACTCTTGTCTTTTAGTGCAGGTGAAGCTAGTTACTCATTATCTATGTTTGGAGAAGGATTCCTCCTTCTATGCTAATAAAAAGCAAAACAAAGACAGACGAAGCAGCCTAACCATCTCATTTGACTCTTATTTTCATTTGTGCGCCATTAAAATTTGGCCCTGTTACGTCCATAGATTACTGAAAAAGCCAAAACATGCAAAGTTGTAATTTGCTTATCAGCTATTTCAGCAGGTACGTGTATATTTCCATGTCTAAAAATATGAAGAAGCAGGCTATGCTTTTCGCACATGAGCAACTGACTGGGAGGAGGGGAAGGGTTTGATGGGGCTTCCTCTTTGCTGTGGTTCGCCGAGTCCCTGTTGGTGAAACGAGCCCTTAGCAACCGTCGCAGGGCATAAAAAGCAGAGCCGGATACGCAGAAGGGAAACCTGTAGAGCACCAAGTGCAGCATGATCACTAGCAGGACCGTGCGGCTGTGGATTTCTGGGCAATAAGCCCTCGCTCTACCATGCCTGGCCTAATCCCACAACCTCTCCCAACGGACGTCAATATGGACAAAGACGACTTCAGGAGAAACAAGACCTTGTAAGTGTGATCTTCAGGCATTTTTACTCAACTATCAGAACAAGGGAATCTATTATGAGTCCCAGGATGCTTTAGCGTAGGTTTTGGATGTGTGAATCATGAAATGCCGACAACAAAGCTGACTTTCTCTCCATAGAGGAAAGAACCTCATGTGCCGACTAAAGTGTATGTTCACCAGTTCATCTGCTCCGGAGAGGTAAGGAAAAAGTGACACACATATAAGGACACCAGGTCCAAAATAGTTCAAACAAGAGTTATTGCTCCTAATCCAGTTATGGTCAACTAATCAAACCCGTCTGATCTCAGCAGGCTAAGTTTAGAAGACACCCAACAATGGTCCCAGTCTCTGGAACGGCTTCTCGGTTCCAAATGTAAGTCTTTTCTTTTTCTTTTTTTTTTTTTCCAAAGCACTGATATCTATTTTTGGCATTGGCTTGCTGAGGCGAGAGTAAACTAAAACACTAGTAAATTAAAGAGGTGCTGGTTTCGTGTTTTGACGCACACCCGCATTTGCTTCCCTCCAGATGGCATGGCCACATTCCGCACCTTTCTGAAGTCAGAATTCAGCGATGAAAACATCGAATTCTGGTTGACCTGTGAGGACTACAAGAAGATAACTTCGTCCCATAAGATGAGCTCGAAGGCGAGGAAAATCTTTGAGCAATTCGTCGAAGCAGAATCTCCGAAAGAGGTAAAGGAGGAACCATACAACACCCTGTCTCTATACGCTTGTAAATCTCTATATAACCAATGAGGATGTCTACACTAGAAGCGCCTGTAATGTCACGATATGCTTTCAGTTGAATTATAGTTTTCCATGTGCTGCAGAGCTGCTCTACACCTTTATTTTCTCCTTCTGTTTGAAAAAAGAATTATTTTGATATATTATATTTATATTTAAATATATTTAAATAACACTAAATCATCTCTATCTTACCATATGTACACAGTAGCAATATAATATAATATCATATTTTAAAATAATAATTAATAATTAAAAGTATTTTTATTCATATTTATTTGTATATACAGTAACAATACAATAAATAAAAATCTCCCTCTCATATATATATATATATATATATATATAATTATTATAAATAATTAATTATATTATTTATTGTAATCATAATTTACTTCATTTAATAATTATAATAAATAGTATAATAAATAAAATTACTATAATATTATTATTATAAATATTATAATAAAATAAAAATATGTATTAGAATTATTAGAATATTATTATTACAAATATTATAAATTATTCATTATACTCATTTACTATACATTTTTAAAAATATTTTAATAATAATATTCTATTAAAATATTAAACTTACTAATTAACATATAATATAATGGATCAAAATGATGTATGTGTTTATATATCATTCTTTTTTATTTATTATATTACTATAATTATTCGAAAATATTAATATTATATTATATTATAAAAAAATAAGTTAACAATTATAAGTTAATTTGTAGGCCCCCAGCAGAGGATCTTGATACCTGGAAAGGAGCCAGAGCAGATGTAAAACAAATATAAGGAACAGCACTTGAATGTAAAATTAATAAGATCCTACACTTACCTACACATACTAATTCTGTTTTACAATAATACTGTTTTATACTAATCGTGGTACATTGTTGTCTCTTTTGCGATGTATTACGCATACAGTTTGTAAATAATTTTATTTAAAATGTTATCTCTCGCAATTCTCCAGGCTCTCCGCAATTCAATTACGACTTAATTTTGCATATTTCCAATGTAATTTCTGATTATTTGGACAGTACATCTCATAATTGGTCGCTTCCAGTGTAGGGATAGTGTAAATGCCTCTCATTTGCATCACAGATAAACATCGACTATCACACACGGGAGGAAATCAAGAGAAATGTGAGGAGTCCGACGGCAGAGTGTTTCGACGAGGCTCAGAAGATCGTTTTCGGTCTGATGGAACGTGACTCTTACCCAAGATTTCTACGATCTGAGATGTACAAGACCCTCCTCGAGTCACTTGCTGCGGATGATGCTCGAGGATGACTGTGTGGATATATCACACCAATGCTAAAACTGGAACGGTCTGGTTTGTGTGTAGGACCAGAACCCCAAAGCTCGCGCCCCCCGCCGTGTGGAACTTCTGAAACTAGCAGGAGACAAAAAGGAGCAATGGTTGGGAACATGCTGTTGATATCAAGGCAAAATGACAAGAAACACAAGTCCGACGTGTTACTGAAATGCCAGGAGTGCTTTCTCAACTGAGGGTGCTTCCTGTGTAGATAAGGACGCAGCTCCTTCAAGCCCTTCCGGTGGTTTCCGAAGCTACAGTGTGGGGACAACACTATCGTCTTTTCCTGGCACTTCCAGAAGATCTTTATAAACTGCTTTGCCATGTCCTACAATGACTTTAGTAACAAAAAACTACCTCAGCCTATTGGTTGAGGTGGTTTGGACACTTTTTTGAGAGGATCTTGACATAGGACTATCCTATTTCAACATAAGTGCCTTATTGCCACACAGATGTATAACATTAAAGAAAGAAATGACCTACTAGAGAGGTCAAGATGAAAAAAAACAAAAAAACAAGTACAGTTGTAGCATGTGTGCCACACACAAAAACCCTAGGCATTACTTGTAACGTTATAACGTTTAATTTAAATGAAGATATACTTCTATTTATTAGCCACAGCCACTGGTTGGATGTTGACTTTTGTCATTTATGAGGACGATAAAATAAAGATTGGACACTGTTGAACTTTCCACTCCATTTTCTTTTATGTCTTTGGTTTGCATCATAGTGATATCTTCATATTGTTCACCCAGTTTCCTTTGCTTTTCTTTTGTGAATTACTGAAAACTATTTTTCTTACTCAGTATTTTGTCTTGTTTCCACTTAAATATCTTACTTTTTAGTAAAAAAATTAAAAAAAAATTAGTAATAATAAAAAAATATATATTTTATTTATCCTTGGTAAGTGTATATATAAAAGTATTTTACACAATAAGCTTATAATTGACTTTCATATTCTAACCGACAACTGGCCGATATATAAATATATAACACACATTAAAGGGTTAAATCTTCCAAAAAACTTCCACTATCCCTAAGTTATTGCTATCTAAATCTAAAAACAATACAGAAACAATATCACCTGATAATATTAATAAAAAATAACCAATATGATGTCAGTCTATTGGGTGAAATGTCTTATTACCCAATGTTTTAAGGATGTTTAGATGTCCTCACAGGAAAACAAGACAGTACATCCATTACAGGTATTGCAATCAAACACCAAAAGCACCACTAAATGTGAACTTCACAGCTCCTGTCAACTCGTTTAATTAAAACATTATAGGAATGATTATTTTCTAACCCTTTTGCCGAGAGATCCCATGACTATTTAGTGAAACAATTACCTTTGAAACAGGAACAGATGAGTTTCAGTTCCCACAGAACAGGGAATTAAGAAAGAAAGACTTCATAAGTGCCAGAGAAGTGTGCATTGCACCAGATACTGAAAAGTCATGAGATCTTGCAACTCGTACATTTCTGCTATTGCATGCCTAATGTTGCTAACGTAGTTTGTGACGCAAGCCTTCCTCTGTGAGACTTGCCATTTAGTAGACGCTTCACACTAATTGCAGGGACTGTCCCGCTGGAGAAACTTAAATGTGTTGGTCAAGGGCAAAGCGGAACTGTGACCGGAAAACTGTGTCTCCTTTTAGGGACAGAAGTCTTTACCCATTCGTTTCATGGTTCCTCGCGCAGAACACTAATGCCCGATTTAGTTTGTTTTGAATTTTAAATATGAGCTTTAAATATAGAGCCGTTCAGTCAAGACGTCAATTTACAGTCAATCTGGAACGCTAATTAACCATATCCAAGAAGGAAGCAAAGCTCATCGATGCATCAATTGCTTCATTTCAGATACCGCCTCTAGCATTAGCAACACTCAAACACCTCTAACAACTCAAAAGTGTGTTGAGTCTTCTATGTTGTCTCCTATATAGACTGTTCCCCATCAATCACAGGATTTAGGACACTTAGCATGGCTACCTAAAAGGCACTTTGCTTTTGGAACAGAGCTAATAGCTAGCATAAAACTGCTTATCAAAGATGACCAAAAGTGTGTTGCAAGGGGTCAAAACAACTACAAACATGGTCAGAAGACTTTCAGAGATTGCGTTCTAGTTAGCAAATTGGACATGCTAGGACGTGGTTGATTTATTACTTTGATTTATTAATTAATACATGAATTGTTAGCCTGTTAGCATCTTGTGTTTACAAAGAACACAGTGGTTTTGTGTCTAATTTATGTTGTAGAACATTATATGAAAGTCTGTTCAAGTGATACTAAATCACAGACATGACAAAAAAAAAAAAAATCTTAGTTCTGTTTTAGGACAAACTGAACAGCTGTACTTTTGTACTTTTACTCCCTGAATTGTCCTTGCACACATAGGCCCACACACACACACACACACACACACAGATGTTCACCAAGCAAAGCTGCCTCTTTTATGTCAAAAACATGCCCCCTCACCAAAAGGAAGTGCTCTTGTTTTCATGTTGAGGTACTTTTGGAGTCCCCCATGAGTACAGCACATGTGTCATTGCTGGGAAATACCTTGTGCGTAAAACTTTTGGACTATCGTCAATTCGAACGGAAACTTGGCACCAATCTCACTGTGAACCACTTAAGAAGCTCACTGATATTTACAGTCTGAACACCATAACAGACGCTAAGTCTCTTAAAAACACTGGGTCTGGCATCTGCAAAGCTGGACGATACAGATGGGCTCATAAAAATGGACTTTATATGGAGCAGAGTTGCAGAGAGTTCATTTGGTAGGTCTCCCTAGTGTGTCTTTTTCCCCAAAACGCGTATCTTCTGATCGGCTGAGGTTCACTAAAAAACCTGCATGAGCTGCAGATATTCATCAGTACAATTTGTAATGGCATAACAAATAGGAAGTGGTCAAAAGTGCTCATTGTGTTGCAAAAGGCTAATTATTCATGTATAAAGCCATGGAGGATGTTTCATGTGGAAAGATACACCAAAATATCATTGAACGTGGGCGATTTTGAATTAGGCCGGTAAATTTGACCTTAGCAACCACACAGAACACCTTAGAAACCTCTTGGTAACCACACACAAAACCTGTTGGCATACTTGTACTGAAAGTGCATTGTAAACCTCAACTTGATCATGTGAATTTTAATAGTCCCATATTCAAATCAAGCTGTTTTCCATATCCTCTTTAGCACTGCACTGACAACAAGGCTTTGACGCTAATCACGTACACAAATCTATATTTGCATCTCATTGACTAAATGAATGGAAACATGCATAGTTCTGATACCACACTGGTGACAGGAACAAACCGCTCTATTTGTGCTATTCAGGGATGTGTACTCTTTCCAGCACCAAAGGCTGAAAACCAGTATTTCATGTTCAAAGGGAATAGGATCAGGTGAATTACACGGTGCATCGTGACTAACACATGCATATTGCATATTCAAAAGGTTCAACTGAGAACTTGAATTTCTTTTATTTGTGTTCTATCTAGGAACATCAAATGCATGAGACATTATCCCACATTTTGATATATATAGTAGAGCCCGACCGATAAAGGATTTTTAAGGCCGATACCGATACAAATATTTGGTGATTTAAAACTCAGATATTCCGATATATCGGCCGATATATATATATAAAAAAAAAAAATCCAAAGTTGCAAGGGTGGTTTTGCAAGGGTGGCCTAATATTGGCCGATAATATTGGCCCGCCGATATATCGGTCGGGCTCTAGTATGTATATGTATAGGCCTGATTCTGATTCCGATTTCGATTCGCTTATCAAAAAACAAAAACAAAACTTAAATATCATTCACATTTAGTCTTATTGCTAAACATTTAATTGTAGCTGACTATCATGAAGAAAAATCAACAGGCTAAAGAACACTTACGCAAGGAACGTTTGCCTGTGGTTCAAAAATACCATCCATAAACATCCATGCTAAATAAAATTAGCAATCGCAACAAATAGATACAACTGAACAAAGATACGATTGAAATAAACAGTGTTTTAAGATTTTCAGGTATTCAGGTGCAGAAACTGCAATCAAATGTAAAATAGCACTGCACTTTATCAATAAAATATATACATTACAAATAAAGTTACAAAAGTTATTCAGTCAAGAACAAGTACATTTTCTCTTCGTCTTTTGTTGTTTGATTAGTGTTGTTATAGAGACGGCAGCAGGAATATTAGGCTACTGTCACTTTAAGAGTTGCACGGATCCAAAATAGTTACACATGCACTGAAAACAGCGCTCGAGGTTTCTGAATGGTTTAAAATCACATTAAAATCACTTTTTTCTGAATCTGCACTCGAGTCTTTTCACGGCTGAATGTTTTTTTTTTTTTTTATCTGTGAGCGTGCTTTGGATGTGTTTGCAGCACAGAAAACAGCGTGCGAGTCGTCTAGCGTTTGAATGGTTAAAAGTCATATTGAAATGGTCACAAAGGAATTGAAATTTTTATTTTATAACAAGTATTCGATTCCTGACCTCAAGTATTCGATTTTTAGAATTGGAATCGATTTTCAATTCCCAACCCTACTCACCAGCAACTGTGGCTAGTGGTTTTCCAAAGTTACTGGCATTTTCACTGGTCACAATTTTGACATCGATACCATGGGGAAAAACTGCCATATAGATATTTTTAATATTATCTCATAATTTGGCAGATGATATATTAGGCTGCTGTCACTTTAAGACCTGACGCACAGTTCCATTACACTGTTACACATGCGTTTTCTTTCTCAACTATTTATGTTCACTTTAAACATAACTGACTGTGTTCACGTGAATACTCGTCAAGACCGGCATTACGACATTATTTTGTGTGTATTTGACTGTTTAAGTGCAATAATCAGCAAAAATAACTCACTTTAGTACTGAGAGGCGGCTTTAAATCATGCACAATACGTGCAATCCCACGCCGAAATTCAAGCCCTGCAACAGCAACAATATTCGTACGGAGCAAATTAAACGAGTGAGTGAATGGAGGCGGGTTTGTGTGTAACTGTCGGAGAGATCATGAGGGAAAGAGAGAAAGAGCAGCTGTCATCTATTCGGTGGAAAGTGAGTATTGGAAGCGTTTCAGATATTTCAGTATCGATATGTATTGAAAAATCTATATTTATGACAACACTCAACTGCGCTTAGTTTATTATTTCAGATGCCTTTTTAAAAGACAATTGAAAAATGTATAGATTATATAAAATTCAACCCGGCAAAGTGTCTAGTAGAAGTGACTGCGTTACACGCCACTGCTGAAATACACCAGCATGTGGTGGCTGTTAATGTCAAGCCCTGGTCACGATTAATCGCATCTAACATCAAAGTTTGTAAACACACACACACACACACACACACACACACACACACACACACACACACACACACACACACACACACACACACACACACACACACACACACACACACACACACACACACACACACACACACACACACAAAGATGATCATGTTATCCAGCATGCTTTGAGAATGTTTCAAAGAGCTTGTACTTGGAAGCAAGGAAACCTGTTATGTACAAATAGCACAGATTTTCTCTCTGAAATGAGAAATGCACTTGTGGCATGTGGTTTTTAAAAACCTGACATTTGAGTTACATCAGACATTGCCATCTAGTCATGCATTTTGTCATGCAAGTTACAGTTTCTGCGCTGCATTTCTCACAATTAAGTGCTACGTCTGAGATAATGGATGCGTAAGGCGTACGCTAATGCATTAAGCCCTACTCTCAAAAGAGAACACAAACACTTGTGCTCAAGGATGACTAAAAACGGCTAGTCTGTCAGCTGCAAACATGTTGATCTAATTTAGCACTTTAAAGTCAAGGTTCCAACATGACTTATCTTGTCACAGATGTTTACTCTTCCACCACAGCACAATATGTTTATTAGCGAGGCCCTTGATTCTGAATTAAGGTTTTAAAGCCCTGTTTTTCCCCCCTTAAAAAGCCTGACGAGAGTTAGTGCATATCTAAATATGATAGGTGTGACCCACTGCTCTTTTTCTTCAGGTAATGCATGTTTCTGTATCATCTCAAATCTTTCAACTTGTGCATCAAGCAGTTTAGCCTGAAATCTGCAGTCAAAAAGTGAAGACGGCAAAGATCACGAGAGTTTTGTGTTTTGAATCACGTCCAAAGTCATTAAAACAGTGACAAAGACATGAGCTATTTTTAGAAGAGTTTCTATAAATAAAACACTGCCTTCCACAAATAGAAGCATGTGGAATGTTGGTTGGGAACATTCTAGTTTGTTCAGTACTTTTTGCCTTAGACGGATGTTGCGTTAACATCCTCGAGTTACAAGTTACTCAGGTTTTGTACATCTCTAAACGTACACGTATACTTCTTTTTCCTTATCCTTATTTTTACTACTTTGCATGTTTTATAATAAAAAACGTCATCAGAAATATTTACAAGCACAAATGGAAGTTATGGGAAATATGAGATCACAAAGTTTTTAGATTAGGTTAGTGTACACACACACACACACACGCACACACACACACACACACACACACACACACACACACACACACACACACACACACACACACACACCAACATCAAGTTTTGTTTGATGAAAGATTATTTGAGAAAGAACTGCAGTGTTCCTGCCAACAAGACTTGCACAAGTACATGGCCACTCAAATTCTAATGCAAGGCAACCAATCAGATGCTTCCCCTGCTGATGAAGCCCCGCCCACAGCACAGAGTCCTTAGGTATAAAAGCAGCACACTTCAAGACAACATGTTTTAGTTCAATTGATAGTCTTGGATAGATTGGCAAAAATGAGAAATTCCGCACCAGATTCGAGCAAGAATCCCTTGATCTACTTCAGCAACCCTGATCCGACTACAGAACAAAGCGAAATAAAGTGAGATGTGCATTTTATCAAGTCGCATTTGGTTTACGCCGAGCGATACGCATGTGTTTGCTAATGTTTGTTGATTTTGTTTAACAGAAAAACAAATTGGACATCAAGAATGCTGTTCAAGACGTTTCCCACGAGAGAATCGCGCAAAACCACACAACAGAGAAAATTATACGGGTGAGCGTATGGAAATACTGTTCATTTGCTTTTGTTAATTACTATGTAGTATGTGCATATAATAAATTGGGATCATTGACTTAATCAAAAATGATAAATTATTGTATTATACTTTTACATTTTTAATTTGATTTAAATTAAAATGAATTTAAATGTCTGTCTTTATATGCGCACAGGCCAACTACTGAAGAAGTTACTCAATGGGCACAATCTCTGGACAACTTGTTGAGCAGCAAATGTAATTGATATTTCTAAATATTCAAAAAATGTATCTTCACACACACACACACACACACACACACACACACACACACACACACACACACACACACACACACACACACACACACACAAAGAGACAGTTTGGAAACATTACTATTTTTAATGTTACACACACACACACACACCGAGAGACAGTTTGGAAACATTACTATTCTTAATGTTACACACACACACACACACACACACACACACACACACACACACCGAGAGACAGTTTGGAAACATTACTATTTTTAATGTTTTTGAAAGAAGTCTCTTATGCTCATCAAGGCTGCATTATTTGATAAAAAATACAGAAAAAATATTGTAACAAATATTATTACAATTTAAAATAACAGTTTTCTATTTGAATATATTATAAAATGTAATTTATTCCTGTGATGCAAAGCTGTATTTTCAGAATCATTACTCCAGTCTTCAGTGTCACATGATCCTTCAGAATTCAGCTTTGATCACAGAAATAAATTATATTTTAAAGTATATTAAAAAAAGAAAAACATTATTTTGGAGTAATATTTAACAATATTACAGTTTCTTTTCTGAATTTTTGCTCAAATAAATGCCGGTTTGATGAGCATAAGATACTATTTCAAAAACATTAAAAATAGTCATGTTTTCAAACTTTTGACTCTCTATTCTATCTATCTATCTATATATTTATATATAAATACACCACATTATTTAATGCCAACTGATCTTATTACTGTTTTCATATTTCAGATGGAACGATTGCTTTGCGCCTCTTCATGAAGTCTGAACACTGCGAGGAGAATATCGAGTTCTGGCTGGCCTGCGAAGAGTTTAGAAAGATCGGGTCGAGATCAAAACTCCGATCAAGGGCAAAAACCATATACAAAGAATTCATCAAGCCAGAGTCTCCGAAGGAGGTGAGGTTTCATCGACGCCAGCAAAGTTTATTCCTTTTCATCAAGCGGTGCCACACGTTCTCATTTCTTTCAATTCTTCCTTCTCTAGGTCAACCTGGACTTCAACACCAAGGAGTCCCTCCACCAAAGCCTTCTGATCCCAACACAGTCTAGCTTCAAAGCAGCCCAGAACAGAGTTCACTTCCTGATGGAGCACAACTCGTACCCGCGGTTCCTGGACTCTGAACTCTACCGTCAACTATGCAGAATTGCTGCAGGAGAGCAATGATGTTTTCAGTTGTTGTATTTAAACTAATGGCTGGTCCATTTTAGACTGATACACGCATCTGCTTTTTCATGTTCTTATAGTGCTATTAAGATTTCAGTGTATTTAAATATTGCATATTTTGCACAGATTTGTATATAGTTAAGGTGAATGTCAGGTGAAATATTAATACTGCAATGAAGCAGCATCTATGTTTTGAAGTTGTACTATTTTGTGGATTTTTTTTGCTTTTCCAGTGAAAGAGCTAAAAATACATTTGGATAAAAAAAAAAAAAATTGTCATTTCATTAGTTTTCTGGATTTTACAGAAAAGCAGATGCAAGCAAAAATAAATGTGTGTGTATATAAAGAGATGTATACATTTAGTTTTTTTTTTTTTTTTATCGGTATATTACATATTTAATTGTACATGCTCATCTCCCCTATTCTTTGTTTTTACATTAAGATTACCTTTTGCTGTAATCTAACACATGTAAAGTTTTTCTTTAAAAACACTAATAATAACAAAAACAATAAAAAGAAGAAATTTGGATTAAAACATGTTTGTTTGTCATTCCATTACACTGTAAGAAGTGATCAGTTGGCTTAACTTAAAAAAAAAGTGAGGAACCCATTGCCTTAAAATTAAGTAAATAAACTTCATGCGTAATTGAAAAAATTAAGTTATGTGGAATTGTCAAGTTCACGTAACTCAATTTTTTTCTTTTTTTTATTACGCATGAAGTTTATTACTTAATCAATTTAAGGAAACAGTTTTCCTCACTTTTTACAGTTTCAGAATGTTTGGGGGGACTGATATAAAAGACGCGGGCAAAAAGTTATTTGTATTTGTGTTATTGGCTGATTTTAGTTTTTTATTTATTTATCGGTGATACCGATATTGTACATAATTGTTCATACTCAATTCTCTTGTTTTTACATATACCATCATACCTTACCTTTACCATCATCTAACACTCACTTAAAGTTAAAGGGTTAGTTCACCCAAAAATGAAAATTCTGTCAGTAATTACTCCCCCCTCATGTTGTTCCAACCACGTCAGAACGAAGGCTCACTATTGGCCAGCATCACACGCATCACACACGACAAGCGTCGGCCAATAGTGAGCCTACGTTCTGACGTACAACCCAGAAGCGCTGCGCTGTTACACTACGTGAACTCACTCAGAGGCCCACACAGAAGAAAATTAAGAGTTGAATAAAGTCGTTATTTTTGTGTTTTTTTGCACACAAAAATTATTCTCGTCGCTTGATAAACTTGTGGTTGAGCCACTGCAGTCACTCAGACTATTTTAACGATGTCTTTACTAACTTTCTGGGCCGGCAAGTTTCAATAACATAGAAGCCTATGGAGGAGTGATCCAGCTCTCAGATTTCATCAAAAATATCTTAATTTGTGTTCCGATGATGAACGAAAGTCTTACGGGTTTGGAACAACATGAAGGTGACAGTAATTACTGACAGAATTTTCATTTTTGGGTGAATTAACCCTTTAATACTCAACAACACTAATAATTTAATAATACTGTTAAATATAATCTTTCACAAATCTCAAAATGGATATCCATTTTTCTTACTGCACATTATAAATTTTGATGCCTGAACAATTTTAGCTTTTATTTTTATTTAAACAAAATAGTATTAAACAACATTGGCTATAACATCAATGCACTTTTCAGTATGTTTTCTACACAAACTGTCCTTTCGCAATATACGTGAGTTGATGATATCGATTATACTTATAATGTTAAAGTTGAAGTGTAATTTCACTTGCGTTGCAAAACAGGATTGCAAAACATTTTCAACAAACAGCACCGCCACAAACTCACACCATTTTCTGCTGTATCACCTTTAAAGCTTTTTTAGTTGCAAAGATAAGAAGACCTCCTAAATGCCCTTTTATGTATATTATCTGATCAGTTCAATGTCCCATAACCAGTTTTACCAGTTTAGCCTCACTAGCCAAAACCAAACTGCAATTATCTCAGCAAACTCACCCAGTGCATCCATAAATTACTGCACACTTCCACGTAAAGTTGAGATGCAGGGAGTGTAAGAGTTTATCATCTTCCCATTTAAGGCATGAGATGTAGGCCTACCTGCATAACAAAACTCGCTTCTCCTTAAAGACAAACATTTAAAGCAAATATAGAGAGCAGAACATCCTGCACTCAACGCGTTTGTTTTGTTCCAGTGGCAAACCTGCACACATTTGATACAGCTAAATGTTTTTTTTTTGGGTGTACGTGGGGACGTATTTACCTTCGTGTTCCTTCTGTTCCTGTAGATGACCTCACGGCGGTCGGACACTGAACAGACACCAAACACTCGGCCCGTTTGACCCGTCCAAGAACGTGTTCACAATTTACAACACCGCTGGCTTTCCTCAACTCACTTCCCATGGTTTGTCTTCGTATCTACAGTGGCTTCAAGATGTATTGGGACACTTGCGCCACACTTGAAAGAAAATATAGGAATGTTAAAGCAAGTGGCCTTTATTTAAAAAAAAACATTTTTCCAAGCAAAATACTTTTTAAAAGTGACACATGATATCCGTAGTAAATAAGATGACCTGGACTAGTTCATACAGTTCTTTGAATATGCCACTCGGCTTGATATATATATATATATTTTTTTTTATTATAAATTAATAATAAATTGTAAAAAATAAAGTGTGACTTAAGTGTCCAAAAAAACTTTTTGAGGTTACTGTATGCATAATTATTTATTGTTTATAAAAATAATAATAATACTAATAATACTAAATGCAAACGCTTTAAGTGTGACTTATTCTAAATACTTTTCAATGTATATCTAAATGCAATAATTTATAATAATTTATAAGTGAATTTATAAGTGTGAATTAAGTATCCAAAAATACTTTTTTTGGGGTTACTTCATACATAAACACAAATGATGTCATTTAAAATAAATATAACAACAAAAATATTTTTTCAGTGTGACTAACATTCTTTTTGTAGCCACTGAATATATAAACACAAGGTCTGTTTTTATTAATATTATTATTATTAATGTGACGTTTTGGGGTTTGCTGAATATATAAACAAAAAACAAAAAGGGGGGAGAAAAAAAGTGCATTTAATACCTAAAATTAGATATCCCGTAATAACAATATTTTTTTCAGTGTCCAAAAATACGCTTAAAATATATATATATATAATTTTTTTTTTTTTTTTTTTTTTTTTTTCTGTTGTCACATGATTCCTGTTAGTCATGTAGATAACTCAAATGATTGGAATTTAGGAACTTTTGCACATGTACACAACTTGCCCACTATAACAATATTACACATTCTTTTTGGCAAGAGTAAGATGTTTCACATTGTTTAGACTAAGCGGATTACACTACACGTGCGTCACAAAGCAGGTAACGTTAATGGCGACTGCATACGAAAGCATTATTGACGGTTTATCAGCTGTTGTTATCAGCTAAAATGACGGCAATAATACACGATAGCGTGTTCTTGCGGACGAGACTGTATCGTGACACGGTTATCACGGCTCTCTTAACATAACTGGTCTGGTTGTTAGAAAGAATGTAAATAAACAGTTCGGCAAAAAATAGAAACTCAAGTCACACGTCACTGTGTAAACGACTGTCTCGGAGCTGCAAGAACAGATGAAAAATACAAAACTATTGCCAAACTTGATTTAAGTGTCTGCTTTAACGCTGCACACTATTAAAACACCCTTTCAGTTCTTTCGAACAACACTTACTGAAGTTTCCATCACTTCATGAGAACTGCAGTTGCATGGGTAAGACAAAAAAAAAAAAAGTCCGGGACAGAGAAAGTGGCGCGAAATGCATACGCACGTCACCAACAGGAGCTGCACTGCAAAATGATGATTGGACGAACACATTTCAGACGTCTCATCTGCATGACGGGCAGCATAAAATATTTTAACATAAAATAAGTAACTTCAGCTTTAAATCTAAAACTATTAAAAACTGTTAGTTTCGTTAATTGAAAAAAAAGTGAAAAAATTTAAATTAGAGGAAAAACTTTTGCTTGAAATGTTGCTTTAGCAACCAACTGCAATGAAAAACTGAAATAAAAATACATTACAGCTATATATAGCTGTAATGTATTTTTATTTCAGTTTTTCATTAATGAAAAAGCTTTCATTTTTAAATTTAAATTTTTATGTAGCCTACTTTTGTCAATTTATATATAATAGTGACCCTGGTTTCAGATGTGTTTTTTTTTTTTTTTTTTTTCATATTATCACATAGGGATTTTTCAGATATGCGCAGCACCACTTCAGATGAATGTGTGTAGTACATAGGTGTAGTATGAATTCTGGACGAACTACATTTGTCAGGTTGTCAATCATTATCATGTGACCTACCAGCGTCAGTTGCATTGCTTCACTACCATTCACAAATCCTCTCCCGTGGCATCATGGGATATTAGAGTGTCCATCTTGTATGCACACTTGCCAGTAGTAGGATATCCAGGGACTTTTTGACAACTTTTTTATGAGTACTGTGAATTCGGACATACTTATTTTGTCACTTAAGTAGGGAAGTATGCGATTTCGGATGCATCCTTAATCAATTACATTATTCGCAGTGCTTCATGGGAGTGGGCGGAGCTAAAGAGCTCGTTTGGCAAATTTTGCATGTCTTGACTCAAATACGTTACATTTTCTGTACAGCATTATGGATAATGTAGTTTTCACCAGGAATTCTGCCGTTAAATGTGGGCTAATGGCTTCAACAGAAGCAAATACTATCAGTTAAAGGGTTAGTTCACCCAAAAATGAAAATTCTGTCAGTAATTACTCACCCTCATGTTGTTCCAACCCCGTAAGACCTTCGTTCATCTTTGGAACACAAATTAAGATATTTTGAGATTAAATCTGAGAGCTGTCTCACTCCTCCATAGGCTTCTAAGACATTATAACTTGCTGGCCCAGAAAATGCATTAAAGACATCGTTAATATAGTCCAAATGACTACAGTGGCTCAATCTTAAGTTTATAAAGCGACGAGAATACTTTTTGTGCGCAAAAAAAAATAAAAAAAATAACGACTTTATTCCACTATTTATTTCCTTCTCTCTGAGCCTCGAGTTTTTTCACGTAGTGTTTTAGCGCTGCCTTCTGTGTTGCACGTCACCACGTAGGCTCACTATTGGCCGACGCTGGTCATGTGTGTGATGCGTGGTGACGTACAACACAGAAGGCAGCGCTAAAACACTACGTGAAAAAACTCGAGGCTCAGAGAGAAGGAAATAAATAGTGGAATAAAGTCGTTATTTTTGTTGTTGTTTTTTGCGCACAAAAAGTATTCTCGTCGCTTTATAAACTTAAGATTGAGCCACTGTAGTCACTTGGACTATATTAATGATGTCTTTAATGCATTTTCTGGGCCAGCAAGTTATAATGTCCTAGAAGCCTATGGAGGAGTGAGACAGCTCTCAGATTTAATCAAAAATATCTTAATTTGTGTTCCGAAGATGAACGAAGGTCTTACGGGGTTGGAACAACATGAGGGTGAGTAATTACTGACAGAATTTTCATTTTTGGGTGAACTAACCCTTTAACAACCTTGCAGCTTACAGTAAGGCTGACTTTAAAGGTTTATAAGTTATCGTTAAATATCAATTTCCCTATGAAGAAATTAAATTGAGTTTTTACTTCTAGAACCTGAATGTTGTAACATTTAAAATATTAATTAATACTATAATAGTATTTAAATAATACTAAAATAACACTACGAAGCAAATTACCCATCACTCCACCAGTGAATACTTCTCAGTAGTTTCATTTTTGAAAGTCAAAGTAAACAAAAACAGTATTGTCAACAAAAAAGTGATTAGCTAATGTGATATTTTTGAGGAATGGTACATGGAAATAAAGATACCATTTCAACACTGGTTGCCACAGTTGTAACAAGCCTGACCGCAGTCTGTCTACTCATGTGAGTCTGCGTCATATTCCCAAATTAAACATCCCAGATGACAGGAAACATCAGGACAAAAACCAGCTCTATTTGCCAACATGAGAAACACGAAGCTGCCATGTAAAGCAAACAAATTCTTCGAAAACATGAAGCAGTTTGCTTTTGCCTAATAGACAGGAACATTTTCCATGTTATTAGTGCAGATTTATGATACATTATATAATTAAAAACCTTCCCCTATTGATTTGTTACTGACAGAAGAGACTTTTCACATGTGTACCATACCATTTAAATTAAAGTTTACCATCCTAATTATTAAACAGTAATAATAGATTAGTGCTTTATTGTACAGTATTTTACAGTAATTTAAGACTCATTTATCATCTTTTACTGTGCGCTAACAAGAACAAAACATGAAACAACAATATTACTGAAATGAAATTTATATGAAAATAAGACATTATTTAAACATCTCTTCACATGCATGCAGACATGAAGGAAATGACATCAAGCACCGCGCTCGACTTCACTTCCAGGCGCTCCTTTTATGGGATACAGAAGACAACAGCACATCGAGTGATTCCGTGGCATAACATTAAACGGGGTCTAACAATGTGGGGTTACTTGGCTTCTTGTATTTTTTTGGCACTTTGTTTCTCCTTTGCCTGAAGACACAGAGGAAAGAAAGAAAAAGACATTTTCATATTCATTCTAAGAAACTGAATCTAAATGTAGAATTCCAAGTACTTTGAATTTGAATACTAGATCGTCATGCAGCCTTTCCAACAATGGGCTGGGTGAATAAACGCAAATGTACAATGGTACTATATGGGTGCTATTACTGCAGGACTACATTAAGCTTTTAAACTTAGGCGTTGACCCTTTAATCTTAGCATAGTACTGTTCAAATAACATAACTAACCGCAAGGTTTCATGCAGTCAAATTACCAAGAGAGGGAAACACTTCAAACTCAAAGGCAGAGTAGAAATAACGCATCAATCGTGCCCTCTAGTGGTATGATGAGATTCACCATCACACACACCGGCTCTGACTGTACTCCACACACACACACACACACACACACACACACACACACACACACACACACACACACACACACACCGGCTCTGACTGTACTTACCTTTTCCACCAGTGGGATCAGCTGCTGATATTCAGCCAACGTCTTCAGTAACTCCATTATAAAGGGTAGGTAGTTGTGCTTCCTTCTTATGTTCTCAATCTTAAAAAAATAAATACATGCATTTTTTTCAACATTTTCATAATTTAAGTGACTTTGTACCATTAATAATAGTTATTTTATGACATATCACTTATTAATAAAATTAACTTGTAACATTACCAATTAGGAATAATAATAATAATAATAATAACAGAAAAGTGATTATATATTTTATTACATTTGAAAGGATGAACAAGGGTGAATAATAATAATAATAATAATAATGATGAATATAATGATTATTATTATATTACAATAGTGTATTTTATGTTTTATAACATGCATATTACGTTTTTAAAGAGCCAATGAGAAAAAAACGACAATAATAATAATAATAAAAGTTAAAAAAAATAATAAGTTTAAAATGTACTTATTAAAACAAATTAACTGTAAAGCATAAATTAGGAAAAACAATAATAATAATAATAAATTATCATCATTATATTATACAGTAAATTACATTTTTTTTACATAACTTAAAGAAATTAAGAACCAATGAGAAAAATTATAATTACTATTAATATTAATAACAGTAATACGAATAATACTAATAATTAAGTTTCAATTCCATATTTTATAACATATATTACTTAGAAACAAAATTAACATTTGAATGGATACATTAGAGAATAATAATAATAATAATAATTTGTTTATTATATTCATAATAAAGTAGGACATTTTCTATTTTATAACATAACTTAGTTTTTAAAGAGCTAATGAGGAAATCAACAGTAATAATAAAAGACAAATGGCATATTTTGTAACATGTTACTTGTAAATAAAATTTACATTTAAAAAAACAAATGAGGAAAACTTATAATAAATATGATTATATTATAAAGTAAAGTGATAAAGTTATTTTAGAGGATCAATGTGGAAAACATTAATAATAATAATAATAATAATAAAGAAAGGTCTATCATACAATAAGTTATAAATAAGTTTCTCTTAAAAAGCTCATTGAGGGGAAAACCCATGTACATACTTTGTATCTTTTAAGTTTTTGGGTCTCTTCTTCAATCAGGAGCTGATACTTGGCGATCTCTGACTGGATGGAGCTCAGATGATTCCCGCTCTGGTCTGTGTCCATCGGCTCTTCCTGTGAACAGCAGGAACGTCTTTAAGCAAGCGTCCTCATTCTGTCATTCCAATATCTAACAGTCGGAAGGTCTTACTTCTGTGAGCTGAGCCTGTAGTTCAACGATCTTCTTTTCGTAAATCATCTTGCGGTCCGAAACAATGGCCATCAAGTTGAATCGAATCTCTCCTTCACTGTATCTAAAAACCAAATGATTTAAACAGCTTTGTAGAAACACCAAAGACTCGAAATGAATCACATCGGCTTGATGCTTACTTCTGTATTCGTTTCTCAATGACGGGCCGTACAGCATTGATCCAATCATCCTGGTTACACACACCTGAGAAAGTGACAAAATCCTTTAAGAACATGAACCAACTGCGCAAAACGAACAATTCAACTTCGATTCCGTCTACCGAGGTCTATGGGTCCTTCACGAAGTCCGTCCAACTCGTACAGCCGCCCGTTAACAGGGACGTAGCTCACAAAGTGAAAAGCATCCTCTTCTTTAGCCGACGACTTCGCGTCAAACTCAAACATCTGTTGTCTACGGGGAAAAGAAAATGGCAAAAACATTATACATGATATCAGTCATATGGTAAAAGAGAAAAAGGCTCCAAATAACCAACCTAGCGAAGCCGTTGTGAACTTGTCGGATAACTTCAGAGTTACTGAGAGCAAGACCCTTCATCTTGAAAAAGAAAAAAGAAAAGGTTCATAAACTGTAATAATGAAACGTATCCAGTTAAATAAATGCGCCAACTTACTGCGGCATCAAAACTGAGTGAAAACTCTTTAAATTCTGTCAGCGTTTCCCCAAGGAGCATATCAGGATGCGTGCAGTTCAACAACACGCTGACGATCGCTTGGGTCGCGCAGGCATTATTGATGACCTGAAACGGCACGTTCGCATTCAGAAATGTCCAAATATCCTTCTTGCATTTGGTAACAGGATTTGATTAAACGCATAATCGTTCACCTGCTTGGCAAAGAAGATCTGATCCAGCCTTGAGTCCTGAACAATAGACCCCGCCGGCTCCTCACCGGGCTGCCACTTGAAGAGGAAAATCAGACCATGAACGGGCCTGAAATGATTCATGCGCATATTCAATTGCAGTTAGAACGCTGGAAGAACACTGCGTATGTTAATAGATTCATGGACATTTGCTTACTTGAGATTTTCAAAGTTTTCTGGCTCCATGCTCCATATCTCCTCCACCTGTGCACCTTTGCATCCTAATGAAAACAGAGAGATCAGTGTCGCGTGACATTCGAAAGCCACCAATGCTGCGGAATCAAAAGTCCTGTTTACAGCTGGTATTAAATGCGCTTTGGTCGATCGGATCACAAGTTGACGAGGAAGACACATTTCAGTGTACACCTGGTGTTTTAATCTGTCTCTTTTGTCCACTTTTGAAAACTTCTGTCCTATTTCTTGGGGAGGGTCTATGGGTGGGTAAATGTATGGGCTTTTGCAGATCTTTCAATCTAATGGACGAAATAAAAAAATCACACAATTTACATATGAATGCGACCGGAGATAACAGAAAACATATTTAGAGCAACAGCTTTCATTTCTGCTCTGACAGACTGCTTCTGCTTCTGTTAGAAATCAGGAATGGTGTGAGAACATTGCGTTTGGTACGTTTTTCATTTTCAAACCAAACTTGGGTCTCCAGCCGGTAAAGTTTAAATCCCCTCTGGCTAGCCCGCTTCCCATTATGTTTACACGTTAGGTCAGTAGGCGGAGAGTAGAGGGTCTTTTTTGGCTGTTTGAATGTGCACTTTAACTTTTATGGACTTCAAAACAGAATCAGCCATTCACTGCCATTATAAAGCTTGGAAGAGCATGGATATTTTTAATATAACTGATTATATTCGTCTGAAAGAATGTCATATACACCTAAGGATGACTTGAGAGTGAGTAAACCATGGGCTAATTTTCATTTTTGGGTGAACTATCCCTGTAAATGTGCACCAATGATGGTCCAAAACATTTGAACGTACTAATGATGGTCAAAAATAATTTCTCGAATGCATCAATAATGCCCAAACATGCTGGAGGAACATTGAGCAGAATGCCAACAAAAACATTGATTAGATGCTCAGAATGTGCAAGTGACAACTAAATATGGCAATATGCTGTTTGGAATGTGCAAATTATGCTCAAATACACTGAAACAAATTTTCGAATCGAATGCTCAGAACATGGCAACAATGCCCAAATATAGTGAATAAAATGCTGGAACAATATGCCGCCCACAAAAATAATGAATCGAATGTTCGGAACGTGCGCTTAATATCTTTATTTTATTTTATTTATTTTATTAAACATTACAAAGTATTAATGCAATGCAGATAAACATGGAAAAAACTAAACAAAAAAAGACAAAAATATACACAGACACAAATAAGTTGCCAGGGTCTTAATGCCCAAATATACTGAATTCAAGGTTTGTATCCAAACAATAATACCAACAAAAAGATTAATCGAATGCTCAGAACATGCAAATGATGCTCAAATATACTGAATCAAATGTTCGAACACAAAAAGATGAATCGAATGTTCGGAACGTGCCCTATGATGCTTGAATATGCTGAATCAAATGTTCGAACACAAAAAGATGAATCGAATGTTCGGAATGTGCCCTATGATGCCTGAATATCCTGAATCAAAAGTTCGAACACAAAAAGATGAATCGAATGTTCGGAACGTGCCCTATGATGCCTGAATATACTGAATCAAATGTTCGAACACAAAAAGATGAATCGAATGTTCGGAATGTGCCCTATGATGCCTGAATATCCTGAATCAAAAGTTCGAACACAAAAAGATGAATCGAATGTTCGGAACGTGCCCTATGATGCCTGAATATACTGAATCAAATGTTCGAACACAAAAAGATGAATCGAATGTTCGGAACGTGCCCTATGATGCCTGAATATACTGAATCAAATGTTCGAACACAAAAAGATGAATCGAATGTTCGGAACGTGCCCTATGATGCCTGAATATACTGAATCAAATGTTCGAACACAAAAAGATGAATCGAATGTTCGGAACGTGCCCTATGATGTCTGAATATACTGAATCAAATGTTTGTACGCATCCAAAACCGCAAGTTGTAAAGGATGCTGAAAAATGCCGTCTGGGTAGGTTGCTCAATATTTTTTGAGACATTACCAAATGTGAGGCAGCTGTCATTCTGCATTCATTAACAAACTGCAGCGCTGAGTCATACACTGAGCCCATTCAAAGAACATGCTTATGTGGATTTAAACCAGGAACCACATGGCAGGCTGGCAGTCACACCCTATGATTACCAATCATATTGGTGACCAAAATCACTGAACTGAAGCAAAACTAGCGACGCACCGCTAATGTAAGAAAATACTGAGTGCTCACCAAAGCCCTTTATCAGCTCTGTAAAAACTCCCGGGTCGCTTTCCATAAGACACCATTCCCCAGCGCTTCCCGCCATTTCTGAAATTATATATCTTATTGCAAACAAAAAACTGTTCTCGTGTAGCGGTTAAACGAGGCTAACGAGACTCATTCACAAATACAGTAGTTTTCCCGGCATTCCTTTCGACAAGCGTCGTTCTTCTGCTTCATGCGGTGCCTTGAACATGTGAGGCGCGCTTCCGCCTCCGTGTGTCTAGGAGTGTCTTTGACTCCAAAAGTTACTTTCCAAAAGTGATTTTGAAAGGAAATTTCCGTAGTTAAACAAACATAGTGCATTTAAATGGTAATAAACTCCATATTGTGTCAAAAATAACACGCTAAATTAATACATGTTATAACAGTACGTGCTTTCAAACTATTAACTGGGTTGACGTTTTGATATTCCTACAGAATTCTAGTCGTCAATAATCAGTTTACGATGTAAAATAAGGTTTTATTTCAAACCATTGTGTGTGTGTGTGCTTACATCAACAACAAAAAAGATAATTTTTTTGGAAAAAAAACCCCTAAAACATTAATACTTTATTTAAAATACATGTACTATACACAAATGAATACTTAGGTACTGTAACTCAAGTCCAGAGTCCCAGAAATTTTTAATAAAAAAAAAAAGCAAAATAACAATACTCAAAGTCAAATCAGGCAGTTTCAGCAGCATACATTTTAAGACACAAATACGTAACCTGTATTTGGGCTGTTCAAGGGTGACCAACTAGTATAGATATACATTATAAAACATTATGACTGATTAGGTTGATATTGACCGTCGCCCGAGCCCTCAGGGCTGGTACTCAAACAGCATGGACGACATTGTTCAATAAGAGGCAGAAGTTTCCCTTGTTGGTGGAGCTGTTTTGTATCTGAGCCGCCTCCAATGCACTGCCCATTAATAAAGACTCTTGGCACCTGAAAGAGTTAAAAGGACTATCGTCAACAATACCATCTTGACAAAAACAATATATCTACCTATATATAATCACATAAAAAAAATTCCAATCAGCATCCAGGAATGGGAATGGGAATGGTTTTGTAAATATAAACAGATGACAAGACTTACTGTTCTGGCACCTGTTATTTGTGCTAAGGTCTCCTGGAGACGTCGGCCATCGTTGTGCTCATCCAATTCAATAACTTTATATGTAGCTCCAATCTCATTAAAGACATTCTTTGCCATCTTACAGTAGGGACATGTGGTTTTGGAGAATATTACAACACAGTTACTGGACACAACATCCTGTAAAGGAAAAAGAAAAAAAAGATTAAATGAATGAATGAAAACATATTTATTAGGGCTACAAGATAAGTGGGGGAAAAAACTTCAGGTTTGCTTTGCTTGTTGTTTGTAGGGCTGCAGAATTTGGCCCAAAATGTTGTTATTATATATTAATATGACTATACTGAATAATAATAATAATAATAATAATAATAATATTTCAAAAGTCCAGTAAAAATATAATATTTGAGAAAAATATAATAATAATTAAAAAAATAACTTTAAAATGACGGTGCTAATATTTATGGCTGTCTTAATTTCTTCATTTTCAAACGTTGAGCCATTCAGCTTTTATTTTGTCAGAAACCGCAAGGAGCACTTAAAGAGTTAAGTTTAAAAATGTGATGATACCAGCATTTCCCTCAAGCTTTTTGAGCGCTGTTGAGCAGATTCTTAAACACCTCTTATTGGTCATTGTATTAACGCGCTCAACATATATGTCTGTGATTGGCTACTAATCAACAATGACATATTTGACGCTCTTCACCGAACGTTTACAAAGAGAGAAAGGGAAAGTTTAAAGCATGCGTCTATCAGCAGATCCCTAGTATATCTGCTGATAGACGCCTGCTTTCAAAGCTCTCATGTGTATCTGTGTAAGCGCTCGATGAAGAGCGTCAAAGACAACATATTTTTGAAGCGTTGATCATTGTAGCAAATCACAGACATACATGTTGAACGCATCAACAAAATGGCCAATCAGAGGGGTTTAAGAATCCGTTCAATGCTGGCATCGTGAAGTACCAAGTCGGGACTGAAATTAAACATTTTGTGACGATTGTTTTTTGACAACTCTAGCGCATATCTATTAGTGGTGCAACGGATCATCATTGATCCGTGATCCGTTCGGATCAATATCTTCGGATCGGCACTCACGTGATCCGCGGATTGATTTATGAAAAAAAAGTTGTGCGCATGTTCAGTCCACACACAGCGTGGTCATGGCGAGCGTTATGAACCGCAGAGAGCGTGACGCATCATTCGCGCCGCAAAACCTCCAGACGTGCGTAAACGCGTTTTTACATTGACTTCACATTGAAATCACTCACGCCAGACGCTCTATTCGCGTTTGGTGTGAACGCAGCATGGGTGACGGCGAGAGAGAGAGAGAAAGAGTGCCTGCGAGTGCGAGCGAGCAAGGTAATACGTTGTCAAATATGTTTAAACTTAAATGAACTACATATACAAGTAGTTATGTCTCTTTGTATTAATTTGTCCTGTTATTGACATAGGCCTAATGCGTGTCATTGACAAAATGCGCAACCAGATGTTCGAATAATTCGAATATGTGTTTTTTAGAGGGAATATTCGAACGTCATTTTTTAGCAATTTTGACAGCCCTATATGACAGTGGAAACACATAAAGCATTGGTCCATGTTTAAAGGAAGGAGATGCCTTTTTATGTTGCACTTTAAGTTGTTTTTCATTAATTATGTTAAAAAGAAGATATTATGCCTTGTGCACTTTAAGTTGATTTTATATATTTAAATTTAATAATTTAAAAGTGTTAATACATTTTTTTTTTTTTTTGCTGATCCAAAAAATGATCCGATCCGTGACTCTGATCCGAGAAACGATCCGAACCGTGAGTTTTTTGATCCGTTGCACCCCTAATATCTATTTAATTAAATTACAGCCATATTGATTTTGGTTATATTTCGATTCATTGTGCAGCCTAAATATATAAAGCCTACAACACATGTTGTTGGTGGTAGGACGATTTCAGTTTTTCAATTGAAGTCAATAGGGAGGTGACTGTTTGGCTACCAACATTCTTTAAAATTTATTCTGGTTTGGAACGACATGGGTGTGAGTAAATGATGACAGAATTTTCATTTTTTGGTGGACTATCCCTTTAAGATGTTATTCACATTCCGCAGACCTTTAAATGAATCAATTGATCCGGTTCATAAAAACAGTTCTAAATGATTCATTCACGAATCTTAATGATCTGGGACGCAAGGAATTTTAGTGTTCAACAGAAAAGACAGTCATAAGGGTTCGAAACGACATGAGTGAGTAACTAGACATAATTTTAATTTTCGAGTGATCTATTGAGCCAAAACAAACCATCTTAAACAATCTTACCTGGACAAACTGATTACATGCTGTGCTCGACAACCCGGGCGCAGACGACGTGAAGTTCCCCATTCTAGATAAACGACATGAATTGAGTTCAAACTGAGAGAAAACTACACAACCATTTACACAAAAACAGACTGAGATTAACACACGTGGTGACCTTGTTATAATCACTGGTCTGTAAAAAATACATGTAAAAGATACAAGGAAAGCTAATGCAGTTAGTGCAAAAACAAGATAATTAGACTGGCATTTTAAGTCAGTCATGTTCGAACAACTGTTGTCTTGTTGCCGGCTGAAACAAGTAAACAGGATCACACAGATAGACTGTAATCTGATAAGATCATAGGGGGGATTTAAACATTTAAAGACCCTAGCGTTTTTAAAGTAGGTTAACTCGTACCGTCCAGAACGGACAAAAACACGGCGGTCTTGTTAATGTATGCAATCATGTTAAGTTATGTAATATGAATTGTCCTCATAATGACCTTAGAATCTGATAAGCCTGTTTGTATTTGTATAAACAGCCTCTCGTAAGCATCGTGGAGTGTAAACGACTCGCGCCGCTCTGTAAATAAAAGACTGTCCCAATGACAGTGGTTTTACATGCAAATATGTTTCTTCTATTTTCATCCAAAGTCCAAAACACACGCGTACCTCTCAACCGGAAACACATTAGTATGACGTAAAAAGCACCGTCTATAGTCTCCGCCCTTCACGGGTCTCTGAACTAGTTCTACCAGCCTGTCCTGATCATTGGACATTACGAGACACTTGTTTTCCTCTAGGGGGCCATGGTGGCTCATAAACCCAATTCCCATTCATCCGCATTTAAATCCTAGAACCATTTATTGTCTCATTATAGACATGTGCACAATAAACGTCTTTTTTTTTTTTACCTAGACTATTAATAATTCAAAGAATTGGCATCTGGCATGCAACTAATTCGCAACAGTAATCTGAATGCCTAAAATGCCTTCTAATCACAAACTACAGTAAATGGTCCATTTACACCAGCGTGTTTTATATAAATATCTAATGTTTAGTTACATCTCCCTTGTCCTTCAAAGTTAGATTTTTTTAATCTGAAAGAAGTGTCGTTTTGCATCCATTGGGTGGCACTGTGCCATTCTGTAAAATGCATAGAACCGACACAAGAAATTATTGTTTCTTGAGGATCTCGAATACCCTTGTTTTTTTTGTTAGTTTTTTTCCTCTTTTCCCCCACATTTTATGACAAGTGATTTAATGCTGCTCCCTAATCTGTTTTTTCACAAAAGACGCCACATTGCCGTTTGCAAGAAAAAGGCAATTGATTTTTCTACCCACTAATCCTTATGAATTAACCAAAAAAGAATTAAGGCTGTTCTTGTCACTTTTTTTTTTTTTTTTTAAACAACGCCATCAGTTATCCAGCTTATGGTTATTTTGTCAACAATAAATGGTTTGAAAACCCCCAAGGATGAGGAATTCCATATGAAATATTACAGCACTAAACAGGTCCTAAAATTGTTCTATAGCTCTGGATTGCAGCTTTAAAAAAAAAAAAAAAAAAAAGGCCTTTATGATGCAAAAGCACATTGAGAGTTCACCCAAGTTACCACACTCGTCAGAGCCAGAGCCACACATAGGCCCTTTAATATTTTCCATTCGCCCCTTTTCCCATCTAGCGGGTATCAAGGGTCCGCATGTAACCCACATGTCATAATAATGGCGAAACCCTCCTTACTATTTACAGCCTCATGACATGTAATGACCCGCCATACACCGAAACTCATCAGAACCCCTGGAAACGTAATTCCCCGCCCCCAGCAGGGTTTTCACACCGAGCAGCAGACGCCCCTCGCCCACGCTCCCTTCAGAGCGGTGTCATCGGAATATGCCCCACTGATTTAATATCTGTTTGCTGCATGCATTTGCGGGCCGCCATGTAATCAAGCAAGAAGCCACTGCTGTGCCTGCCCTCATAAATCACCGTCCCTGGCGGACAATCATGCCTGGCCCTAGTGAAGCCACTGATTACACTCACTGCCTTATTAAAACCGTTCCCGCCGAAGGAAACGCGCGCGTCTTTTTATTTATCGGCCTCGTGTCATTTGCGGCAGTCCGTCTTTCGCTCTTAAATGATTTGGCGCGGTGATGGAATGACGCCTCAATTGAGTTCACAGGAGGAGAGGGTGCCGTTCCAATAATCTCTGGAGTATCGCCTCACTGAACTGCCCGTGATTCCTCCCTCCTGTCAAAGCCAACTAAGGTCTCCTCCCGGAGAAGGTACAACAGACTCGTCTCGGCAATAAGCTGTGGCATTTTGTTAGAGAAGGTTACCGCACTTTGTCACATAAGGGCTTGTTTTTGAAGGCCACAACCTGCACTTTCACAGGTATAGGCTTGAGACTTTTACATTATAGACGGATACGTTAGCTGATGGGGAGAAAGATGACTTTTTTGTTTCATGGCTAATTTCCATGACTTTTCCAGGCCTTAAAATCCCAGTTTTAAAAGTTAACAAGAGCGAAAATTCTAGAAGGATCTATTTTTTTAATTTAATGATTTGTGACACAATTAAAAATAATAAATCCACAAATTGCGCTCTGTGTACAGCATCATCATTTACTTAATATCACTTTTGCATGGCCCGCCTACTCAAGCTTTTACAGGCCCACTGAAGTGCATTGAAACGCACAGCATTGCACAATAGACCAATTTCGAGCCGACGTCACAGTTACGTCATGGCGTTAGCTGGTGGCAAAACAAAGGGAAAACTGGAGGCGGCTGATACAAACCAGCACAGATTCGGCTACATAATAAGGAGCTTAAATTATTAAGTTGGCTTGAGAGAGCCAACTTACTGATATTGTACTTAAACTTAATATTATTAAGTTGGCTTGAGAAAGCCAACATATTGAAATCCTATTTAAACTTATTAGTGGTGCTTTTTCAAAGCAACACTAGTGTTATTGTCACTCATACTTATTATTCTTATTTTTATTATTATTATTATTCTGGACAAAGTTTGGCGCGTAATGCGCCCCGCACCGTTTGTCACAGACCCCTGAGTGAGGTGTCAAATCGAGCGGCTCATTGAGGAGAGGTGTGCTATATCTTTTCTAAGCGATCGGGTGTACGATGTTCGCACAGCGGACGAAAAAGCGGCCAAAAAAGTCCCATTGACTTAACATGGGGAGTTCTAAAAACATTTGAATCCCAACTGCCGTTTTCACACACACCACTCCAAAGGGCCTGACACCCCTGCGTTTCTCTCCCTCTCTCTCTCCCTCAGAGGATTTATATTATCAAGCAGCCAATAAGTAATGGCCTAAAATCTTCATAGCCACACCCTAGCAACCAGTTACAGCACCCTAGCAACCACTCTGAGCTCCCTAGCAACCACCCTAAACCAATAAATAATATAAAAACATTTTTTTTACATTTTTTAAAGCAATATCACACTCGTAGCCTTGCGATATTGCTCCATGCTTGTGCCTATTCGGCCATAGGCACGAGGCCGCAGGCCGAGTGCCGTACTGAAGGAACTCGTTATTAAAGATTTTAAGAACTCTATAAAAACTCCATAGTAACCATATTTGACAACTACCAACCACCTAGTAACACCATAGCAACTACCAAAAATACCTTAGCAACCACCCTGAACACCCTAGCAACTGCCTAGCAACCACCCAGAACACCTAGCAACTGCCTAGTAACCACCCAGAACGCCTAGCAACCACCCAGAACACCCTAGCAACTGCCTAGCAACGCCCTAGCATCCACCCAGAATACCATAGCAACTGCCTAGCAACACCATAGCAACCACCTAGCAACCACCAAGAATACCCTAGCAACTGCCTAGCAACCACCCAGAACACCTTAGCAACTGCCTAGCAACACCATAGCAACCACCCAGAAAACCCTAGCAACCACCACCTGGCAACAGCATCTTGCTAAAAACATGCTAGCAACATACTAATCATGCTAGTATCATGCTAGCAACATGCTAATCAAGCTAGCATCATGCTAGCATCATGCTAATCAAGCTAACAAAATGCTAATAATGTTAGCATAATGCTAGCAACATGCTAATCAAGCTAGCATCATGCTAGCAACATGCTAATCAAGCTAGCATAATGCTAGCAACATGCTAATCAAGCTAGCATCATGCTAGCAACATGCTAATCAAGCTAGCATAATGCTAGAAACATGCTAATCATGTTAGCATCTAGCTAAAAACATGCTAGCAACATGCTAATCATGCTAACATCAAGCTACCAACATGCTAATCAAGCTAGCATTATGCTAACATAATGCTAATCATGCTAGCATCATGCTACCAATATGCTAATTAAGCTATCACAATGCTATTCAAGCTAGCATCATGCTAACAACATGTTAATCAAGCTAGCATAATACTAGCAACATGCTAATCAAGCTAGCATCATGCTAACAACATGCTAATCAAGCTAGCATAATGCTAGCAACATGCTAATCATGTTAGCATCTAGCTAAAAACATGCTAGCAACATGCTAATCATGCTAACATCAAGCTACCAACATGCTAATCAAGCTAGCATCATGCTACCAATATGCTAATTAAGCTAGCACAATGATATTCAAGCTAGCATCATGCTAACAACATGTTAATCAAGCTAGCATAATGCTAGCAACATGCTAATCATGTTAGCATCTAACTAAAAACATGCTAGCAACATGCTAATCATGCTAGCATCATGCTACCAACATGCTAATCATGTTAACAAAATGCTAATCAAGCTAGCATCATGCTAGCATTATGCTAATCAAGCTAGCAACATGCTAATAATGCTAGCATTATGCTACCAACATGCTAATCAAGCTAGCATCATGCTATCAACATGCTAATCAAGCTAGCATAATGCTAGCAACATGCTAATCAAGCTAGCATCATGCTAGCAACATGCTAATCAAGCTAGCATTATGTTAGCAACATGCTAATCATGTTAGCATCTAGCTAAAAACATGCTAGCAACATGCTAATCATGCTAGCATCAAGCTACCAACATGCTAATCAAGCTAGCATCATGCTAACATCATGCTAATCAAGCTAGCATAATGCTAGAAACATGCTAATCAAGCTAGCATCATGCTAGAAACATGCTAATCATGTTAGCATCTAGTTAAAAAAATGCTAACAACATGCTAATAATGCTAGCATCAAGCTACCAACATGCTAATCAAGCTAGCATCATACTAACATCATGCTAATCATGCTAGCATCATGCTACCAATATGCTAATTAAGCTAGCATAATGCTAGCAAAATGTTATTCAAGCTAACATCATGCTAACAACATGTTAATCAAGCTAGCATAATGCTAGCAACATGCTAATCATGTTAGCATCTAGCTAAAAACATGCTAGCAAAATGCTAATCATGCTAACATCTTGTTAAAAGCATGCTAGCAACATGCTAATCATGCTAGCATCATGCTACCAACATGCTAATCATGTTAACAACATGCTAATCATGCTAGCATCATTTTAACAACATGTTAATCATAGTAAATCATGCTGGAATGTGGTAAATCGTAGTAAATCATCTTAGAAACATGGTAAATCGCGGTAAATAATGCTAAAAACGTGGTATATCATGGTATCACAACATGTTAATTGTGTTAGCATCTGCCCAGTGGCGAGTTTTGCCACTGCAAGCACCACTTCACATTTTCTTCAGGAAATGTACATTCTAGTTATGTTGGCTTGAGAAAGCCAATATATTGAAATCCTATTTAAACTTATTAAGTTGGCTTGAGAGAGCCAACATATTGAAATCCTATTTAAACTTATTATTATTATTATTAAGTTGGCTTGAGAAAGCCAACATATTGAAATCCTATTTAAACTTATTATTATTATTCTTCTTACTAAAACTGTTGACTCAAACTCGTCCTAGAGCTTTAACTCTACATACACCAAACTCGGCTCAGACACTCAAACTGATCTGAAGTTAGTTGCTATATCTTTTCAGACTGATCGGACTTACGGTTTTCCTACAAATGACGATCAAAACTCGGAAAAACTCCCATTGACTTAACATTGGGCATTCTAAAAAAATTCAAACTCACCAACCGACATAAATTCAAATCTAAATCCCTTGAAAACTAAAACAAACTGCCATTCTATATATATTAGCCAATGAAACTCATTTAAACTAATAAACACTAATCTCATACACTTATAAACTAATTAACTTAAATTTAATAACTAATTAACTAATAAACTCGTGAATTCATATACTTATGAACTCTTAAACTCATAAATTAATAAACTCTGAACTCTAAACTCATTTAAACTTATAAACTCTAAACTCAAAAACTTGTACACTTATAAACTCTAAACTCATAAACTCTGAGTGTGTGTGTGTGTGTGTGTGTGTGTGTGTGTGTGTGTGTCTGAGTGTCTGAGTGAGTGTGTGAGCGAGGTAGTCTGTTTGAGTGTGTGTGTGTGTGTGTGTGTGTGTGTGTGTGTGTGTGTGTGTGTATCTATCTATCTACCGCTCTGAATACCATAGCAACCACCCAGAACACCCTAGCAACCACCCAAAACACCATAGCAACCACCCAAAATACCCTAGCAACACCATAGCAACCACACAAAACATCCTAGTAACCACCCATAACACCCTAGCAACCGCCTAGCAACCACCCAGAACACCCTAGCAACCACCCAAAAGACCCTAGCAACCACCCAAAAGACCCTAGAAACCGCCTAGCAACCACCCAGAATACTCTAGCAACCACCCAAAACACCCTAGCAACCACCCAGAACACCCTAGCAACCGCCTAGCAACCACCCAGAATACCCTAGCAACCACCCAAAACACCCTAGCAACCACCCAGAACACCATAGCAACCGCCTAGCAACCACCCAAAAGACCCTAGCAACCGCCTAGCAACCACCCAGAATACCCTAGCAACCACCCAAAACACCCTAGCAACCACCCAAAAGACCCTAGCAACCGCCTAGCAACCACCCAAAAGACCCTAGCAACCACCCAAAACACCCTAGCAACCGCCTAGCAACCACCCAAAAGACCCTAGCAACCACCCAGAACACCCTAGCAACCGCCTAGCAACCACCCAAAAGACCCTAGCAACCACCCAAAATATCCTAGCAACCACCCAGAATACCCTAGCAACCACCCAAAACACCCTAGCAACCACCCAGAACACCCTAGCAACCGCCTAGCAACCACCCAAAAGACCCTAGCAACCACCTAGCAACCACCCAAAAGACCCTAGCAACCACCCAAAACACCCTAGCAACCACCCAGAACACCCTAGCAACCGCCTAGCAACCACCCAAAAGACCCTAGCAACCACCCAGGACACCCTAGCAACCACCTAGCAACCACCCAGAAGACCCTAGCAACCACCCAAAATATCCTAGCAACCACCTAGCAACCACCCAGAATACCCTAGCAACCACCCAAAAAACCCTAGCAACCACCCAAAAGACCCTAGCAACCGCCTAGCAACCACCCAGAATACCCTAGCAACCACCAAAAACACCCTAGCAACCACCCAGAACACCCTAGCAACCGCCTAGCAACCACCCAAAAGACCCTAGCAACCGCCTAGCAACCACCCAGAATACCCTAGCAACCACCCAAAACACCCTAGCAACCACCCAGAACACCCTAGCAACCGCCTAGCAACCACCCACAAGACCCTAGCAACCACCCAAAAGACCCTAGCAACCACCTAGCAACCACCCAGAATACCCTAGCAACCACACAAAACATCCTAGTAACCACCCAAAACAACCTAGCAACCGCCTAGCAACCACCCAGAACACCCTAGCAACCACCCAAAAAACCCTAGCAACCGCCTAGCAACCACCCAAAAGACCCTAGCAACCACCAAAAAGACCCTAGCAACCGCCTAGCAACCACCCAGAATACCCTAGCAACCACCCAAAACACCCTAGCAACCACCCAGAACACCCTAGCAACCGCCCAGAATACCCTAGCAACCACCCAAAACACCCTAGCAACCACCCAAAAGACCCTAGCAACCGCCTAGCAACCACCCAAAATACCCTAGCAACCGCCTAGCAACCACCCAAAAGACCCTAGCAACCACCCTAAATATCCTAGCAACCGCAAAGCAACCATCCAGAATACCCTAGCAACCACCCAAAACACCCTAGCAACCACCCTAAATATCCTAGCAACCGCCTAGCAACCACCCAGAATACCCTAGCAACCACCCAAAACACCCTAGCAACCACCCAGAACACCCTAGCAACCACCTAGCAAACACCCAAAAGACCCTAGCAACCACCCAAAAGACCCTAGCAACCACCCAGGTCACCCTAGCAACCACCTAGCAACCACCCAGAACACCCTAGCAACCTCCCAAAATACCCTAGCAACACCATAGCAAGATCCTAGCAACCGCCTAGCAAAAAACGTTCTACTCCAAACTTTCTCAAGCCAACTTAAAGTTTGTCTCGACGAACTTTCGCATCTAGTTAAGTTGGCTTGAGAAAGCCAACATATTGAAATCCTATTTAAACTTATTATTATTATTAATATTATTATTATTCTTCTGTGAAAACTGTTGACTCAAACTCCTCCTAGAGCTTTAACTCTACATACTCCAAACTCGGCTCAGACACTCAAACTGATCTGAAGTTAGTTGCTTTATCTTTTCAGACTGATCGGACTTACGGTTTTCCTACAAATGACGATCAAAACTCGGAAAAACTCCCATTGACTTAACATTGGGCATTCTAAAAAAATTCAAACTCGCCAACCGACAAAAATTCAAATCTAAATCCCTTGAAAACTAAATCAAACTGCCATTCTATATATATTAGCCAATGAAACTCATTTAAACTAATAAACTCTAATTTCATACACTTATAAACTAATTAACTTAAATTTAATAACTAATTAACTAATAAACTCATGAATTCATAGACTTATGAACTCTTAAACTCATAAATTAATAAACTCTGAACTCTAAACTCATTTAAACTTATAAACTCTAAACTCAAAAACTTGTACACTTATAAACTTATCAATTTATACACTTATAAACTCTAAACTCTGAGTGTGTGTGTGTGTGTGTGTGTGTGTATCTATCTATCTACCGCTCTGAATACCATAGCAACCACCCAGAACACCCTAGCAACCACCTAGCAACCACCAAGAACACCCTAGCAACCACCCAAAAGACCCTAGCAACCACCCAAAACACCCTAGCAACCGCCTAGCAACCACCCAGAACACCCTAGCAACCACCCAAAACACCCTAGCAACCACCCAAAATACCCTAGCAACACCATAGCAACCACACAAAACATCCTAGTAACCACCCATAACACCCTAGCAACCGCCTAGCAACCACCCAGAACACCCTAGCAACCACCCAAAAGACCCTAGCAACCACCCAAAAGACCCTAGCAACCGCCTAGCAACCACCCAGAATACCCTAGCAACCACCCAAAACACCCTAGCAACCACCCAAAACACCCTAGCAACCGCCTAGCAACCACCCAGAATACCCTAGCAACCACCCAAAACACCCTAGCAACCACCCAGAACACCATAGCAACCGCCTAGCAACCACCCAAAAGACCCTAGCAACCGCCTAGCAACCACCCAGAATACCCTAGCAACCACCCAAAACACCCTAGCAACCACCCAAAAGACCCTAGCAACCGCCTAGCAACCACCCAAAAGACCCTAGCAACCACCCAAAACACCCTAGCAACCGCCTAGCAACCACCCAAAAGACCCTAGCAACCACCCAGAACACCCTAGCAACCGCCTAGCAACCACCCAAAAGACCCTAGCAACCACCCAAAAGACCCTAGCAACCACCCAAAATATCCTAGCAACCACCCAGAATACCCTAGCAACCACCCAAAACACCCTAGCAACCACCCAAAAGACCCTAGCAACCACCTAGCAACCACCCAAAAATCCCCTAGCAACCACCCAGAACACCCTAGCAACCGCCTAGCAACCACCCAAAATACCCTAGAAACCGCCTAGCAACCACCCAAAAGACCCTACCAACCACCCTAAATATCCTAGCAACCGCATAGCAACCACCCAGAATGCCCTAGCAACCACCCAAAACACCCTAGCAACCACCCAGAACACCCTAGCAACCGCCTAGCAACCACCCAAAAGACCCTAGCAACCACCCAAAATATCCTAGCAACCGCCTAGCAACCACCCAGAATACCCTAGCAACCACCCAGAATACCATAGCAACCACCCAGAACACCCGAGCAACCGCCCTAAATACCCTAGCAACATCATAGCAACCACCCATAACATCCTAGCAACCGCCTAGCAAAAAAATTTCCGGTCCAAACTTTCTCAAGCCAACTTAAAGTTTGTCTCGACGAACTTTCGCATCTAGTTAATATTATTATTCTTCTGTGAAAAACTGTTGACTCAAACTCGCCCTAGAGCTTTAACTCTACATACTCAAAACTCGGCTCAGACACTCAAACTGATCTGAAGTTAGTTGCTTTATCTTTTCAGACTGATCGGACTTACGGTTTTCCTACAAATGACGATCAAAACTCGGAAAAACTCCCATTGACTTAACATTGGGCATTCTAAAAAAATTCAAACTCACCAACCGACAAAAATTCAAATCTAAATCCCTTGAAAACTAAATCAAACTGCCATTCTATATATATTAGCCAATGAAACTCATTTAAACTAATAAACTCTAATCTCATACACTTATAAACTAATTAACTTAAATTTAATAACTAATTAACTAATAAACTCATGAATTCATATACTTATGAACTCTTAAACTCATAAATTAATAAACTCTGAACTCTAAACTCATTTAAACTTATAAACTCTAAACTCAAAAAACTTGTACACTTATAAACTCATCAATTTATACACTTATAAACTCTAAACTCATAAACTCTGAATGTGTGTGTGTGTGTGTGTGTGTGTGTGTATCTATCTATCTACCGCTCTGAATACCATAGCAACCACCCAGAACACCCTAGCAACCACCTAGCAACCACCCAGAACACCCTAGCAACCACCCAAAAGACCCTAGCAACCACCCAAAATATCCTAGCAACCACACAAAACATCCTAGTAACCACCCATAACACCCTAGCAACCGCGTAGCAACCACCCAGAACACCCTAGCAAAACACCCTAGCAACCACCCAAAATATCCTAGCAACCGCCTAGCAACCACCCATAATACCCTAGCAACCACCCAAAACACCCTAGCAACCGCCTAGCAACCACCCAAAAGACCCTAGCAACCACCCAAAATACCCTAGCAACCGCCTAGCAACCACCCAAAAGACCCTAGCAACCACCCAAAATAGCCTAGCAACCACCCAAAATACCCTAGCAACCACCCAAAATACCCTAGCAACCGCCTAGCAACCACCCAGAATACCCTAGCAACCACCCAGAACACCCTAGCAACCGCCTAGCAACCACCCAAAAGACCCTAGCAACCACCCAAAAGACCCTAGCAACCGCCTAGCAACCACCCAGAATACCCTAGAAACCACCCAAAACACCCTAGCAACCACCCAGAACACCCTAGCAACCGCCTAGCAACCACCCAAAAGACCCTAGCAACCACCCAAAAGACCCTAGCAACCGCCTAGCAACCACCCAGAATACCCTAGCAACCACCCAAAACACCCTAGCAACCACCCAGAACACCATAGCAACCGCCTAGCAACCACCCAGAATACCCAAGCAACCACCCAAAACACCCTAGCAACCACCCAGAACACCCTAGCAACCGCCTAGCAACCACCCAAAACACCCTAGCAACCACCCAAAACACCCTAGCAACCGCCTAGCAACCACCCAAAAGACCCTAGCAACCACCCAAAACACCCTAGCAACCACCCAAAATACCCTAGCAACACCATAGCAACCACACAAAACATCCTAGTAACCACCCATAACATCCTAGCAACTGCCTAGCAACCACCCAGAACACCCTAGCAACCACCCAAAATATCCTAGCAACCGCCTAGCAACCACCCATAATACCCTAGCAACCACCCAAAACACCCTAGCAACCACCTAGAACACCCTAGCAACCGCCTAGCAACCACCCAAAAGACCCTAGCAACCACCCAAAACACCCTAGCAACCACCCAAAATACCCTAGCAACACCATAGCAACCACACAAAACATCCTAGTAACCACCCATAACACCCTAGCAACCGCCTAGCAACCACCCAGAACACCCTAGCAACCACCCAAAACACCCTAGCAACCACCCAAAATATCCTAGCAACCGCCTAGCAACCACCCATAATACCCTAGCAACCACCCAAAACACCCTAGCAACCACCTAGAACACCCTAGCAACCGCCTAGCAACCACCCAAAAGACCCTAGCAACCACCCAAAATACCCTAGCAACACCATAGCAACCACACAAAACATCCTAGTAACCACCCATAACACCCTAGCAACCGCCTAGCAACCACCCAAAACACCCTAGCAACCACCCAAAATATCCTAGCAACCGCCTAGCAACCACCCAAAACACCCTAGCAACCACCCAGAACATCCTAGCAACTGCCTAGCAACCACCCAAAAGACCCTAGCATCCACCCAAAACACCCTAGCAACCGCCTAGCAACCACCCAGAATACCCTAGCAACCACCCAAAATACCCTAGCAACCGCCTAGCAACCAACCTAAATATCCTAGCAACCGCATAGCAACAACCCAAAACACCCTAGCAACCACCCAGAACACCCTAGCAACCGCCTAGCAACCACCCAAAACACCCTAGCAACCACCCAAAACACCCTAGCAACACCATAGCAACCACACAAAACATCCTAGTAACCACCCATAACACCCTAGCAACCGCCTAGCAACCACCCAGAACACCCTAGCAACCACCCAAAACACCATAGCAACCACACAAAACACCCTAGCAACCTCCCAAAATACCCTAGCAACACCATAGCAACACCATAGCAACATCCTAGCAACCGCCTAGCAAAAAACGTTCTGGTCCAAACTTTCTCAAGCCAACTTAAAGTTTGTCTCGACGAACTTTCGCATCTAGTTATGTTGGCTTGAGAAAGCCAACATATTGAAATCCTATTTAAACTTATTATTATTATTCTTCTTACTAAAACTGTTGACTCAAACTCGTCCTAGAGCTTTAACTCTACATACTCCAAACTCGGCTCAGACACTCAAACTGATCTGAAGTTAGTTGCTATATCTTTTCAGACTGATCGGACTTACGGTTTTCCTACAAATGACGATCAAAACTCGGAAAAACTCCCATTGACTTAACATTGGGCATTCTAAAAAAATTCAAACTCACCAACCGACAAAAATTCAAATCTAAATCCCTTGAAAACTAATTCAAACTGCCATTCTATATATATTAGCCAATGAAACTCATTTAAACTAATAAACTCTAATCTCATACACTTATAAACTAATTAACTTAAATTTAATAACGAATTAACTAATAAACTCATGAATTCATAGACTTATGAACTCTTAAACTCATAAATTAATAAACTCTGAACTCTAAACTCATTTAAACTTATAAACTCTAAACTCAAAAACTTGTACACTTATAAACTCTAAACTCATAAACTCTGTGTGTGTGTGTGTGTGTGTGTGTGTGTGTATCTATCTACCGCTCTGAATACCATAGCAACCACCCAGAACACCCTAGCAACCACCTAGCAACCACCCAGAACACCCTAGCAACCACCCAAAAGACCCTAGCAACCACCTAGCAACCACCCAAAACACCCTAGCAACCGCCTAGCAACCACCCAAAAGACCCTAGCAACCACCCAAAATACCCTAGCAACACCATAGCAACCACACAAAACATCCTAGTAACCACCCATAACACCCTAGCAACCGCCTAGCAACCACCCAGAACACCCTAGCAACCACCCAAAACACCCTAGCAACCACCCAAAATACCCTAGCAACACCATAGCAACCACCCAAAACATCCTAGTAACCACCCATAACACCCTAGCAACCGCCTAGCAACCACCCAGAACACCCTAGCAACCACCCAAAACACCCTAGCAACCACCCAAAATATCCTAGCAACCGCCTAGCAACCACCCAGAATACCCTAGCAACCACCCAAAACACCCTAGCAACCACCCAGAACACCCTAGCAACCGCCTAGCAACCACCCAAAAGACCCTAGCAACCACCCAGAATACCATAGCAACCACCCAAAATACCCTAGCAACCGCCTAGCAACCACCCAAAAGACCCTAGCAACCACCCAAAAGACCCTAGCAACCACCCAAAATAGCCTAGCAACCACCCAAAATACCCTAGCAACCACCAAGCAACCACCCAAAAGACCCTAGCAACCACCCTAAATATCCTAGCAACCGCATAGCAACCACCCAGAATAGCCTAGCAACCACCCAAAACACCCTAGCAACCACCCAAAATACCCTAGCAACACCATAGCAACCACACAAAACATCCTAGTAACCACCCATAACACCCTAGCAACCACCCAAAACACCCTAGCAACCACCCAGAACACCCTAGCAACCGCCTAGCAACCACCCAAAAGACCCTAGCAACCACCCAAAACACCCTAGCAACCGCCTAGCTACCACCCAAAAGACCTTAGCAACCACCCAAAATACCCTAGCAACCGCCTAGCAACCAACCAAAAGACCCTAGCAACCACCCAAAATACCCTAGCAACCACCCTAAATATCCTAGCAACCGCATAGCAACCACCCAGAATACCCTAGCAACCACCCAAAACACCCTAGCAACCACCCAGAACACCCTAGCAACCGCCTAGCAACCACCCAAAAGACCCTTGCAACCACCCAAAATATCCTAGCAACCGCCTAGCAACCACCCAGAATACCCTAGCAACCACCCAAAACACCCTAGCAACCACCCAAAACACCCTAGCAACCACCCAAAACACCCTAGCAACACCATAGCAACCACCCATAACATCCTAGCAACCGCCTAGCAAAAAACGTTCTGGTCCAAACTTTCTCAAGCCAACTTAAAGTTTGTCTCGACGAACTTTCGCATCTAGTTATTATTATTATTCTTCTGTACAAAACTATTGACTCAAACTCGCCCTAGAGCTTTAACTCTACATACTCCAAACTCGGCTCAGACACTCAAACTGATCTGAAGTTTTATGCTATATCTTTTCAGACTGATCGGACTTACGGTTTTCCTACAAATGACGATCAAAACTCGGAAAAACTCCCATTGACTTAACATTGGGCATTCTAAAAAAATTCAAACTCACCAACCGACAAAAATTCAAATCTAAATCCCTTGAAAACTAAATCAAACTGCCATTCTATATATATTAGCCAATGAAACTCATTTAAACTAATAAACTCTAATTTCATACACTTATAAACTAATTAACTTAAATTGAATAACTAATTAACTAATAAACTCATGAATTCATAGACTTATGAACTCTTAAACTCATAAATTAATAAACTCTGAACTCTAAACTCATTTAAACTTATAAACTCTAAACTCATAAACTCTGAGTGTGTGTGTGTGTGTGTATCTATCTATCTACCACTCTGAATACCATAGCAACCACCCAGAACACCCTAGCAACCACCCAGAACACCCTAGCAACCGCCTAGCAACCACCCAAAAGACCCTAGCAACCACCCAAAAGACCCTAGCAACCACCCAGAATACCCTAGCAACCACCCAAAAGACCCTAGCAACCACCCAAAAGACCCTAGCAACCGCCTAGCAACCACCCAGAATACCCTAGCAACCACCCAAAACACCCTAGCAACCACCCAGAACACCCTAGCAACCGCCTAGCAACCACCCAGAATACCCTAGCAACCACCCAAAACACCCTAGCAACCACCCAGAACACCATAGCAACCGCCTAGCAACCACCCAAAAGACCCTAGCAACCGCCTAGCAACCACCCAGAATACCCTAGCAACCACCCAAAACACCCTAGCAACCGCCTAGCAACCACCCAAAAGACCCTAGCAACCACCCAGAACACCCTAGCAACCGCCTAGCAACCACCCAAAAGACCCTAGCAACCACCCAAAATACCCTAGCAACCACCCAGAATACCCTAGCAACCACCCAAAACACCCTAGCAACCACCCAGAACACCCTAGCAACCGCCTAGCAACCACCCAAAAGACCCTAGCAACCACCTAGCAACCACCCAAAAGACCCTAGCAACCACCCAAAAGACCCTAGCAACCACCCAAAACACCCTAGCAACCACCCATAACACCCTAGCAACCGCCTAGCAACCACCCAGAACACCCTAGCAACCACCCAAAAGACCCTAGCAACCACCTAGCAACCACCCAGAAGACCCTAGCAATCACCCAAAAGACCCTAGCAACCACCCAGGACACCCTAGCAACCACCTAGCAACCACCCAGAACACCCTAGCAACCTCCCAAAATACCCTAGCAACACCATAGCAACATCCTAGCAACCGCCTAGAAAAAAACTTTCTGGTCCAAACTTTCTCAAGCCAACATAAAGTTTGTCTCGACGAACTTTCGCATCTAGTTATTATTATTATTCTTCTTACTAAAACTGTTGACTCGAACTCGCCCTAGAGCTTTAACTCTACATACTTCAAACTCGGCTCAGACACTCAAACTGATCTGCAGCTATATGCTATATCTTTTCAGACTGATCGGACTTACGGTTTTCCTACAAATGACGATCAAAACTCGGAAAAACTCCCATTGACTTAACATTGGGCATTCTAAAAAAATTCAAACTCACCAACCGACATAAATTCAAATCTAAATCCCTTGAAAACTAAAACAAACTGCCATTCTATATATATTAGCCAATGAAACTCATTTAAACTAATAAACACTAATCTCATACACTTATAAACTAATTAACTTAAATTTAATAACTAATTAACTAATAAACTCGTGAATTCATATACTTATGAACTCTTAAACTCATAAATTAATAAACTCTGAACTCTAAACTCATTTAAACTTATAAACTCTAAACTCAAAAACTTGTACACTTATAAACTCTAAACTCATAAACTCTGAGTGTGTGTGTGTGTGTGTGTGTGTGTGTGTGTGTGTGTGTCTGAGTGTCTGAGTGAGTGTGTGAGCGAGGTAGTCTGTTTGAGTGTGTGTGTGTGTGTGTGTGTGTGTGTGTGTGTGTGTGTGTGTGTATCTATCTATCTACCGCTCTGAATACCATAGCAACCACCCAGAACACCCTAGCAACCACCCAAAACACCATAGCAACCACCCAAAATACCCTAGCAACACCATAGCAACCACACAAAACATCCTAGTAACCACCCATAACACCCTAGCAACCGCCTAGCAACCACCCAGAACACCCTAGCAACCACCCAAAAGACCCTAGCAACCACCCAAAAGACCCTAGAAACCGCCTAGCAACCACCCAGAATACTCTAGCAACCACCCAAAACACCCTAGCAACCACCCAGAACACCCTAGCAACCGCCTAGCAACCACCCAGAATACCCTAGCAACCACCCAAAACACCCTAGCAACCACCCAGAACACCATAGCAACCGCCTAGCAACCACCCAAAAGACCCTAGCAACCGCCTAGCAACCACCCAGAATACCCTAGCAACCACCCAAAACACCCTAGCAACCACCCAAAAGACCCTAGCAACCGCCTAGCAACCACCCAAAAGACCCTAGCAACCACCCAAAACACCCTAGCAACCGCCTAGCAACCACCCAAAAGACCCTAGCAACCACCCAGAACACCCTAGCAACCGCCTAGCAACCACCCAAAAGACCCTAGCAACCACCCAAAATATCCTAGCAACCACCCAGAATACCCTAGCAACCACCCAAAACACCCTAGCAACCACCCAGAACACCCTAGCAACCGCCTAGCAACCACCCAAAAGACCCTAGCAACCACCTAGCAACCACCCAAAAGACCCTAGCAACCACCCAAAACACCCTAGCAACCACCCAGAACACCCTAGCAACCGCCTAGCAACCACCCAAAAGACCCTAGCAACCACCCAGGACACCCTAGCAACCACCTAGCAACCACCCAGAAGACCCTAGCAACCACCCAAAATATCCTAGCAACCACCTAGCAACCACCCAGAATACCCTAGCAACCACCCAAAAAACCCTAGCAACCACCCAAAAGACCCTAGCAACCGCCTAGCAACCACCCAGAATACCCTAGCAACCACCAAAAACACCCTAGCAACCACCCAGAACACCCTAGCAACCGCCTAGCAACCACCCAAAAGACCCTAGCAACCGCCTAGCAACCACCCAGAATACCCTAGCAACCACCCAAAACACCCTAGCAACCACCCAGAACACCCTAGCAACCGCCTAGCAACCACCCACAAGACCCTAGCAACCACCCAAAAGACCCTAGCAACCACCTAGCAACCACCCAGAATACCCTAGCAACCACACAAAACATCCTAGTAACCACCCAAAACAACCTAGCAACCGCCTAGCAACCACCCAGAACACCCTAGCAACCACCCAAAAAACCCTAGCAACCGCCTAGCAACCACCCAAAAGACCCTAGCAACCACCAAAAAGACCCTAGCAACCGCCTAGCAACCACCCAGAATACCCTAGCAACCACCCAAAACACCCTAGCAACCACCCAGAACACCCTAGCAACCGCCCAGAATACCCTAGCAACCACCCAAAACACCCTAGCAACCACCCAAAAGACCCTAGCAACCGCCTAGCAACCACCCAAAATACCCTAGCAACCGCCTAGCAACCACCCAAAAGACCCTAGCAACCACCCTAAATATCCTAGCAACCGCAAAGCAACCATCCAGAATACCCTAGCAACCACCCAAAACACCCTAGCAACCACCCTAAATATCCTAGCAACCGCCTAGCAACCACCCAGAATACCCTAGCAACCACCCAAAACACCCTAGCAACCACCCAGAACACCCTAGCAACCACCTAGCAAACACCCAAAAGACCCTAGCAACCACCCAAAAGACCCTAGCAACCACCCAGGTCACCCTAGCAACCACCTAGCAACCACCCAGAACACCCTAGCAACCTCCCAAAATACCCTAGCAACACCATAGCAAGATCCTAGCAACCGCCTAGCAAAAAACGTTCTACTCCAAACTTTCTCAAGCCAACTTAAAGTTTGTCTCGACGAACTTTCGCATCTAGTTAAGTTGGCTTGAGAAAGCCAACATATTGAAATCCTATTTAAACTTATTATTATTATTAATATTATTATTATTCTTCTGTGAAAACTGTTGACTCAAACTCCTCCTAGAGCTTTAACTCTACATACTCCAAACTCGGCTCAGACACTCAAACTGATCTGAAGTTAGTTGCTTTATCTTTTCAGACTGATCGGACTTACGGTTTTCCTACAAATGACGATCAAAACTCGGAAAAACTCCCATTGACTTAACATTGGGCATTCTAAAAAAATTCAAACTCGCCAACCGACAAAAATTCAAATCTAAATCCCTTGAAAACTAAATCAAACTGCCATTCTATATATATTAGCCAATGAAACTCATTTAAACTAATAAACTCTAATTTCATACACTTATAAACTAATTAACTTAAATTTAATAACTAATTAACTAATAAACTCATGAATTCATAGACTTATGAACTCTTAAACTCATAAATTAATAAACTCTGAACTCTAAACTCATTTAAACTTATAAACTCTAAACTCAAAAACTTGTACACTTATAAACTTATCAATTTATACACTTATAAACTCTAAACTCTGAGTGTGTGTGTGTGTGTGTGTGTGTGTATCTATCTATCTACCGCTCTGAATACCATAGCAACCACCCAGAACACCCTAGCAACCACCTAGCAACCACCAAGAACACCCTAGCAACCACCCAAAAGACCCTAGCAACCACCCAAAACACCCTAGCAACCGCCTAGCAACCACCCAGAACACCCTAGCAACCACCCAAAACACCCTAGCAACCACCCAAAATACCCTAGCAACACCATAGCAACCACACAAAACATCCTAGTAACCACCCATAACACCCTAGCAACCGCCTAGCAACCACCCAGAACACCCTAGCAACCACCCAAAAGACCCTAGCAACCACCCAAAAGACCCTAGCAACCGCCTAGCAACCACCCAGAATACCCTAGCAACCACCCAAAACACCCTAGCAACCACCCAAAACACCCTAGCAACCGCCTAGCAACCACCCAGAATACCCTAGCAACCACCCAAAACACCCTAGCAACCACCCAGAACACCATAGCAACCGCCTAGCAACCACCCAAAAGACCCTAGCAACCGCCTAGCAACCACCCAGAATACCCTAGCAACCACCCAAAACACCCTAGCAACCACCCAAAAGACCCTAGCAACCGCCTAGCAACCACCCAAAAGACCCTAGCAACCACCCAAAACACCCTAGCAACCGCCTAGCAACCACCCAAAAGACCCTAGCAACCACCCAGAACACCCTAGCAACCGCCTAGCAACCACCCAAAAGACCCTAGCAACCACCCAAAAGACCCTAGCAACCACCCAAAATATCCTAGCAACCACCCAGAATACCCTAGCAACCACCCAAAACACCCTAGCAACCACCCAAAAGACCCTAGCAACCACCTAGCAACCACCCAAAAATCCCCTAGCAACCACCCAGAACACCCTAGCAACCGCCTAGCAACCACCCAAAATACCCTAGAAACCGCCTAGCAACCACCCAAAAGACCCTACCAACCACCCTAAATATCCTAGCAACCGCATAGCAACCACCCAGAATGCCCTAGCAACCACCCAAAACACCCTAGCAACCACCCAGAACACCCTAGCAACCGCCTAGCAACCACCCAAAAGACCCTAGCAACCACCCAAAATATCCTAGCAACCGCCTAGCAACCACCCAGAATACCCTAGCAACCACCCAGAATACCATAGCAACCACCCAGAACACCCGAGCAACCGCCCTAAATACCCTAGCAACATCATAGCAACCACCCATAACATCCTAGCAACCGCCTAGCAAAAAAATTTCCGGTCCAAACTTTCTCAAGCCAACTTAAAGTTTGTCTCGACGAACTTTCGCATCTAGTTAATATTATTATTCTTCTGTGAAAAACTGTTGACTCAAACTCGCCCTAGAGCTTTAACTCTACATACTCAAAACTCGGCTCAGACACTCAAACTGATCTGAAGTTAGTTGCTTTATCTTTTCAGACTGATCGGACTTACGGTTTTCCTACAAATGACGATCAAAACTCGGAAAAACTCCCATTGACTTAACATTGGGCATTCTAAAAAAATTCAAACTCACCAACCGACAAAAATTCAAATCTAAATCCCTTGAAAACTAAATCAAACTGCCATTCTATATATATTAGCCAATGAAACTCATTTAAACTAATAAACTCTAATCTCATACACTTATAAACTAATTAACTTAAATTTAATAACTAATTAACTAATAAACTCATGAATTCATATACTTATGAACTCTTAAACTCATAAATTAATAAACTCTGAACTCTAAACTCATTTAAACTTATAAACTCTAAACTCAAAAAACTTGTACACTTATAAACTCATCAATTTATACACTTATAAACTCTAAACTCATAAACTCTGAATGTGTGTGTGTGTGTGTGTGTGTGTGTGTATCTATCTATCTACCGCTCTGAATACCATAGCAACCACCCAGAACACCCTAGCAACCACCTAGCAACCACCCAGAACACCCTAGCAACCACCCAAAAGACCCTAGCAACCACCCAAAATATCCTAGCAACCACACAAAACATCCTAGTAACCACCCATAACACCCTAGCAACCGCGTAGCAACCACCCAGAACACCCTAGCAAAACACCCTAGCAACCACCCAAAATATCCTAGCAACCGCCTAGCAACCACCCATAATACCCTAGCAACCACCCAAAACACCCTAGCAACCGCCTAGCAACCACCCAAAAGACCCTAGCAACCACCCAAAATACCCTAGCAACCGCCTAGCAACCACCCAAAAGACCCTAGCAACCACCCAAAATAGCCTAGCAACCACCCAAAATACCCTAGCAACCACCCAAAATACCCTAGCAACCGCCTAGCAACCACCCAGAATACCCTAGCAACCACCCAGAACACCCTAGCAACCGCCTAGCAACCACCCAAAAGACCCTAGCAACCACCCAAAAGACCCTAGCAACCGCCTAGCAACCACCCAGAATACCCTAGAAACCACCCAAAACACCCTAGCAACCACCCAGAACACCCTAGCAACCGCCTAGCAACCACCCAAAAGACCCTAGCAACCACCCAAAAGACCCTAGCAACCGCCTAGCAACCACCCAGAATACCCTAGCAACCACCCAAAACACCCTAGCAACCACCCAGAACACCATAGCAACCGCCTAGCAACCACCCAGAATACCCAAGCAACCACCCAAAACACCCTAGCAACCACCCAGAACACCCTAGCAACCGCCTAGCAACCACCCAAAACACCCTAGCAACCACCCAAAACACCCTAGCAACCGCCTAGCAACCACCCAAAAGACCCTAGCAACCACCCAAAACACCCTAGCAACCACCCAAAATACCCTAGCAACACCATAGCAACCACACAAAACATCCTAGTAACCACCCATAACATCCTAGCAACTGCCTAGCAACCACCCAGAACACCCTAGCAACCACCCAAAATATCCTAGCAACCGCCTAGCAACCACCCATAATACCCTAGCAACCACCCAAAACACCCTAGCAACCACCTAGAACACCCTAGCAACCGCCTAGCAACCACCCAAAAGACCCTAGCAACCACCCAAAACACCCTAGCAACCACCCAAAATACCCTAGCAACACCATAGCAACCACACAAAACATCCTAGTAACCACCCATAACACCCTAGCAACCGCCTAGCAACCACCCAGAACACCCTAGCAACCACCCAAAACACCCTAGCAACCACCCAAAATATCCTAGCAACCGCCTAGCAACCACCCATAATACCCTAGCAACCACCCAAAACACCCTAGCAACCACCTAGAACACCCTAGCAACCGCCTAGCAACCACCCAAAAGACCCTAGCAACCACCCAAAATACCCTAGCAACACCATAGCAACCACACAAAACATCCTAGTAACCACCCATAACACCCTAGCAACCGCCTAGCAACCACCCAAAACACCCTAGCAACCACCCAAAATATCCTAGCAACCGCCTAGCAACCACCCAAAACACCCTAGCAACCACCCAGAACATCCTAGCAACTGCCTAGCAACCACCCAAAAGACCCTAGCATCCACCCAAAACACCCTAGCAACCGCCTAGCAACCACCCAGAATACCCTAGCAACCACCCAAAATACCCTAGCAACCGCCTAGCAACCAACCTAAATATCCTAGCAACCGCATAGCAACAACCCAAAACACCCTAGCAACCACCCAGAACACCCTAGCAACCGCCTAGCAACCACCCAAAACACCCTAGCAACCACCCAAAACACCCTAGCAACACCATAGCAACCACACAAAACATCCTAGTAACCACCCATAACACCCTAGCAACCGCCTAGCAACCACCCAGAACACCCTAGCAACCACCCAAAACACCATAGCAACCACACAAAACACCCTAGCAACCTCCCAAAATACCCTAGCAACACCATAGCAACACCATAGCAACATCCTAGCAACCGCCTAGCAAAAAACGTTCTGGTCCAAACTTTCTCAAGCCAACTTAAAGTTTGTCTCGACGAACTTTCGCATCTAGTTATGTTGGCTTGAGAAAGCCAACATATTGAAATCCTATTTAAACTTATTATTATTATTCTTCTTACTAAAACTGTTGACTCAAACTCGTCCTAGAGCTTTAACTCTACATACTCCAAACTCGGCTCAGACACTCAAACTGATCTGAAGTTAGTTGCTATATCTTTTCAGACTGATCGGACTTACGGTTTTCCTACAAATGACGATCAAAACTCGGAAAAACTCCCATTGACTTAACATTGGGCATTCTAAAAAAATTCAAACTCACCAACCGACAAAAATTCAAATCTAAATCCCTTGAAAACTAATTCAAACTGCCATTCTATATATATTAGCCAATGAAACTCATTTAAACTAATAAACTCTAATCTCATACACTTATAAACTAATTAACTTAAATTTAATAACGAATTAACTAATAAACTCATGAATTCATAGACTTATGAACTCTTAAACTCATAAATTAATAAACTCTGAACTCTAAACTCATTTAAACTTATAAACTCTAAACTCAAAAACTTGTACACTTATAAACTCTAAACTCATAAACTCTGTGTGTGTGTGTGTGTGTGTGTGTGTGTGTATCTATCTACCGCTCTGAATACCATAGCAACCACCCAGAACACCCTAGCAACCACCTAGCAACCACCCAGAACACCCTAGCAACCACCCAAAAGACCCTAGCAACCACCTAGCAACCACCCAAAACACCCTAGCAACCGCCTAGCAACCACCCAAAAGACCCTAGCAACCACCCAAAATACCCTAGCAACACCATAGCAACCACACAAAACATCCTAGTAACCACCCATAACACCCTAGCAACCGCCTAGCAACCACCCAGAACACCCTAGCAACCACCCAAAACACCCTAGCAACCACCCAAAATACCCTAGCAACACCATAGCAACCACCCAAAACATCCTAGTAACCACCCATAACACCCTAGCAACCGCCTAGCAACCACCCAGAACACCCTAGCAACCACCCAAAACACCCTAGCAACCACCCAAAATATCCTAGCAACCGCCTAGCAACCACCCAGAATACCCTAGCAACCACCCAAAACACCCTAGCAACCACCCAGAACACCCTAGCAACCGCCTAGCAACCACCCAAAAGACCCTAGCAACCACCCAGAATACCATAGCAACCACCCAAAATACCCTAGCAACCGCCTAGCAACCACCCAAAAGACCCTAGCAACCACCCAAAAGACCCTAGCAACCACCCAAAATAGCCTAGCAACCACCCAAAATACCCTAGCAACCACCAAGCAACCACCCAAAAGACCCTAGCAACCACCCTAAATATCCTAGCAACCGCATAGCAACCACCCAGAATAGCCTAGCAACCACCCAAAACACCCTAGCAACCACCCAAAATACCCTAGCAACACCATAGCAACCACACAAAACATCCTAGTAACCACCCATAACACCCTAGCAACCACCCAAAACACCCTAGCAACCACCCAGAACACCCTAGCAACCGCCTAGCAACCACCCAAAAGACCCTAGCAACCACCCAAAACACCCTAGCAACCGCCTAGCTACCACCCAAAAGACCTTAGCAACCACCCAAAATACCCTAGCAACCGCCTAGCAACCAACCAAAAGACCCTAGCAACCACCCAAAATACCCTAGCAACCACCCTAAATATCCTAGCAACCGCATAGCAACCACCCAGAATACCCTAGCAACCACCCAAAACACCCTAGCAACCACCCAGAACACCCTAGCAACCGCCTAGCAACCACCCAAAAGACCCTTGCAACCACCCAAAATATCCTAGCAACCGCCTAGCAACCACCCAGAATACCCTAGCAACCACCCAAAACACCCTAGCAACCACCCAAAACACCCTAGCAACCACCCAAAACACCCTAGCAACACCATAGCAACCACCCATAACATCCTAGCAACCGCCTAGCAAAAAACGTTCTGGTCCAAACTTTCTCAAGCCAACTTAAAGTTTGTCTCGACGAACTTTCGCATCTAGTTATTATTATTATTCTTCTGTACAAAACTATTGACTCAAACTCGCCCTAGAGCTTTAACTCTACATACTCAAAACTCGGCTCAGACACTCAAACTGATCTGAAGTTTTATGCTATATCTTTTCAGACTGATCGGACTTACGGTTTTCCTACAAATGACGATCAAAACTCGGAAAAACTCCCATTGACTTAACATTGGGCATTCTAAAAAAATTCAAACTCACCAACCGACAAAAATTCAAATCTAAATCCCTTGAAAACTAAATCAAACTGCCATTCTATATATATTAGCCAATGAAACTCATTTAAACTAATAAACTCTAATTTCATACACTTATAAACTAATTAACTTAAATTGAATAACTAATTAACTAATAAACTCATGAATTCATAGACTTATGAACTCTTAAACTCATAAATTAATAAACTCTGAACTCTAAACTCATTTAAACTTATAAACTCTAAACTCAAAAAACTTGTACACTTATAAACTCATCAATTTATACACTTATAAACTCTAAACTCATAAACTCTGAGTGTGTGTGTGTGTGTGTATCTATCTATCTACCACTCTGAATACCATAGCAACCACCCAGAACACCCTAGCAACCACCCAGAACACCCTAGCAACCGCCTAGCAACCACCCAAAAGACCCTAGCAACCACCCAAAAGACCCTAGCAACCACCCAGAATACCCTAGCAACCACCCAAAAGACCCTAGCAACCACCCAAAAGACCCTAGCAACCGCCTAGCAACCACCCAGAATACCCTAGCAACCACCCAAAACACCCTAGCAACCACCCAGAACACCCTAGCAACCGCCTAGCAACCACCCAGAATACCCTAGCAACCACCCAAAACACCCTAGCAACCACCCAGAACACCATAGCAACCGCCTAGCAACCACCCAAAAGACCCTAGCAACCGCCTAGCAACCACCCAGAATACCCTAGCAACCACCCAAAACACCCTAGCAACCGCCTAGCAACCACCCAAAAGACCCTAGCAACCACCCAGAACACCCTAGCAACCGCCTAGCAACCACCCAAAAGACCCTAGCAACCACCCAAAATACCCTAGCAACCACCCAGAATACCCTAGCAACCACCCAAAACACCCTAGCAACCACCCAGAACACCCTAGCAACCGCCTAGCAACCACCCAAAAGACCCTAGCAACCACCTAGCAACCACCCAAAAGACCCTAGCAACCACCCAAAAGACCCTAGCAACCACCCAAAACACCCTAGCAACCACCCATAACACCCTAGCAACCGCCTAGCAACCACCCAGAACACCCTAGCAACCACCCAAAAGACCCTAGCAACCACCTAGCAACCACCCAGAAGACCCTAGCAATCACCCAAAAGACCCTAGCAACCACCCAGGACACCCTAGCAACCACCTAGCAACCACCCAGAACACCCTAGCAACCTCCCAAAATACCCTAGCAACACCATAGCAACATCCTAGCAACCGCCTAGAAAAAAACTTTCTGGTCCAAACTTTCTCAAGCCAACATAAAGTTTGTCTCGACGAACTTTCGCATCTAGTTATTATTATTATTCTTCTTACTAAAACTGTTGACTCGAACTCGCCCTAGAGCTTTAACTCTACATACTTCAAACTCGGCTCAGACACTCAAACTGATCTGCAGCTATATGCTATATCTTTTCAGACTGATCGGACTTACGGTTTTCCTACAAATGACGATCAAAACTCGGAAAAACTCCCATTGACTTAACATTGGGCATTCTAAAAAAATTCAAACTCACCAACCGACAAAAATTTAAATCTAAATCCCTTGAAAACTAAATCAAACTGCCATTCTATATATATTAGCCAATGAAACTCATTTAAACTAAAAAACTCTAATCTCATACACTTATAAACTAATTAACTTAAATTTAATAACTAATTAACTAATAAACTCATGAATTCATAGACTTATGAACTCTTAAACTCATAAATTAATAAACTCTGAACTCTAAACTCATTTAAACTTATAAACTCTAAACTCAAAAACTTGTACACTTATAAACTCATCAATTTATACACTTATAAACTCTAAACTCATAAACTCTGAGTGTGTGTGTGTGTGTGTGTGTGTGTGTGTGTGTCTGAGTGTCTCAGTGAGTGTGTGAGCGAGGTAGTCTGTTTGAGTGTGTGTGTGTGTGTGTGTGTATCTATCTATCTACCACTCTGAATACCATAGCAACCACCCAGAACACCCTAGCAACCACCTAGCAACCACCCAGAACACCCTAGCAACCACCCAAAAGACCCTAGCAACCACCCAAAATATCCTAGCAACCACCCAGAACACCCTAGCAACCACCCAAAACACCCTAGCAACCACCCAAAAGACCCTAGCAACCACCCAAAATACCCTAGCAACACCATAGCAACCACACAAAACATCCTAGTAACCACCCATAACACCCTAGCAACCGCCTAGCAACCACCCAGAACACCCTAGCAACCACCCAAAACACCCTAGCAACCACCCAAAATACCCTAGCAACACCATAGCAACCACACAAAACATCCTAGTAACCACCCATAACACCCTAGCAACCGCCTAGCAACCACCCAGAACACCCTAGCAACCACCCAAAAGACCCTAGCAACCACCCAAAAGACCCTAGCAACCGCCTAGCAACCACCCAGAATACCCTAGCAACCACCCAAAACACCCTAGCAACCACCCAAAACACCCTAGCAACCGCCTAGCAACCACCCAGAATACCCTAGCAACCACCCAAAACACCCTAGCAACCACCCAGAACACCATAGCAACCGCCTAGAAACCACCCAAAAGACCCTAGCAACCGCCTAGCAACCACCCAGAATACCCTAGCAACCACCCAAAACACCCTAGCAACCGCCTAGCAACCCCCCAAAAGACCCTAGCAACCACCCAAAACACCCTAGCAACCGCCTAGCAACCACCCAAAAGACCCTAGCAACCACCCAAAAGACCCTAGCAACCGCCTAGCAACCACCCAGAATACCCTAGCAACCACCCAAAACACCCTAGCAACCACCCAGAACACCCTAGCAACCGCCTAGCAACCACCCAAAAGACCCTAGCAACCAGCCAAAATACCCTAGCAACCACCTAGCAACCACCCAAAAGACCCTAGCAACCACCCAAAAGACCCTAGCAACCACACAGAACACCCTAGCAACCACCTAGCAACCACCCAAAAGACCCTAGCAACCACCCAAAAGACCCTAGCAGCCACCCAAAAGACCCTAGCAACCGCCTAGCATCCACCCAGAATACCCTAGCAACCACCCAAAACACCCTAGCAACCACCCAAAAGACCCTAGCAACCGCCTAGCAACCACCCAAAAGACCCTAGCAACCACCCAAAACACCCTAGCAACCGCCTAGCAACCACCCAAAACACCCTAGCAACCACCCAGAACAACCTAGCAACCGCCTAGCAACCACCCAAAACACCCTAGCAACCACCTAGCAACCACCCAAAAGACCCTAGCAACCACCCAGGACACCCTAGCAACCACCTAGCAACAACCCAGAACACCCTAGCAACCTCCCAAAATACCCTAGCAACACCATAGCAACCACCCATAACATCCTAGCAACCGCCTAGCAAAAAACGTTCTGGTCCAAACATTCTCAAGCCAACTTAAAGTTTGTCTCGACGAACTTTCGCATCTAGTTATTCTTCTTCTGAGACTAAAAAAATATAACTTTAATACAGCCTAGAGCTTTAACTCTACATACTCCAAACTCGGCTCAGACCTTCAGACTATTCTGACTCGGTATGCTATATCTTTTCTAACTGATCGGACTTACGGTTTTCCTAAAAATGACGATCAAAACTCGGAAAAACTCCCATTGACTTTTTCAAACTGACCAACCGACAAAAATTCAAATCTAAATCCCTTGAAGACTAAACCAAACTGCCGTTCTATATACTATATGAGCCATTGAGACTCATTTAAACTAATAAACTCATCTATCTATCTACTTCAAACTAAATTAAACTTCAAACTAAATTAAACTTCAAACTAATTTAAACTTTAAACTAATTTAAACTTCAAACTACTAAATTTACTTCATTTAAACTAATAAACTCATCTATCTACTTCAAACTAAATTAAACTTCAAACTACTACATTTACTTCATTTAAACTTATAAACTCTAAACTCATACACTTATAAACTAATTAACTTATAAACTCATGAATTCATAGACTTATGAACTCTTAAACTCATAAATGTATAAACTCTGAACTCTTAAACTCAAACTTATAAACTGTAAACTCATTTAAACTTATAAACTCTAAACTCAAAAACTCGTACACTTATAAACTCATCAATTTATACTTATAAACTCTAAACTCATAAACTCTGAGTGTGCGTGTGAGCGAGTTAGTGTGTGTGTGTCTGTCTGTCTATCAATCTAACTTATCTATCTATCTATCTATCTATCTATCTATCTATCTATCTATCTATCATAAACTTCAAACTACTTTAAACTTCAAACCACTTTAAACTTCAAACCACTTTAAACTTCAAACCACTTTAAACTTCTTAATTTAAATATACCAGCTCCAAAGCAACGCCATAGCAACCAAACTTGAGTACCCTAGCAACCGTTTTGCAAGACCTATATCTCTGTATCAGAACATCGTATAGAGATGAGGTTTGGCTCTTTTGACTCATGCTAGCAAACAGCACTTTCAACATGCTACACATGCTAGCAGTGAATAGCTACATGCTAATAGCGATTAGTTAAGTAAGAACTCTATAAAAACTCCATAGTAACCATCTGTGACAACTACCAGCCAACCTAGTAACACCATATCAACCACCCAAAAGACCCTAGCAACCACCCAAAATATCCTAGCAACCACCCAGAACACCCTAGCAACCACCTAGCAACCACCCAAAACATCCTAGCAACCGCCTAGCAACCACCCAAAAGACCCTAGCAACCACCCAAAATACCCTAGCAACACCATAGCAACCACACAAAACATCCTGGTAACCACCCATAACACCCAAGCAACCACCTAGCAACCACCCAAACACCCTAGCAACCACCCAAAACACCCTAGCAACCACCCAAAATACCCTAGCAACACCATAGCAACCACACAAAACATCCTGGTAACCACCCATAACACCCTAGCAACCGCCTAGCAACCACCCAGAACACCCTAGCAACCACCCAAAACACCATAGCAACCACCCAAAATATCCTAGCAACCGCCTAGCAACCACCCAGAATACCCTAGCAACCACCCAAAACACCCTAGCAACCACCCAAAATAGCCTAGCAACCATCCAAAATACCCTAGCAACCACCCAGAATACCCTAGCAACCACCCAAAATACCCTAGCAACCGCCTAGCAACCACCCAAAAGACCCTAGCAACCACCCTAAATATCCTAGCAACCGCATAGCAACCACCCAGAATACCCTAGCAACCACCCAGAACACCCTAGCAACCGCCTAGCAACCACCCAAAAGACCCTAGCAACCACCCAAAAGACCCTAGCAACCACCCAAAATATCCTAGCAACCACCCAGAATACCCTAGCAACCACCCAAAACAACCTAGCAACCACCCAAAAGACCTTAGCAACCACCCAGGACACCCTAGCAACCACCTAGCAACCACCCAGAACACCCTAGCAACCTCCCAAAATGCCCTAGCAACACCATAGCAACCACCCATAACATCCTAGCAACCGCCTAGCAAAAAACTTTCTGGTCCAAACTTTCTCAAGCCAACTTAAAGTTTGTCTCGACGAACTTTCGCATCTAGTTGTTATTGTTATTGTTATTAAATGTCATCTTGTTCAACGAATCAACGGAGTACAGGCTCCAATTTGAAATTTTATCGCATAATGTTTTCTAAATTATTGTGATTATTTGTGAATCATCTATGATTGTATACATTGTTTTGATTGATTGTGACTAGACTTTTTGAAGAACCTGGTAAGAAAGGGTAATCAAATACATAGTTAAAAATGAATATGCTGTATCTGGAATTTTTATTTCTAGAAAATATTCACATCATTAAAATTGCACCGTAATGTCACTTGCCGTCTTCTGTCTGGCCTTGGCGCTGGCTAGGCAGAACTGCGGATCGTAGGCTACCACACAAGTCTTGTACGTGACCATTTAGTACAGTTGTAGGCATCTAAAGATTTATATGCCCTCAGTTTCTCTTTAGACTCAGTTTCTCTATCAGGTTGGTGTAGAAGTCAGGCCACTCAACCGGAGGTAGTGTTAACGTTAATCCTGTCAGATCGTCCATCCATTGACTGAGCGTGTACGGGTCAGCCAATCTGGGATGTCCGTTAAAATTAACTTTTGCAAATAACAATTGCGGTCCTGGACAGTGAGTGACCTTGCACATTGAGATAAAATCGGATTTTCTCCAGTCATTATTAAAAAGAAGCTAACAAAACTTGCAAACTAACGTTAGTGAAGCGGCCAGGGGGATCGTTCTGCCACCACCAAAGCTCCGCCCACAAAAAAACATCATCATGTTTACCAACTGAAAAGGGGTCTATGTTTTGACGTAATTTCCACTGAAACAGGAAGAGAGGGTGGGGCATATCAAACAGCTCCTCCCCTTTAAAAAAATAGCCAATAGATATCACAGCTCGGCCAGAGCTGTTGAGCTCATTAAAGCCGCAGTTTCCTCTTAATCTCTAACCGTTTCCCCTCTTAATCTCCTCCATAATGCTTTAAAATATTAGCCTGGCTCCGCCCTCCTACGTACTTCCACTCAATTTTCATTTTCCTTCAGTACGTCGTCTGGGTTTGCGGTATATTCGCGGGTTTTCTCCGGCCAGTTTTTTACCGGCCCAATCAGCGAACAGAGGGAGTGGCTGAGAACGATGACGTCGATGTCGTCCGCTAGTTTGAGTTGTAGGGTTACGTCATGACCAAACGTTAGCGATTGGTTATGGCAGATCCAGAGTGGCTCTGGGCAGATCCAATAGTTTTAAACTTCAACAGAGTACCCGCCTTCAAGGAAGTTAACGCTTGTCAATGACTCTCTGTACAAATGAAATGTACGAGAGTCTGGTAGGACCAGGCTATTAAAATATAGCATTCTGTGCAGAAACCAAATGTGTCCGATACGTTTTCTGGTCTGCGCTGACTCGCACATGTGATCCGCTCTGTGCTATCGTGTCTCTGGACACGATACTAATGTGAAACCAGACTTCAATGGGCAAAAGACATTCGCCCTAATAGAAAGCATATTTACACTGTCTGAATCATTCCCTATCCACTATATATTGCACTTATGTGCCATTAACCATGTAGAAAATTGTAAATGTGTGAACAAGTGACAGATTTCAGCCACAGCTTCAGCGTCTATTTATAGTGTAGGGGGCGGAACTTCAGATTCTAGAGAGCATTTGATTGGACAGTAAATCTGATGAGAAGCTGAAGTGCAGAGTGATGTCATCAAAATCGTTGATCCGTATTGGTGGAAGTGAGAGATTGTAAGTTTTCAATGCTTATATCTTCCTAATGTGAATTTTGTCATTTTTTTGGAGCACACCAACTTATAGATAACAGTTAAAGGCAGGGTAGGCAGGATTTTTCTAAAAAACATTTCCCCAAATTTGTTTAAACTGTCTTTATATACCAATACATAATTAAAATGTAAGTACTCTGAAAAAGAGAGTATAAAAATCGAGTGTCTCTAGTCCTCTCAGGGCTGCAATAAACACAGCTACTTATTTCCATTCGTAACGAATGAAATGATTGGCTGGGCGACTGTCACTCTCCCTCGCTACCATGGCTACCACCCCTGCTGCTACAGGAGCTGCCCACATGTGCGCACCCGTTTGACTCGAGGAGGGGAAGAGGCACGGAAGCTAGGAAGAATCACAATTATGGCAGAGAAAGAGCAGTCAAAATTCCCAGTACCTGCATATACAGTCAGCGAAGGCAAACAAGGCAAAAAAAAAAAGGAACTAGTAAGGTAGAAAGGTAGGCTACTTGTCTCCGGAGTGTAACGTTAGTCCTCATCAGAGCCAACAGTGCTTTCATCGTGGAAGCTCTTACATGCAAAACACTGTTATGAATCTTACACGAAATTCACCTTCATCACAGTGTAACTGATGGTAATGGGAAAATGTGTATCAATGCAACCTGTTTTTAGCTTTGCCTTATGTTACTAGCTCGTTACCGAATCAAACTCAATATATTTTAAACTTTACCAGTATCGATATGCTAGCTTGATAGTGAGTACTAACAGCCATGTTAGTTGTTTATATTCATAATGATAAAGTTAGGTATTTTATTACATGTGATTCTGACATGATGTCACTACTCCGCTCGGCGCTGGCAAACGCGTCCTCCAGCTGAGCGGTCGGCATCGCGCGTTCTTGTCTTTTGGCTTTGGAAGGAGCCCAGAAGGGAGGGGGTGGGAGTGAATGGCAATAAGTAGCTGTGTTTATTGCAGCCCTGAGAGGACTAGAGACACTCGATTTTTATACTCTCTTTTTCAGAGTACTTACATTTTAATTATGTAATTATATTATAAAGACAGTTTAAACAAATTTGGGGAAAAGTTTTTTAGAAAAATCCTGCCTACCCTGCCCTTAAAGGTGCATTAAGCAACTTTTTCATGTTAAAAATACCCGTTTTCTAACCCATACATGCTTAAACAATTGCCTGATGGGCTGAATGAGCCCTTCTCTGATCACTGAGATTGTCTCTATAATCCTGTAAAGTAAAATAAATAAGAGGGATTCGGGCCGGAATTTTAGACTGGGCGTGACGTCATGCGCGTTCACGGCACGCTCACCTGGCTGTCTGGCAGGTTTGTGTATTCGCCGCCATTCTCCGTAGAAGATGGATTCTAAGAGACCAGCTTGTAGTTCATTTCAAACACCAACGCAAACTCTACGTAAGATAAAAAAAAAGAAAACTTTTGTCCGTGAGCGTGCACACTTCTGGCTGCAGTTTCGCTTGCCGCCAGAGGGGGCATAGTTCTGCAAAAACTCAGAGACTTGCGCAATGCACCTTTAAAGCTAACATATTCATACTAAAAGCCCAAAACTACAGTTTTGATTTCATGCGGTTGATTTTACATTTCCTTTAATTGTCTTAACCACAAATAATTTATCAGGAAATTAGCAAAAATTGAGCCAATGCACTACTTCAAAAGCAATTGCTGTCTCAGAAAAACATCAAAGACAGAGTGAAGTTTTGGGCAGAATATGGGAAGTTGTGTGCGGAGTGATGGATCACAGTGATGATGCAGAGAGGGGTCTTCGGAAATCTGTGGATTAGAATAATAAACGCATCAGCACAGTGAAGCATGGAGGAAGAGACATGTGTCAATGTGTAGGGAGCCTTTTTAGCTGCTGGTATTGGTGAGCTGCTTCACTGTAAAAAGTAATTTAACCCTTATGTTGTGTTGAGGTTATTTTGACCCGGAGAGGATCTTTTTCCCGAAAATGTTAGTTAATGTTATTGCTTTGGACTCAAAAACGTACTGACTTTGCTCACCCAGGGTATTCCCCACTTTGTTACACTGGTGCTCCTGGTAAAAAAATTCCGGCCCAATAGAAATTGCTTAAATCTCTTGTTATGCTTTATTATGTAGCATAATCATATTCGGTGATAATATAGCATAATGATAATAATATTATTATTAAATAATAATTGTATAATAAATAAAATAATATATTTTGACCGAGATCATCAAAGGTGCTATAGGGTTTTCAACACAGCGTAAGGGTTAATGCTTCGGAGTATATTGCAGAATGGCTTGCTTCCCACTATTGAAAAGTTGTTTTCTGAAGAGGAACGATCAGATGTTACTTTTCAACAAGTCTATGCTCTTGCCCAAATTGCAAAGACAACCAAGAAGTGGCTTGGGAATAAGTCCATCAGGCTCTTGTTTGTCCTTGGTCAGAGTCCAGATTTGAACTTTATAGTGTATATTTTGGTCTCAAGTTGACTTTCAGTTGATTTTTCAACTACTTATGAACTGTTTGAAGCCATTAACATTGAGTGGAGCAACACTGACTCTTCTTCCTATAAAAGGCTGTCTGCAAGTTGGGGAAGCTATTCAGTGTTAAGTTAGTTACAGTAATTGTGCAATTCTTGCTAATTTCCTGACCAGTGATTAAAATGGTTATGACCATTAAATAGCCCTTAGGCTTAGGCTTTTTTTTTCAGGAGAGCAACAATGTGACTTTTCCATGACTTTTTAAGAATCTTTAATACTATTTTAAGAAAGTATTAGTAAAATGTGTTTTGTGACGCAATTGAAAATAATAAATCCACAAATTGTGCTCTGTGAGCAAAGTTGCACATGTGTCCTTTTTTAAAAATTTTATTTTTATACAGATTGCTGAGAATTTCCATTTATGAGGACGTCATCTATGAATCATTAAAATTTAAACAATTACACTTAAAATTTCTTGAAATTTTTACTTGTACTGCTAAAAAAGTAATGTTAATTAACTATTTTAGAGAATACTGTTATTTAAATTATTATTTAGAGAATGTGACTTTTGCTTGCCTTTTTAAAATATTACTAAATCTGGTGGCCCACAACAATTCCAGTAGGATTCTGTATAATTCAATGTATTATATGGCACAGTAAAAATAAAATAAATAATAAAAATAATAATGAATCCATAATTTCTACTCTTTGTGATACAAGTTGCAGTGTTCCCATACAATCTTCCATTTGTATGAGCTCTGAATCTTTGGAATTTCATCCGATCACACCTGATATTTTTAACTCACAAAAGTTCTGTTTATTTTATTTTAGCGCAAAACAAAAATTTGACTTTGTCATTTTAAGATTTACTCATTTCCATGCCTTTCCCAGGCCTTCCCAGTTTTTACATTTTTCACATTTTCAGTAATCAGTTCTCCGTTAAAGAAAATAAAGGAATGAGAAAGATGCCATAAGAACTGTAGGTAAATGATTATCCAAATATTTTTGAATATTTAGTAAATCAGCATATAAATCAAATATATTAACATTAACAAGCAAGTAAAGTTACTGCACAGGCCAGAAGAAAGTTCACCAATCCTCACACATTACTTGCGCTTTAATGCACAGATTATTCCGGTGACTTTATAACAGCTCATCTACAAATTTGTCTTAACTATTTAAAATGTTCAAATAAGCAAATAAAACAGCTGAACCATGAATTTGATATATTTGCTCCTGAGAAAAGAAATATGAGCCATAAGAAATGAGATCAAATGTAAGACAACAGAAATTAAAGATAAAAGGACACTGAATAAACAATAAAGGAATGTGAATTAAAGGAAATCACTTTTTTTTTTTTTAAACAGACATGCAGCAAAAAAATTATGAGACAAAGGAGTGGAGATAACTTTGATAAAAAAAGAAACTGATAAATATAAAAAAATTAATATTGCTGGGATCAGAAAACGACTCAAGCGGGATTTGAATTTGACGGTTAACTTTAAAAAAGACAGTAATATAAAGTGAACGGGCTTCACAGTGTGTTTTAGTGGTGGTGTACGGCGGGGGCTTCTCTTCTGTATTCATGAGGGATGTTTGCCCTTGGTGGCATTTGTTGAAAGGGCACACACTAGTGATCCTGGTTGTTCAAGGTCTCAGAAGGGATTTCACAGCTTCTTGAGCGCAGTAATCCACTGGTGTCCATTCAAGACGGCAAATGAAATACTCTCCAAAGAGGGGCTGGGGGAAATAGATACCTCCATCCAAGTGCAGCGCTGCTATAATTGGACAGTACCAGGTGTGAAAAAAAAGTGTGGATCATATTTTGATTGGGAGGAAAAAGCAATATGTCATGGAAGCTTCACTGCTTTTCAAAAGATATAAGGCTGGTTCTGCTGTGTATCAAGAGTTCCACATGGATAAATAAGAAACAAGAAACACTGTAGTTGATAGAGGACAAAACATATGTAGGCCACTTCTTAAAAACAACAATCACAGTTGACTCGGTTGTTAGTCTGAGATGTTAAAAGCCCAAAGTATACTTCAGTTTTACATGTCGCTAGGGTATGCGTACAGTGTGCGTGATGTAAATTTTGTCATCAGCTATTTTTCTAACTATGCATACTCTGTATGCTAGGGTCTCTATAACCTTGAGAGCTACTTTGTAAAAAAAAGCTACTCATGTTATACAATACTTAAATCTCGTATCATAACTCTCAAATTAACCGCAATCCAAACTGTTATACACCTGAAAGAGTCTTTGTAAACACGTTACCGTTTAATGTCAGAGAAAAGAATGCACATTAGCTTATTTTCCATTTACATTCAAATTTACAGCAAATATTTGGTCTGATTTTCACATTGGTCTGAACAAAGAAGGCAGACAGGCTGAAAGAAAATGTAAATCCACTCTCTGACAGTAGGTGGTGCTCATGGAACAGCGGAAATAGAGCTTTTTCTCCGGTAACCTTTGTAAACAAAGAAGCACTACGCTTAAAAACATTACTTTTTTAGGTTCACACTGATTGGATGAGAAGTACGTCTTGGCGAGCGAGAAACCTCAAATCGGGCATAACTTTATCGCGAATTCTAGAGAGAAATAGTGCAGACAGTGGACAAGCATGAAACTTTATAGTGCGCATTGTTGAACACTTGTTTTCCAGCGCTATCAAATAGAGCAGTGGTTCACAAACTTTTTAGAGTGGCGCACCCTCTTAAGGCCCGATATACTCACGGCAAAGTTTTTTTTCCGTTTTCGTTTAGGAGTAAAACGAAGTTCGAAATACATGACCAGCGACATACTGGTAGCGAACATCTGACGCTGCCCACACTGCTGAGAGCGACGTTTAGATGAATATGTAAATATGTGCTGCGCGCTTTCCACTTAATAACAAAATATACACACAACAAAACTGAGAAAACAGCAAACATTTTAAAGGGGAACTATGCAGGTTTTTTTTTTTTTAGCTTAATTTACCTTAACTGAACAGCTTCTGAGTCATTGTAATGGTTATATGACTTTTTTCGGGTTGAATGGTGGCCGTCTCGCTTCCACCTAGCACCCGTGAGTGGAAAAACCACCCTTGCAACTTTGGCATCAGGAAGTATCGCGTGATATCTGGTCTCGCGATGTAACGAATTGCTTTACGGCACTGCACACATATTTATATGCTAGCCTTCTGTGTATCATACATACCTCAGTGGACATGGCTCCGTGCATTCGCCGGCTTCTTTGAAAACAAATGCACATGACCAGAGGGAGAAGATGGGAGGGGGGAGAGTCACCAACGAGTTTTTATGACAGTGTTGTCAAATATCTATTCTGAAGCTGTAGGCGGAGCTCTATAGAGAAACCTGCGAGCAAAAAGCGATCGCGTTCTCAGGAGCGAATTACCCTCCTCCATCCCCAGCTCCTCCTCTCGTCAGTCAGGATTTGGTATTCTGATTCCCCTTTGAATCAGACTAAAATTCTCTAATTATGTTGTACATTAAAATCAATTAATGATATCTGCAATACATTTATGTTGGTTCTGATCTGTTTACCCTAAGGGGGGTTATTGCTGCGCTCCCTGCTCTTATCCATGCTAGGCTGCCCAGAACAGAACCATACCACCAATCCAAACTGTATGCTAACTGTCAATCGTATTTGACGATAGTGGTACTGACAGAAATGAAAAACGGTGTCAGTATCTCATTTCATCAGAAGTACAACATTTTCTACTATAAAGCAGCTCTCCGTTGTGTTCATGTTTTCACTCGTAGACGTCTGACCTCAACGAACTCATGAGGAGAAATGAAGTGGAAAAGGTTTCGATGTGAAAGAAGGCGGAGCCTCAGCGCACACCCACCTATTACGTAATCGCCATGGACCAATGGTAGTACAAAGGTGTTACCAGACGGAGTGAACTTTTCCAGAAAGTTCGCTTTGGCAAGCTGTTTCGAACTCCCAAAACGAACTCCATATGAACTTTGTTTTGGCCTGATTTTGTTTGAAATTACGTCACTTTTTTAATTTTTTTTATAGTTTTTCACAAATTGTTGTGCATCAAAACTCGAAACAAATAACTTTGGAGTTAGTGTACAGGTAATATAGCCTGGAAATCCAGACCTAAATCTAAAAGATTAATGGTCTGGTGTCGATCAATGATAATCGGCCAGCTCGAGGGGCGGCACCAAGCATGCATTTGAAAATCTCACAGCACGCAATTGGATAACACTACGACCAATCACAACAATAAACCCCATACGCTTAGCTACCAGGGGAGCTAACTGGTAGATTATACTCTTCCGGTCGGCAAAACAGCAAAAACACCCTACTTGCAAAGGAACGATTCGAGCACCGTCTTCTGTTCCTCTTTTGGGAAAAAGCCAAGTCTAACTCGTTCATTGTAGCGGCCAAAGCCGTTTCAAACCACTGCTATTTATCCATAGGCATCTTGCAATGTTTACTAATGACTTCGACGTCACACGCTGTCGTCATCTGTTTAGCTCGCGTCTGGCCCGCCTATATCAGATAACCCGATGTGATTGGTGCAGCTCAGATCGAGGGGCATATTTAATGAGCTCCATGGCTCGACACCAGAGTAACTCGCTGAGCAAATTCAACTTGTGCTCTCGCGAGAACTCTGGTTTACCAGGGTACAGGTAATACACAATTAATTGTAATAAAAAATAAAGTCACTAAATAATAATAAATAATGTAATGACAAAAAAAAAAAGAGCAAAATCAACATGTCTTATGAACAAAAATGCTTAAAAATCACTTTGCTAGTAGTGTTACATGTGATGAAATTCAATAAAATATAATATTAAAATGATCCAATAAATGTTCAAATAATGCATCAATTGAGAAAAATACGCATGCTTACTTTTAAAGCAAAGATTAGAATTTCAAAATCATTGTACTTTAACAGTAACCTACCTCTCCCAATTGAAAACAAAACCAAAAAGAAAGAGGCGGAGCTAACATGGGAAGTAGAATAGAAAATCAGTATGTTAAAGGGACAGACACACATATATGACAGGCACATCTTGAACAGAATTGGTGTAGCCTAGTTCTACAAAAATAAATAAATAAGAAACCTAAATGGAGGAGGAAGCTGAGACCTGAAATATACTAACTAGATAAACCATCAGTCTTCATACTGTACGCACGCTTTGAATGTATTCTCAATCGGATCAATCTGTCACTTGACTTGTCAGCCCTTCACTTAGCCCTCCAAATAGGTGATCTAAAGGCCCATCAATGTTATCATACCTTTCCACCCAAGACGTTCAGCATCCTCAGCGTTGAAGCTTTTATCAGTTGGCTTCAGAGACTCCTGCTGCCCACTAACAGCTCGACTACTTTATCTCAGCCAGGAATTGCGTTGACCTTGCAGCAACTCCTTATCGAGGCTTCAATTATTGTTGTTTTTTTCACAGTAAAACACATCAGAGTTAAATGACAAGCAAGTTCGAATCGCTCCTTTAACATTTCAGCACTGCCTCTAGACTAAATATTGTCTTTGAAAGCACTTTTTGTTAGATGAACAATGAGTATTTCAGTCATCGTTTTGGCTAAACTCTAATGGGAAATATTTGTCTAAACTTAAAAAAAAAAAAAATGAATTGCAGCCACTGATAGCATTATTTATTAGCACATCAAAGGTACATGCATATCAGTTATCATCATTTGATGAAACACTCTGCCACGATCAATAAAAAATTTACACAAACATTTATTTTATAAATTTTTTTGTTTTACCATCTGTGGCTGTGCATTGTTAATTGAGCTAGGCATATAGTGCGATGAATAAAAAAGTTGAGCAAAATTTTTTATTGACTGGATTTCACTTGCAAAAATTCACAGAACTGACTAGGATTAGGTTTGGTTTAGTGTAAGTTACATGTAATTATGCATATTTCTTTATGCATATGGTTCCCCTAGGAACATTTTCCTGGTTGCATTCGCACCGCCAGTTGGAATTTTGAAGTGACGTAAGCCACACACCCGCACTTGTTGTTGTGACTTTTATTTTGACGGCGCTGAAAACGCCAGAGCCTGAGCAAACAAACAGTGCTCGCATTTCCCGTGTTCATTAGTTATGATGAGTTGTGTTGGATTTTCTCCTCAGCGTAAAGGTTGAGAGGTCTATCTATCACTGTTTCCCATGTTCGTAGAGTTAGTTGAGTAAATATATAGGCTATAATATATATATTTTTTTAAATGGCGGGTGTTGGTGTTTCGCGTGCATTCGGCAAATCAGCGTACACTAACGTCACTGGTAGTTACTAGTGCTGGGCTAGACCCGACTCTGAAGGAGGAGCTAAATTAGTTCCTCCAAAAGAGTTCCTAGAACTAAAATCATTCCTAGTTCCTGCGGTACGAACACGCCAAAAAACGGTTCCTTCAGCCAATAGTTCTAGGAACTATGAGAAGGTTCCTCCAGTGCGAAAACCCCTAATGAACGTTGTGATCAAATTTGAGCTCACACAAAATTGTGGAAGTGTCAGAAGTTTTAAGGGATATTGTATTCTGGGAACCACAGTTCTATATAGGATGAATATGGGTATATTTTTTACAATTCCAGAGCCACTAGGGGAGCAACAATTAGGCCTACACACTTCACCTACAGTGGTCTTTACTTGCCAAGTCAACATGTGTATGAATCACATACATACATTCTCCTTTTTCTTCCCACAGGTGTCTGTCTCCATTTCACATATCGCTCTCTCTATCCGTCTTTCTCACACTCTTCCTCGCCTCCTGTGCACTGTGATGTGTCTGTCACTTTCTCTGTCACTGCCACTCCCCTCCACCACAACTTGGCAGATCAGTGGTTGGTTACCATGGCGATGCAACAGCCCAGTTACTCCAAGGCTACCTGCACCCAACCGTCTTCCCTCAGGCTTAGAGATTTGAAGCCGTCACCCACCCATGAACATCACTCTCCAGATAAACAGCCAAGAATAGCTGTTTGTTCCACAGACGTGCATTTCAAATGCTCATTGTGCTTTTGTGATCTCCTAACGCAGGGCAAGATGTGTTCAAAAACAGCCGCCTCTCACTGACGCGTTCTCCACATAACGTGCCATGTTCATGCCTGAAGAATCTTGCCGAGTGGAGGAAGTCATTTGTTTTCCCTGTCATTCCTGGATACGCCCTGCCCCGCTTCCCACCAAACACATCGAGCTGATCCGCTTTATTTATGGGAAGACAGATGGGCCAATTATCATAAAACCAAGAACGGTGCCGTTTCCTTTTTCAAACAGTTGACTTCATTATCTGCAAGAGTGGAGGGGAGGATGGAGAGGAAAGATGGTGAGCTTCGCACCTCTGGAGCCTGACCTCGCAAAACAAAGGTTGCCGTGCATAGTAATAAGTTCTGCGAGATGGAGAAACGGGAAGGGTCCGGAATGAGCTTGCGATTGGCTCCTTAGCTGTGTGTTGGACTATATCCGGAGTAGATTAAGGAAATTAATCAAGTGTTTCTGCAACAGCCGCCTCACGAATGGGGATTCCGAGGAAAAATAATTGAACGAAAAGAAAGTGTCTGCTATAGAGGGGGGAACAGCCATAAGTGCTGCTCGTGAAGATGGATGGATAAATAAATTAACAAACAAATACATACTGGCTAGTCCTTAAATATCCCACATTTTCAATCTTCAGTCTCAAAAATGTTAAAATTTTACATTTTTAAACTGAAATAATTATAATGAACAATATTGACTATTTATTTAATTGTGATTTGTATGCGTTTTGCGATACGCTGTGTTTTTTGCCAACTGGCATCCCGGGGTGTCGAAATAACACACCTTTAACTTTTAAACTTTTGGACATTGTAAAAGTACAGTCATTGCAAAATGAATATGTAACTCCCATTGCAGAATAAGAGTTTGACCCTTAAAGTATTTGCCTGTACTTAAATTGTTGTTTTCTCTTAGAAAACACAAAAAAAAACACAAAAAAAAAAAAAAAAAATTGTTGGAAAAGCTGGATGTCATTTACTGGACCTTGCAGATCTTTATTTGCAAATGGTTGTCATGTGATAACAGATTCTTGTCACATTCAATGAATATGTTCAAAACAGGGCCTGGAACTCTTTAATTATGTTGCACTGGGAGTTATTTTAAGTTTATGTAATAAGCACCTGGAACAATGTTACATTTATTTTTTGGGAAGTCAAGATGGGCTGATTAGGATGGACTGAGACATCTCCACATGTGGCATCTGTTTTTTTAAAGCTTGGTCACAACTACAACTTGCATGCACTGCTGTTTTTAGTGGCGTTACGCCAAGAGATGACTGAGCCATAATTGGTATGCTAACTTTTTATTTGTTTGAGGGTAAAGAGTTACAGAGTTACAGTTATGTCAAAGGCTATCCTTATTTTTAACATATTTTAGAAATTAAATACATAATTCTGTATGTTTTTTGTTTTTTTTGCCATTTCTTTCAGCCAAAAGGACTGTCCCCCATCTTGGGAACCACAGGAGAACATACAAATGAATGTGTGATAAAGGTCTGCGAAGGACCAAAAAAAAATGTGTGCCCATTAAACGACAAAGTTATTTTGCACTGAATTGAGTGAACATGAATAAAAAGTATTTGTTTATAATTCTGTGTTTCATTATTTATCCAGTGGGGCTGGATGTTGGCAAGGACCTCATACTATACAATACAGTGGATCAGAGTATGATTTGATGTTCATAAATTTAGTAATGGAAAAGAAACAGGAAAGATTAGTTTTGGAATTATGTTTATCTGATGTGTTGAGGCTGTGATGAAGGTGAAGGATGCATACACAGCTGATCAGTCGATTAGTCTTACATCAACAAAGTCCATGTTTGGTTGGGTTTTCATGAAATGTGAACTGTCCTGCCAATGTAAAAAAAAAAAAAAAAAAAAAAAAAAAAACCTGGTTTAACATTGCTGTTTTTTCTCACCCTCATAGACTTTCTGTTTTGGACAATAAACACTTTTCATAGAAGCTACTGTCTAAGTATCCTCTAAAAGCCTTGCAGTGCTCCAGGTATAGCCAGCTTTGGTGTTAAGAAGAACCTTACTGTTAACAATAACACGTATTATTATATCTGTAAGCTATGTTTTTGTAAAAAAAATAAAATAATAAAAAAACCCGATATGTTCATGTTAAGGCTATCACTTTTAATATATATTTATTTGATAGCATAAAGGTACGGAAGTGCATTGTATTGTGGGCGGAGTTTGCGCGTTCCACTCCTGTTTTGGCTCAAATATCTGATATAAACAAACATGTTTACTTTTTGTTAACATAGATCATCTAGATGCAGTGTATTTACTAGTTTGGCTGTACTAGATATTTGATATATTCAGTAGAAATATCTTTTGACAACCCTATTTTACAACCCTACTTTGAAAACCAGAAGAACTACAAACTGTAGTGCTGATTTGTATGAAGCTACATGGCGTGGCTATAGGGAATTGTAGTTTTTGAAACATTAGTGTTTTTCTTGCAATTAGATGTTGAGATACAACCACTGATAAAGCCCATTCAGTCGAGCGACAACATTCAAAGTGGTTGTTTTTGAAGTGATTTAGCCCCTCCAAACCACCTGAATGGTCATATATAGCCAGGATTATATTATGCTGTAGCCTTAATATCCCTCTGTTTATAAAGTTTCCTACATGTATTTCTTAAGATGACACCATTATGAACTTGTAGGTGACAAGTCTCCACATCTGATTTGTGGCTTATTCCTACCATGGGATAAAATGATAATCAGATGGTCTTACACTTTGCATGGCTTCAGATCACTGAGCTTCTCAAAATAATACACCATCTTGGGTTGTTGCTGAAAGATATATTACGTAAATGATTACTAATATTGTATTTAGTGCATTTCAAAGTAATCTGACCCAACCCTGCTAACCGATCCTCAGTATAACATGTGGTTAACTATATGATTTATAGATTTAGACAAGCCTCTATAATGGTTCTACAGTCAGTATTGAAGCATGTTACACTGCCAGTATCTATCTGTGTACAGTAAGTTAATCAGTATGTACTGTATGTACATCTATCTTAATATGAAACCTGGTGTGACTGTGACCTCTAATGTTCCAAAAGTACTTTAGGTTCTCTCTCAGTTCTTTCTTCTCCTAAGGTTTGACGTGTGATGAGCCAAAGTCAACTCAATAGTCTGATGACGTATCAAATTTATATATCTGTTTGCATACACATATATACAGGTATCAGCAAGTATTTACAGACATTATCAGTTGCATACAATGTTACAATGAGTATTATGAATATTACAATTTCAGTACATAAAAGAGAGTAGAAAATGGATAACAATAGATGCTATTCATTTGACAGAGCAGATCCTTATTATTTATTGATGTGAATAAACAAAAATGGGCCCACGTTTGAGAGAAAGCGTACAACATGGAGAACTGTGCAAACTATCAATACCAAAATTGAAGATAGAAGGTTTTTGCACAACAGAAACAATACTAAAATATGGCTATGGCTACTGATAATTACAGCAGTGTAAAACAGCATTTATGACAAACCAAGTAAGTGCGTGCATATTTCTATAGTCAGTTTCAACTTCAATCAATTCAATCTTTCCATTTAAATTCATTTGTCTGCTGGAACAAATCTCATCACTTTCAATCTAACTTTTTTTTGTAAACCCAGGATCTTTGGTCAAGAATTCAGAAACCTCCATCTAAGTACAAGTCAAAGCAAAAGCGATTAGGCTACAACTGTGACTTGAGTCCCAAGTCAAATGACTTGAGTCCCCACCTCTGCATCATTATCATCCTCATCCTCATCCTCAGAGCTGATGTCACGTTGCCAGTCCATTTCTTCATCCATTTCCCCTTCCTCCTCTTCCACCAGCCTAGGAGTTGGTTCGAGAATGCCTCTGTACGTGCATGCTACAGTCTGCTGTTTGAGTCGGAGGTCTTGCAGTCTTCTCTTAAGTAGACTGATGAGGCCCTTGGAACCCTCCTCTATGAATCCATTCGGATAGCCTATAAGTTCACACATGAAGAGTAATGAAGAGTAATGGAATGGGCTTTATGCACAGCTGCACTACTTCCTGAACTTCAGGCAGGTCCTCTGTTTCCTGTCTGACATTATTGGACAAACTGATTAATCCAGGTGGTCAGGCACACCTGGATTAATCAGTTTGTCCAATAATGTCAGAAGGGACAAACTTCTTGGAACACCGTTTGGAAGTGTTCTTCTTGGAACACCGTTCTTGGTGTTCCGTTCTTGGTGTTCACTTCTTGGAACACCGTTTGGAAGTTCGTCGGTCCGACACAGGAACAAAAATCATCAAAGTGTGTAGCCAATCAGCATTAGGGGGCGGAGGAGAGAACAAGCAAGAGGGAGATTTAGAGATGAATCAATACAAAAGAGAAAAGCTCAGAGGAAATCACTGGAAAATGAAGCTTCTGCTATGACATCCACTCTTGGATTGTATGTGTGTAACGGAGGACATAGTGAGTCGCGCTGACGACTGCTAGTGAACGCGGTGTTTAGCGTCATTGTTAGTGCACTCGCTTGCAGGGGGATCGGGGTTCGAGACTGACTCTGAGCAGGGCTGTTAGGATTGGAGCCTGAGTTTTGGAGGCGGAGCATTGAAGAGAGGGGTGTGTTTGTTTGGGTTGATTTCAATGTACAACAGCGTTTTTGAAATAACACTTACGCCACCTTTAATCAGAGAGAGCTTATAAATATTATGACAATTCTCAAATTGGAAAAAATAAACATAATTGGATAAAATAATCTTTGAAGGGAATTTATCCTTAGTTCGTGAGCCAATACTAGCATGATTGCTTTTAATTGAAAATAGTTTGACCTATTAATTTTAAAGTGCATAATAGTTTGATTTACCATTACTTCCTGTTTGTGTGCACACTGAAACGGTGGCCATCAGTGACTGGACCTTTGCTACTGAGTCCTTAAGGTACTGACAGTGCTGCATCATCTCCTTCACAAGGATCTACTTTTCTTCTGTCAGTCTTGAGACAAGCATTTGATGGTCAAAGAGCCTCTTCTTGGTGATAATGTCGACGCAGTCTAAAGGAATGAAAACGTTATACATTAATAAACAAATTTGATGATGATAAATTTTTTAATAAATACTAAAAGTTAAGTCTTTATACAACACCTTTGTTCTGTTCCTGCCAAGGCCAGATCATGCTCTCTGTGGCTTTGTTGGAGAGTTTCTGCACAACTGAGTTTGTGTCCACAGGGTCACCATCAGCTTCTTGGTTGGATCTCTGGATCTCTTCTAGCAAGCGTTTCTTTTCTTGGGCAATCTTCTGACTAATCCTCAAACGCCTTTTGTTGCGATCTGTAATAAGAGCAAAAACAAAGGTATTACAAAAGAGCTGCCTTAACTTACATCTGCATTACTTACATTTACTAATACATACCATTCTGTCTATAAAGGTAGTGCTTCTTCTGACAAATGCTCACAAAGAGTGCTTCGATGGAGATCTGTAAACCACGAGCATCAACAGGACTGGCTGGTGCATTTCCTAAATGAAGAAGAAACAAATATGTTTCAAACACACTTACGTTATGTTACTTGCACATAATAAAGCAGCTACAGACAGACTTTAGGACAATATTTAATTTGGACAGCTATCTATCTTGTATCTTGTATGTTTTCTCTAAACGTAATGGACCTCCACTGACTGCAACAATTAGGGACCAAGCAAAAAAGCATAGGCATCTACTCTGTGTGATATCTTTATCATCATTTTTCTGTAGTCTGAGTTTATGGCAGTCCATTGTCCACTGTCTTTCCTTATGAAAGTAATTTATGGGGAATTATGTCCCCTATATCCACACATCAAATTTGGTGACCCCATGAGCTTTATTCTACTTGCCCACTGCTTGACATCAACAACCCACTGTTTTAGCATGTCATCACTGCAATGCAACTGGTCCTGCATTGTCTTCAGGCTTTCTGTCACATCTGAGGTCTTTTCTACTGTCTGCAAAACAGGGGATCAACCCGTACCTAATTCAGGGTCTGGGTGACATTGATGAAGAGATGCTCTGCCTATCAGTCCATGTGTGGAGATGTACTATCTATTTCTTAGTCAATCAGAATCATTCAACCGGAAGTAATGAAGTAGTTTAGACCTTCGTAAAGACTATAATTGTGATGTAAAACTGTCTCTACGGGGGGCGGCCTACGAACACACCTATTGAGTCTTGAAGTTGACTTCTGCTGATGAAACTGCAAACTATCTTGAGTAAAAATTCTCTTCAATTAATTATAATTCTGACTCTTGTCTTAGATTGACTGCACTTCTGACTCTGGGTCTTAATTAATCATATCTGGTCCTTGGGTCTTTAACTGTAAATTCTCTAACAAACTACATATATATAGCTGAGGTCCTGCACTCCTACAATGTCTACATGGGGGTAACATTGTGATGCCTTTTGGGTGGACTTTTAGGCTCAAATTTGACTGTTTAAAATAGTTAATCATTTTTCAATACATTAACATACCTTTTTGAATCTGGAAGACAAGGCAATGTGGAGGCCATTCTCTTTACGCTGATTCCACCCAATAGCATGGACAGTAAGCATATCAGTTCTTACTGTAAAGAACAATAGAAAAACACAATAAATTGTAAAATGTTAATGTGTACATTTGCAGGCTAGCAGGGGGCAAAGAACCGTACAAACCTGACTTGGCCATATACTTTGTGGTCAGGGCACATCTGGAGAGAAAACTGTTGACTTGCTCCACTTCTTCACCAAGAGTGGTTCCAGCACCTTCCTGGTTCCTTGCATTCCACAGAATCTACAGGAAGCAGTGGACTTGTTAAACAGTATAGACAGCAGGGTGATCAAGATTGATGCATATTCAGAGGTCACCAGCTTTAGAGGACAGCACACAGGGGCTCATGTACAACTCAAAACACACTCCTGGGTTGCTGTTGTTTGGGTCACAATGTCATTCATTGTGGCACTTTACGTTAATTGTTGGCTACATCATACTCTGAAATGTAAAAGTCAAGTCACCTCGCATTTTGTATCGTGGGCTTTGGCATGCATCACGGACAAACAATGTCTAATTTTCTGAAGAGGTTGAAGATGAATCTTTTCGAGTTTCTGACACCTTCTCCAGGTATGGCACATGACGGCAGATTACATCCATGGCCAAAAATTTTGCACTCTGGAACTCCTTTTGGAGAAACATTGGATATGCAAAGATTTCTCCTCTATACATATTCAGCCCATTTCACAATGAAGAATAGGCTTCAGATCATCATAATCATCTACAAATATTTTTAATTGCAATTTATCAAGACCAATACCAACCTTTGAGGAGGAATCCATGCCTGCACATAGCAATTTCTACGCCTTCCTCATCCAACTTGTTGGCCTGCTTCGATGTCTCTCTTGCTGCTGTCCAGTGGGATTCCCCACACATCGCTTTTCCTGCCGTCTACCAAAGTAAATTGTTTCAACATGTCAGTAGTTCATTCAAGGACATTAATAGCAGGGCTGTACGCTCAAACACACCAACAATTACAGTCAAGATTTTGTCTTTGAATGCCTTACCCATCTTTAATCTGTAACTACCTGGATTAGAATCTAGCTGCATTTTTTTCATCCAACTTCACTCTTTGTGAAATTTCGATAGCATCGCTAAGCTCAGCACCCTGCCATTGCCATCTCAACACATAATTAGTTATAAAATAAGCCTGAGATACCTGTTTCTCAGCCTGATTGACAGCCCCCCGGACTTCCTCAACAAAATTGGACACCTCAGAGTCTTGGGCTAAAAACACTCCATCAAAGAACCCTGGCTCTTGACTCCTACAATAAAATGTATTTTAGATAACAACTGTAATAACAACAATAATAATAGTATTTATATGGCACTTTTTTTTAAAGGCTACAAAGTCTAACATAGATATTACATTCTAACATAGATATTACATTCAACAGCTACAGCATCAACAGCTTACATTATAAGTAACAAAATGAGAACTATATTCTTATGATAATGTTAATAGCAAGTAAATTCATTAACTAAATTGGCTGTTTTTAATGTGCACGCAAAACTCACTGGTTTGTTTTCTGGAACCTGTAGAGTTTTCTGTTGCCATCCACTGAAACAGCCAGCATTTCAGGGCTACAGGCTGGACAAACAAATGGCTCCTTTCCCAGAAGTTGGTCCACTTCAGAGTTGCAGTATACGTATTGCAGAAAGCTCCTCTGAAAAGCATCTGCATTCACTTTGCCAGCCTGAAATAAATTATAGTACAGCTTTCATTGACAATAAACTACTAGATCACTACTTGATCATGTATTGTCAATGCACCCATTTCAAATCCAACAAGGATGCAATTGACAATGCTGTCTAGTATGGTCTTCAGTAACCTGAAATATTACAGCCACTTGTGGACCTTGAACTACTTATGTGGGTATATTTTAATATACACCCTGCTAGACTCAACCACCATTTTTTTGCAATACTGTACAGCCTGTTTTCATTTGAAGCATTATGAAAAGTGTTTTTAAAGTAGAGTTTTTATACTTACCAGGATCTTGGTAGCTAGTACATGGTGAAGTTGTGATGGAGAAACTAGCACATGGAGAAGTACCAACTGTTTTGAAGTAAAAAATAACAAACCACATTAAAATTCTTATTAGAATACAATTCTTTCAAACTCTTTGCCAAGACTGAAACCTTTGGCAAACTTGCAACATGGAAACTATCAAACCTAAATGTATTTGGCGTTATAATGCAATTTACATTATGAATGTGCAAGCATACAGAATATTGAGTAACAACAGCATTATCAAACCAGCACCTTCTCTAAATCACACATCATCACTCTCCATTGAAAGTACTTGACATAAATTGTATAAGATGAACACTAACCAGCAGATGAACCTTTTTTCCTCCGTTTGCTGGTGATCACACGCTGCCCATCGCGGTCCCTCTTCCACCAGGTCACTTTAGATCGTCCTGTGACTTCAGCCTTCTGAGTTTGTAACTCTGTGTTATGTTTCTTTATGCACATGTAATGAAAAGTAGATGGGTGAAACATAGGCATTAACTAACTGGAGTTAATCAATTACACTTGTGTGTATAACACGAATTAAACTTGCCTGTATCTCTTCAACAAATGCATGCCCGCCCGAGCTGAAGAACAGCTTTTAGTTTGTTCTTATTTCCTCTTGACATTATTCTTAAATAAAAAAATAAAGGTGTCAGTTAGGTCCGAGATCTTGCCTGCAACTCAAACATGCTGACTATTATAATCGATTGGAAAGTTTGGACCACATCAGAGATATGAGGGTTAAGGTTAAATATTTTACACTCTTATCAGTCTCAGCGTGTCCTGTAACAAGAAACCGGGTTCTGCCAGTGTGTTAGCTTCATTTGGGATGTTAGTTTTTGGGGGAAGTTTCACAGGCCTTTGTTGGGAGAGTGAGTTTGTTGGATTATTCATTAAATAAATGAATACTTTGTGTGTGTCTGATTGGTCCAGACGCTACAGTATGGTTAAATAAAGGTTAACATTTATCTCACCTAACATATTAGCTATTATGATCAACTACTGTTCAACGAGACAACGAGTCTAGTCTAAATCTTGCTTAATTTTCCTTTACATTTAATCATTTAGCAGATGCTTTTATCCAATGCCACTTACAAATGAGGAGAGCAATAAAAGCAGTCAATCCAACAATGTGCACTTTAGGTAAAATGCACAATGACATTAGAAATAAAATATCTTGGGGATAGGAGTCTAATCCAACCCTACAGTATCACGCATCTGCAAGCAACTAGTAATGCCTGCGTGTGCCTGATATATTCCATTCGCACTGATTTTGCCACATTATTGACCCCTGGGGGTCCCGTAGGCTAACGTTACCACTTTAGCTAAAAACGTTAGCTAACACTAATTTAGTCTGGTGATTTGTAGTGCTGTCATCAGCCATGGCTAAAAGCTGAAGACCCATCACAACATGATTAAAAACTTTTTTTTATCTTTTTTTTTTATCACTTATAATTATTTATGAACCTCTTGTCCAACAAAAGACAACATTTAATAACAAATAATACGGTAAACACCGTGATCTTATTACAAAAAAGGACTGTTGCCCTTCCTTACCTGTTTGAGGATGTACGCGCATCAGGTGAACTGGGCGAACTGAGCCTCGCTGGTGACGTTGAAGGTGATGCGTGGTATTTGGACGCATCTGCTCTCCACCAAAGTTAATGGGAAGGATTGGCGTATCACTTGCACGCAAAATTTGACTTTGGCGTTTGAAAGTGTAAAGTCGTGTTATTTATACGCAGATTAATGAGAACCAGTTGGCATTTTTGCAAGTATACTAATATCAATGCACCAGTAGTAAACTTGTAAGTGTACTATTTCAATACTGCTTGGGACTAAATTGGCCCAATTTTAGTATACTATAAGTGTATTGTAAGAGTAACAGTATTCAATTACATATTTTAATACATGTATATATATTTTTTTAGTTTATGAAAGTACACTTTGAAGTATACTCTCAGTAAACTACTAGTTTAGTATTAAGTATACTTGTAAGTTTTCTTTAAGTGAACATAACAACATACTTATTGTTTATATTATTTTTGCACTTTAAGTATACTAGGCTACTATGTTCCAATTTAGGTATTAATTTTTTATACGACAAATATACTTTTAACTGTACTTTAACTTTAACTCCTTCCAATTTTTTTTTTTTTTTTTTTTTTCTTTTTCTCTAGCTTCATGCATCCTTTTTTATCATATTTTTTTATAAGTTTCAGTAAAAAAAAGCAACATTTTAAACAAAAAATTTAGAAAATCGCATTTTTGTCGAAGACCATGTCCGGATTGGATTCAGAAGTAGATTGAGTCCATTAACACCCCCAAAGCTTCACAGTCGTTTCCTTTTCATGGGTTCAATACTTCATTGGGTAACGGGAGGCAGTTTTGATTTATATGCTGTTTAATAGTTGATGATCGCGTTGTCTAAAAAAAGGAGCTTTCAGTAAAATTAGCAGTAGATGCCAGCAAAGATCCTCTGGTGCACACAGTGGTTGGATTTGTGATTTGCAGTACATACAGTTTTTCTCTCTCAAATTTTAAAAGCACACAAACACACACACACATTGTTTTTATTACACACAAACCACACTCTGACATCCATACCAACACACCTACACAATTATAGCTACATCATTTATCCAATTGGCTTTATAATATGCAGAAGCAAAAAACACAGAAAACAGGAATAAAGCGAGTATTTGCTTTATAGGCCAAACCTGAGAAAACGGCACCATCTGGTAAAAAATAGTAAAAATGTAAATGTTGAAGCCTTACAGAATGAAAGCCTATTAACAAAGACATCCTTTTATAGTTGAGTGGCCCTGGTATTAAAAAGTGCAATTTTAATGGATTTCAATGGAGACATTTTTGTCCTTAAGGTCCTGAGTGGAACTATTTTGTGTACCTAGAGTAAAATAGATTCATTAAAGGAAATGGGGGTGAAATGGTAACATTCCAGAAATACACGTACACCTGTGCCTACATTTATGCAGCTGGCATTAACAAAGGCAAAATGATCAAAAAACAAAACTGAAAAAGACAAAATTGTCTCACAAGGGTTAAGTATATTTCTGAGAAGTACATAACAAGTAGAACTGAAAGTACACTTTCTTATTTTTAGTTTAAGAGAAGTATACTAAGAGCACGCTTGAATGAACGGTGTGTTTTAACAAAGTCCACATGACCGAAACTGCAAACAGCACTGTTCAGTTCACTTCCTTCTTTAGAAAAATCATTAATTTAGTATGGCATTTAGCGCATGATTGAACTTGTTTGAACTGTTCTTGATACGGTTCCTGCGTCTCACTACTCAACAAGCTTAAGTGAACCCCTTCTAGACCGCATAATGAAAGCTGTGGACCTTTTACAGACCTCAAGGGAACCCCTGATGCATTCCTCAAGTTCTGCATGACGCTGGATTGACATCCTGGCTGTCTATCTGGTTATATTACACATGCTAGCGAACCAGTCAACCCTGCAGTCTTGCTTGAGTTGCCAGCTTGAATTTGTTGAGGGGTCTGTGTTACCATGTGCACTCTTATGAACAGTGTGTCATGGGAAGTGAGATGTAAGGCTTTCCAATCCTCCAGCAATCAATTGGCACGCTTTTTTTTATTTTTTTTTATTAATATGCTTTCCAATTAGATAAATGACAGCTGAGAATAGCAGGGGTTCTTCCTTTTGGGAGTTTTCAAAGCAGAGCAGTCGAGTGTATCAGAACATGTGTCGTCAGGAAAATATGAACATATTGTGAGGATTTTTCATTCATGTGATTGTGCTGGGTGTTCTCAAAGAGTTTGAGCTATTATGATGATCTCAAGTTCACATTAATACTAAGCGACATAAATTATGAATTCTCTGTAAACAGAAATGGTCAGGGTTTGTCGCTTTGGCACAGACTCCATGGACCACTAAATCAATCGAAAGCACTATAAAAAATTAATGAGAACTTGAAGTGTTTGAGCCACTGTGCCCACAAAATCTTTGGAATATCAACCATTTTATAGCTTGTTTCTTGTCAAGATGTGATTTTAATGTCATAAATGTGAGGATATCTGTCAGGTTTGAATTAAACCATGATAAAAAAATAACCAAGATTCAGTTTCAAGATGTCTTCAATGAAAACGCATGTCAAATACAAGGTTCGAGTCAGATTCAAATGAATGTTTATTCAATATTTATGAATACTCAGTATTTATGAATAATTAACAACCGTTTGGGAAATATACTTGCATGCCTTTTCATGTTGCAGTATGGACGGGTTTTTTTTTTATGCACACAAAAATGTATAAAAGGTAAATGTCCATTTTTGAAGAGATTTTCAATTAAAACATGCTGAATTATCAGGAACCAAATATGTAAAATCTCCTCTTATAGCTATTTACCATCTAATATCTTGTGTAAAATTGCTCCTGAGTAGGTGGATATGAGAAATTACACAAACATATGCACCCATTAATTGGGCTAATTGCAAATCATTTTCTGTTGATGAAGATCTCTCGCGCGTTTGGTTTTGATAACGCCGTACACATGGTCCATGATAATCAGTTGTGTTTCATCTCCCTGGAATCTGGAAGGACATTGTGGAAGGAGGCCATTGTTTGGAATATTTACAACAAATGCCAGACCATCAGTCGTCGCTGACATTTGATGAAAAAATGTAATCAATGTGAGCTTGTCATTGGGTTACAAAGGGTTCATATTGTGTGAATGATCCTCTGAGGCAGCAAGTCATTTAGCCAGACGTAACAAATGGCCACATGAGGCCATTATGTTGGATCTAAAGCTTGTTTACTGTGTGTTTGAACAGATACAGGGGTACGAGGGGTATGCAGTTGTTGCTGTGGTCAAAAATAGCATTGGGGTCCGGTCCTTGTCAGCTTTTTCAAGAGCCATTTATAGCAGTGTTCCTATCATGAAAGCAAGTCCTTCTCAGCTTCTACACGTCAAAACAGATCAACACATTGATTTTTCCATTCGGACATCTCCTGGAAATCATAGCCATTACTGGTCAGAGAAATTGTGCAGTGTTGCTCCTTAAAGGAGATGGTCTTAAGTGCTGGGCTTGGAGTATCTTCCCTCACTACAGTTATACTTTGGCAAACATCCACAAGAATATCGGCTCCAGAATGAAATAGAATTGGATTTGTTGAGCAGAAAAGTAATCCTGCATTGCTCGGTTCTACTGCAGGTTATTCACCTCCTAATGACTCCATCTTCTAAGGTCAATAGCAAATTCAAGTGTCAAGTGTCCATGATAAAGAAATCTAGCTGAAATGTAATAGATAGATTGATGTTTTAATGGTATTTTTTTTAAATGTACATTTCTTTAAAGAAATAATGATAAAAGATTATCCCAAACTTATGGAAGCTTGTTTCCGCCACAGAATAAAAAATAAAAAAGGTAATTGTGACTTTTTTCTCGCAATTGCGAGTTTACAAAACATGTCATTTACGTGATATAAAGTCGCAATTTCCTGTAATTAAGTCAGAATTGTGAGATATAAAGTCAGAATTGCGAGATATAAAGTCGCAATTGCGCGTTATAAAGTCAGAATTGCGAGATATAAAGTCAGAATTGCGAGATATAAAGTCGCAATTGCGCGTTATAAAGTCAGAATTGCGAGATATAAAGTCAGAATTGCGAGATATAAAGTCGCAATTGCGCGTTATAAAGTCAGAATTGTGAGATATAAAGTCAGAATTGCGAGATATAAACTGTCAATTGTGAGATAAAAAGTCGCAATCAACTTTTAAAATGTTTTATTCTGTGGCGGAAAACAAGCTTCCACTACCTAATCAGTTTGTTCCTTTAACGAAGCTGTTATTCTTCATTTTGATGTCAGGACAGTCGCACATTATCACCTCTTTTCACTTTTAGGGCCACCACAAAAATTTTTTAATTAATGTATCTATCTATCAATTGCATTTGAATGAATTTTTGAATAAATGATTAGATCCAGAGAAAAAGAAAGCCACTGACTCCAATTTAGTATTCAATGGTTTATATTCATATGTTGCTCCCATTTGCTGTGAGAGTGAAAATGACTGAGTTAATGAGGAACGTGGGTTTAGCTAGATTGACTGAAATTCTTCAGGACGTTCTTGGGCGTCCATACCTTGCATGGTCAGGTATCCTTGTGAGAGAAAAGCGCTCTACCTGATCCGAACTAGAGGATATTTCCATTAAAAAGGTATATTTACTCACACAGCATGTCTTGTTACTTTATTTATTGAAACGCCACTCTGCGTGATTCAACAGTGGTTGCTTTTCAGCGAGTACAAAGGAGAGTTTTTAGCGCTGTTTTGTACATGCCCCAGCAGCGATCACGAATTCCTCGCACGTTTCCACATGAAAAGAACCAACACCTCAAAAGCATGGATGTCAGCAAGGCATAATGTGGCCTAAGGTATTAACTTACCTCAAAATATCTGCCAAAAATATTTTTAGACCCTATGATATTGACTGCACTTAGTAATGGAGCAAGATTGTTATTTCTGAATAATTCGCAATGTCAACATTTTCATGAATAAAGAATTGAATTTGCTTTGTCTGTATGTCTAAAAATGACCAGGCAAAATCAGTGAGAGTTTCACTTCTTCAATCTCGCTGCCGTGATATTGGCTTTCAGCGAAGTTGGGACATTCATCATACTCTGGTACTCGCTATATTTCTGGAAACGCGTCTCTGGGTCCGGGCTTTTGGCGAGCCACTCCATCATGGTGGACATCAGAGTTCTTTTCCCAGGTTCACTTTTCACACGTTTAGAGCAGCACAGGTTTTCAATACTGATCAGTCACAGCCTCTTTGCTGTTCATTCATCACTCGCCCCCAGTTATTTTTTTTTCTTTCTCTTGGTTTCTCTCTCTCTCTCTGGTAAATCAGTGGGACAAAGTGTTGTGGATGAAGTGCGCTAATCTTTCTCTGTGATTGCACAGGGCGCGGCGGAATGAAAGCTGCTTCTGTTGGTTATATTCTCTCGCCCTTGGCCACGACTTTGATTCCTATTAATTGAGGGAGATAAATGCTTAACAAGAGATGAGGATTTAATGGATGCTTTGCAATGGAATTGCACGTTGTTGTGCAAATTAACTTCTGTCTAGCAAGAAAGTAATTCTTAGATGTTTTTAGGGTCTAAAGCAATGAGGTCCTGGAAATCTCCTGATACTCAGGACAATTTGCACTTTTTAAATGTTACCTTGTCATATTTGAGTGTAGAAATTTGTGCATAGTCCATATGACTTCACAAATTATGTTTTAAGTGATATTTAGTCTTTAGCACTTCTTATTTTTGTTAGATTAAGATTAAGTGACATGAAACCTCAAGAGCATGCAAGTAAATTATTCCATTCTTACTCTAAAGTTCCACCTTTTATCTTCAAAACAGTTACTGTTTTCTCGGTCAAAGTCGTATTTACTGGAGGTGAACCCAAGTAGACTAGAAGAACTGGAAAGTTACTCATTTGTGCCACAATCATTGTTATATTGTGAAACTTATTTTTACAACAGGGTATATGGAAATGTCTTTCGAGTCACCTGTTATTGATGCACAAACTCTGCATCTAGCACTTACCGTAGTCACTCGAATATGTGGTTAATTAAAATTAGAATGACAAATGAGTAATGAAAATGATAAATAAACCCTTCAAATGTTGCCAGCGTCAATTTAATTGGATTACTCTTTGCTAATGTGTTGTGAAGCCCCCCCACTAATTATATATTTTGACCCAGAGCAACACTATCCACTTTATCATTAACGCATTAGTCTTCGGTTCCATCTGGGGACTGAGTCTAGGATTTTTCAAGCCTCATTTTAATTTAATGAGTACATAATGGTGATTTGAATGTTGATATTTCTCCATAATGCTTTGAAATTTGCATGAATTATGCAAATTTTGACAACGAAGACATTTTTAATTTTGCAAATGAAGGGTGCAACTGTCTGTAAAAGTCAATTAGAAGTGAATTATTAGCAGTAATGTTTATTTTATCAGACTTAAAGTCTCATGTCAGATTTCCTTTTTAGTTCTATACTGATGGAAATTTCATGGGGGTCACTGAGGTAGTAACCAAAGAAGTTTTCAACTCTTCATGTTTTGCATTGCCTTCTAGTGCATTATTTATGACAATTTAGTTGTATTAAGAGAAATGTGTCTGATCTAAATAATCACATAGTAAAATTGGGTTTCAGCTCATGCCGAGTAATACATTATTTGAATAATGTCACATTATTTAAATGACCACACCTCCGAGACAATATGTTTAAGAAATACATTTAATAAATATTTTAACTTACCCTCATCAAGGGCAGACCTGTATATTTAGTCAATGAAAAGCTTTGAAAAATATTACTTTGATCATATCTGACTATGATGCAATTAAATCTCATATAATATCTTTTATACATACCGTTTTTAATTTGGTTTGGTTACTGTAAACCATTTGCAGGTTTTAGGTAGATAGAAAAATCAACATCATCTCATAATGTCAAGGATGGACATCTCTGAGAATCAAAGAAATGTGTCACAGTACAGATACACCACCATATGATATTCCCAATTTTTCTTCCTTTGAATACAGAAACAGTGAGGATCCCAATAAAATTGGCCCTTAGTAATATCAGTCAGGTGTTAGCTTGAAGAGAAACCTCTTAATATGTCTTGGTTAATTGGCACCTGAAAATGGTATTACCATCATCGTCTTGTTTTTTTATAGTGCATGCTAGATACTGCACACATCAATGTCTCTGGCTTCCCTTTAAAAAGACAGGTTTACAATACATAACAGCTCTCTGAAATTAAAAAAATAGTTGTAATTGACAATACCAAAAAACACTGTGCTGTTCCCTACCTCATATACTGCTGAAATTTGCACATGCTGTGGTAACACTACTGCAACCCTGAGCCCTGGCTAATCACCGAAGACCTTCCCACTGCAACTTCCTATGGCGCGGTCGCCCGCTCCTATCCTTCGCCATGTTAAGGCAAGGATTGTGCTTGTTGCTTTGCAAGTGATTCCAGTATTTCATGAGTTCGTTGGGCTGGAACTGGTGAGAGGTGATCAGGTGACTGTATTTGCAGCTGGAGTACGACACTCTCCAGTGGTTGAAGAGAAACTCGTTTGGTGGTGGCACTGGGTCGATCCGCAGTTTGGCCAGGCAGATTCCCACATACACATCCTCGAGATGAAGGCGACGGATACTCAATGAGGCATTGTAGATTTTCGCAGCCATGTCCCCCGAGAATACATAGCCTGTCCCGGAGCAAAAGATAGGGTACCTCTCGCTGGAATACAGCTCTGGTGGCATGTACCACTTACTGTCCTTGTTGCGGTTGGGAGCATAGCCTCTCATTAGGTAGCCTGTGAAGTAATTCAGTCGAGGTGCCGTGTTTGGCTTTAGCAGCTTTTGGATGAGATATTCTGTGTTGACAAACATGTCACTGTCCGTCTTCATGACATAACGGGCGTGCGGGCAATAGCGAGCAACCCAGCTCATGCCCATCAGCGTCTTGATGGTAAGGTTGTAATAGGTGTCCAAGAAGTCCTGCTGGATGATGTCACGGTACTGCAAGCTCTCCTCGTCAATGGAGCTCTGAGAATACGCTTTAGGTATCCTTCCCAGCAGAAAGAGCCGCACGAACCCGTAACCCATGGCCACGCTCTCGTTGCCCCAGGTCTGTCTGATGGCGTTCCTTGCCTCCAACTGCCTTGGCTCTGCAGCAATTAGCAAAACCAGGAAGGGACTGCTTTCGTTGCACTTGTAGGGCTCATTAAGCAGCCAGTGATAAGGCTGGGCTGCCAGACGGCCTCCCACTCCCATTTCCCTGTGCAAGCTCTTGGTGTTGCTGTTGGTGTTTGAGTTGTTGCTGCTCGGCGATATCTCCAGTCCCACAATCCCCCGGGCAGTAATCTCAGCCTGGTGAGAACTCAAATTGAAGTTAACAGACGGTTTGGGGAGCACATAAGTATTGTCCTTCCAGAGGCTACGTAGTGAGCTTTGGTTTCCCTTCGCACGCTCCTTGTGGGGGCGCAAACCCCGCATGGTGTAGACCAAAGGGTTGTCTCGCAACCAACTCCGGCCCTGCAGCAAATCCTGGTGGCAGTAGATGAGAAACAGGGCGAAGATTGAGGCCAGCGAGAGAAGGCCTGCTACATGTGTGCGGAAGAGTGACCGCTTGACATTCCAGGTCATCTTGATGGGGCAGCAGTGTCGCCGACGCCACTGCATGATGTAGAGTGGGGCTGCTTAGCAAAGCGCAGCGGTCACAACCAATCACATCAAACATGTGTTGCAAACAGCCTGAGGGTTATCTGAGCTGGCAGATGGGTGTGTTCAGGGCCGCAGGTGGACCTACGAGGGGGATGACAAACTGTTCATGAGAGTTGCAGGGATGCGATTCTCTGACCCTCTCCAGTGGCAGACGGTCATGCTTTGGGGCAGTTTCCTTCTGAAGGACGACTGCTTCCTCCGACTGATGTCTCTGTGATCTAAGAACGAGAAGAGAAAAACAATGAATAATACTGGGTGGTGTCGCATGGATAATGTACAATGGATGGCAGAAGATCTTAAATTACATTTATGAGCCGTACACTGCTACAGTAGTAGTAATTTTGGCATTCATTTCATTATTTCATAATTCATTTGTGATTTTCATAACAAACAAGGTTTTTGACAGCACACAACCTTCTCTCTACAGCAGCATCGTAATGATTTTTCAGACTCCTACATTTGCTGTGCATGGCAACACTGTGGGGGAGATTGCTAACAGGGGTCTCTGCATATCATGAGCTAACTTTTACTGCCCTGCATGAGAGTTTAAATTGCAGGTTTGCACAACATGGCATTCAGTGTGAACACTGCTGTCTCAGAGGCCCTCGAAGCCACCACCCCACCCAGCTGCACTCTAACAGCCAGAGAGGGAAGTATCCGTCAAAATGAATTTTCAGGCTCCAGCAAGCAATGTTGCAGGAGACGCAGCCAGAAGCTGCGAGTGATAACAGCCCTCACCCCTTATTCACCCTCCACCTTAAACTTATCAACACTGCACCAGAGGGATAGGCCTCCCTGCTAGCAATTTCCTCTCTTAACCATTGCTTTCTCACACCGGGGGTTATTAGATTCTAGAACCTCTGCCCAGTAATGGTGAACAAAAATAGAAGAAAATTATTACAAAGGCAAAGCAGAGGTCGTGATTTAGAAAGTCATGTTTTGTTCGGAATCATTTTCAGAGCTATGTTTAAATGTTCTTTCTATTTTCGAGTTATATTATAATTACATGTATAGTTACGTAGCATTACATTTACCTCAGGCATTTAGTGGCGACAGCCGGTTAGTTCACTAGAGAAATTAACTCTAGAGCGAAGCATTTTGTATATGCACTTATAACAGTTAGTCCACTGGAGGCAAGTTGTAGAACCCAAGTGCAGTTTATTTCCCAAACATGATCAAACAAAAAAACAAAGGCATGGCATGAAACTCAAAACAGAGGTTACAGTGAAACAATACTTGACAAGGACAAGTGGCAAACATGAGGGCTTAAATACACACAAGACTAATGAGAAGACAAGGGACACCTGTGCACAATGAAACAACGTACCAATGACAACATGACTATTATTTTATTAGATTGTTTAAAAACAGCCGATGATCAGTGGCGATTATATCCTGTCAATCAAAAGGGTGCTGCAAAACATGTCCGACTGCAACTGACACTGCGTGTGAAGAAAATTTCTCGTGTTGAATTTAGGGCAAGTTAATGCGACAATAACGCATTAACAGCTAAAAACAAATACATAAAAGCAGGATCTATTTGACCCTCTGAATCAGCCGTAGTTTAAGTTATGGTTTTTCCCTGTACTAAACCTTATTTGTAGCGCCTCTCATCAAATAATCGCAAATAGCTCTAGGGTTGTCGCGATAACCGCTATATTGTAATACCGCGTTATTGACAAGCCAACCGCAGAGGAAGGAAAGCAACCGCGGAAACCGCAGTGTTAACTTTTTTTTCTAATTGTGCATTGAATGTTAAATAAATTAATAATGAATACAAGAGTGTTACGAGTGTCGTTTTCCCACCAACTGTTTGTATCCGGTGTTTTGTTGATATTTTCAGGCGCTCTTGTCCCAAAACCTAATGTAACGTCGCCAGTTTGGGAAAATTTCGGCTTTCAACCGAATGAAAAGGGCGAGCCAGCAAATTAAGATGAGCCAATATGCAAAATTTGGGGCAAAAAGGTCCCTGTGACACACGGCAATGCATCGAATTTGAGGTCTCATCTCGCTAACTGTCATCCAGCCATCGAAGCGCATGAAACCTACTTTTCAGAGACTGCGGTGCCGAAAATGTACAACACGGTAAAGACATCGATCAAAAGCGAGCTTATGAATGTCGACTACTTCTCTGCCACAACTGATATGTGGTCAAGTGTCAATATGACTCCTTATATGAGTCTAACGGTTCTTTATCTGAGCATGGACTGGACTCACGTTGCCTCGAAACAGTGTTTGCGCCCGAGAACCACACGTCCGACAATATTTCGGAATCATGCATTTGAAGAGAGGTCCCTGGATGAAAAGAAGCTGGCCTGTATCACTACAGACAACGGGGCCAACATCGTGGCAGAAGTGAAAAAGTTGAACTGGCCGTGGCTGAACTGCTTTGGTCACAATTTAAATTTGGCAGTGACAAACGCAATGACAAGCATCAAGAACCGCACAGCCTGAGCAATGGGCCTGTGTCACACATTGGTCAGTACATTCTTACAGAGCTGGTTGAAGAGAAGAGATCTGGCGAAAGCACAAGAGGAACTTCAAATCCCTCAGCATGACCTCATACTGATAAGTTATGAAATATAGAGCTGGTAAGTCCCGCCCCTTCCGCTAACCCAACTGGACCTCTAGGTTGAAAAATAATCAATGCAAGTGAATGTGAGAAAATAATTATTTTCTGGTCCCGTTTGAATTTTGCCATGAATGTGAACATATGTTGTCTGTGAATTTTTTATATAATTTTTCGTGTTAAGAATGCTACAATTTAGCGGGTAGAAGTTTGATACGGTTACTTTGTGGACTACAACTCTAGTTTTTACATCAGACGGGAATCTGAAGAAAGAACAGCCCATTTGGTTTGAATGGTGACATTTGGGTACAAAACACACAGACATCTCGATCTGTCTCCATAGATTATTGCAGCATTAGCACCGTGATTTGACAAGTGGAGGGAAAATGTGTTATGGGGTGACGTCACATAGGCGACATGTAGTCTTTCTTTCGTTATGTCTTTTCCACAACTGCTAGCCAAAGAATCATACAATATACTGTCAAACTCGTAACATGAAAAATTATATAAAAAATTCACAGACAACTTATGTTCACATTCATGGCACAATTCAAACGGGACCAGAAAATAATTATTTTCTCACATTCACTTGCATTGACGATTTTTCAACCGAGAGGTCCACTTGGGATTTTACGGATGGGCGGGACTTACCAGCTCTATAAGCTTTCTGACAACTTACTGATCATGTTATTAGGCCTTTATAGGCAATAAATAAGAATGAAATAATATGAATGAAACAATAAAAATTAAACAAAATACAGTTACAAGCCTACTTGTCTGTTGCTGAATTAAATGTATTTTTTGTTTAAAAATAAATATTTTAAAACGAAAATTATTTCAAAGGGTAGGATATATATATATATAAATTATATATATAAGGCTAATTTCAGATTAATTTAAAGGGTAGCTCTCGCCAAAATGCAACCTAGGGTCTTTTTGTTAATCTACCCGAGGCAAACTTTTGTTTAAAAGCATAATTAGAATGGAAACGCCACTTTTAAGTTTGACCGTATTTTAGTTTTCGGTCAAATTGCCTTTTGAATGGGAGTGCATGGGGCACTACTATGATAGCATCAAAAATCGCTATTTTTAAAACACTAAGAAGGCTCGACACAACATGAAACTTTGCTCGAAGTATCACCAGGGGAATGAAACAATCTTTCCTTTTAGTAAACCAAATTATCACTATCGGACGATATTATCGATATTAATCAACTATCAGTATCAGCTGAGAAATTTAGTATCGGTGCATCTCTAATTATATTTCAAAATTGAATTGGAGAAGGAAAATTAACTTTATAATTAGATTTTGTAGGTAATGCAAAACCTGCCATATGTGCAATTTGCTTTTTTTTTTTTTTTTTTGCATTGTTTATTATATAATTAATTATAATTTAATTTATTTAAACACAGAGGCGCATTTGTTAAAAAAAAAACAGTTTAATAAAAAAAATAAGATAAAAGTAATTGTGTTTCGTTTTCTCCCCCCTGCAGTACCGAACCCGTACTGAACTGTGATGTAAAAACCGAGGTATACGTACCGAACCATCATGTTTGTGTACCGTTACACCCCTAATTAGTAGTGTTTATGTAACGTTTATTTGTAAAAAAAAAAAAAAAATGAAAATAAAAAACCTTGCAAATTAGGGTTTTGAACTGGTTTACACATAGTAACAGGGTTGTAGAAATGCGCAAACATCATATACGATAAACCAAATCTCAGATGGCCTGAGGTTGACGACCAACATTTTTTTATTGTCTCTTCTCACTGATTTATTATTGAAAAATATAAATAAATTCCAGGCCGTTTTGTACCCTATTTGTGGAGAGTTCCATAGGCTACCATTGCACCTACCTACCTACCTACCTACCACCTAAATGTTTGTCTCCCTGTTTTGTTGCAACAACTGGATCAGAGGATGATAACCTTTTCAACCAAATGTGCTCGCCCAGCGTGGGCAATTACAGTTAGATGGAAAGAGGCTAAGCCTGGCTTTACTTTAAAGGTTAACACACTTCAGAACAGAGCGAATGAAATGCTCCAAAGGTTTCTTTTGTCATCCATTTGATATCCTGTAATGAGAGCCTCACTAGAGAACGCTACGTACTGCACCCACTTGGTGCTAGGTGTTTTGTTTTTTTTCTTGTCAAGCTAACAGATGCTTGTTTTGAGGAACAAGAGAATAAATAAATAGTTGTGTATTTGCTAACGACAGAGATGAAGTCTTAAAATCAGCTGCTTTAATTTCAGTTTTCATTTCAAACAGTTACGTAAATTAAGAGCATGATGTGGCCACAGCGGTCAGCAATTAGAAGAGCAACATGAGACTATTAGACTTCTAATAGGAAACACCTGCAAACAAAGAAATTATGATGGAGATCAGCATAACTTGGCAATCAGTGTACCCTATAATAATAAATGCAGGAGCTTTTTAACGCTCAGCTCCCACAGGGTTTTGCTTAGGATTTTTCAAAACCATTTCTCATAACCAATGCATTGTTGACATTTTTCTATTGGCTATCCATGTAAATGTTGGTTTCAGTGTGATAAGTGACAGGTAGCATATAGCATGCCTTTCTAAATAGGATTCACATTTGCAATGACATCCATTTGTGAGCCCGATATTGTGAATAATTTGCATTGCATATTAATGTTTTTCTACAGTAATATGTTTAGTGTTGTTAAACAAACATATTGCCTTGTCGTAAAACTACTATGTCAAAGCTAATGGAAAAACTGATAAAAACCCTCCCGAAATTCTGAATGGCATTAAACAAATAATAAATTGAGGGGAATAAATGCAATGTACAATCACAACAAATGCGCACCAGATTCAATAAATCTCCATATGCACTAGTGATTCTCCCTGGAGAAAATATTAATTTGACATTGAGAGTGTCCCATGTGAAAACACTTATCATGAGTTCTGCATTTGCACGGTCACTGTTCATATCTTTAACGGCTGTGTTTATTTATACAACATCTGACACCACATTTGAATGTTTTCTTAAACTATTCTGGGACATAGTCATTTTAAATATAATTCCATCCATTGCTCAAATGCCAGGGTCTTTATAAACCTCGTTCAGAAGTTTGCGAATGTTCCTTTGAAATGTGAATTTAATGAATCGCACATTGTGAGGATGAAGCTGAAAGCATTTTATTCTCAGAGCATCTGTCATCTAACTTGGACTGGAATGAATACCATCCCCCCCCAAATTCTGCTAAAAGAGAACTGTGGCCAAATTAAACACACACACACACACATTATTGCAGAATAATCTGTACAAGATACTTGGAGCATGCCAGCATACATATTGGCCCTTGCATACTTCAGCAGGTTGTTTCAATTGTTTTTATGTCATATGGCTTATATGACTAATGTGACGTCTCATCTCCCATGAGAGCAAATAGGTTTGTTGATTCACGCACATTACTGTCACAATCTGCCATAGTCCCTGCAATGAACAATGTTGCAGTGCTTTTAATGAACTGTAACATTTTTTAATGCATTCATATAATTAAAAGACCTTACTTTAGTTTTTTTTTTTGTTCTCAAGGTTTTAATGACATCTCACCAAGCAGCTGTGGCGTTTCCATACTTTACCAGCTGGTACCATAGCAGTCACATTGAATGCAATTTTTTTAATATATTATTGGTTAAACTACGATCAAATTAATAGCCAAGTGTGTTTGTATTTTAGTGTGTGTGACTTCTGTAGACAGTGCTCAAGCATTTGAATCAAGTTTTCTGCAATGTCCTTTAATAACATCCATTCTGTTTACACAACTTAGTGAACTATTTACTGGTCCCTTTTCTTCCTCGGTATGCATTATGGTGTTTATAATTAAGATAGTTACTCTTAAAGGGTAATTAGACTTAGAAAAAACAACATTATATTGCGATATCTATATATTTGGAGACCTACCTCACTCTGTGACAAAGTGGAAAGATGCGCGCGCCGTCTGTCGACCCGCACCACGCGCCATCATTCCCTTCAGCCAAAAAAACACAAAAAAAACCCCGACGATAAACCACCTCTTCCCTGTTACTCACAGGAACTTAAGCTCATTCCTTCGTTTTCCATCTTGAATTCGTGGAGAACAACCCCTCCTTCCATCTGTCAGGGGCTATTGTTGTCTGGCACTGTACACATTAGACTTCATCTCCCATGCATTTCTGTGGTACTGTCCCTGAGACCGCTAGTTCTTCGTCCGTTAAATGCGAATTTCTTCACAAATATAAACAGCAGCGGGAGGCGGGAACGGAGAATTTATATAAAAAAAGAACTTCAACGGTCATACTCTACGTCGCGCGTTTGCAGTCATTATGAAGAGGTATGTCCGGTGGTGGAGTAACGGGGGAGGCAGCTGATGCACGTGAGCGGGGTGGTTCTTCCTGTCAGAATAACGGCTGCAAGAGGCCTCTCCGACCCCGTGCCTGGTGTAACGGAACACGACCCCGAAGTGCAGGAGAAAACAGCAAAGCCTGTCCTCTTCTTCTCCAAATGATGTGTGGGGTGGGAAGGGATAGAGGGAGGGAAAGCAGGACTGACTGACTGAGCCCCTGCGACGTCACTGCCTACTTAGAGGAGAATCCCACGTGATCCATTTAGAATCACTCCCACTCCCCCACACATTCTTCCTCCTCGGTGGAAGAATGGATTTAACTCGCCAAGGGGCCACGGTTTGGCTGGTTAGCTTCAACAGTTAGCCCCTGCTGGTAGATGTCGTAACTACACTATCATGGGGCAATAATGATCCGTCTCCATTGACGACCATTCAAAACTAGCCGGAATCATTTTATATTGCTATTCATAAAATTTCTAATATTATAGTAACGTTAAGTGTCTACCAGTGACAACGGGGTTTTTTGGGCTTTAAAATGTGGACTTTCATTTGTCATTCCTCTCACGGGATTCCAACATATTTTGACCAACGATTTTTGTTTTGTTTACAATTAACGTTACTTTTCAAACCGTCCGTGATTACTATAAAATCCTTGGTCCCACTTTATACTTATAGGAAGTGTCTTTAACTAGGCTATATTATGTATTATTTTCATAATTTGATACAATGCGCTTATTCTGTAGCTACATATATTGTACTTATATTATAAAAAAATATCTGCATGTAATTACAGCTGTAGTTTATTTGTTATTACTAAACTTAACCACACAAGGAAATCCGTCCCTAACCTAAACAGCTAAAGTGTTTTGCAATACAACATGAACACATGTTTTGATGCAATTTCTTACCAACAACAGGCTATATTTTGGAGCTTATCAATACTATGATGATTTATATTCCCATTTTGTTTCAGGCATTGCACAGGCACCAATTTCACGTACGGCTCATAGTGTGGTGCAGGTATGTGCAGTTAGCATTTCAGCACTTTCGGTTCCGCTTGTGGTTAAATGGTCGAAATAAGGTCTGAAATGAACTCAAAGTCAAGTGAAGGGGGTGGATTGGAATCCACTGCTGCTTCAATGTATATGTACTAATGAGTGATTATAATCAAGGTATTAATCAATATTTTTCCTTCTAAATATCAAATGAGTTGAATTACTTCTCTGGAGATTTTACTTTGTTATAGAAGTTAACAGTGTGATTACTGAAATGTTATTTTCATGTATTCTTTATAATGTCAGTATTTGATATCTGAATGCAGTAACAGTGCTTGCTCATTTAGCCCGGCTTCCAGAAATGAAATAGGGACTTGTTTTGTGTTTGAGAAAGGTCTTCAACGTGTTAAAACATATAGGGGTCATTGAAGTCTATAGTTTAAGGGACCATTTCTCAGTTAAAGCCTATATTTTCCATTTAGACTAAAGTTTCCTATCCTTGAGAAAAATAACTTGTTATCTTGATGTTTTGAGACGAGACTCCTGTTTATAGTTAGAGCCTGGCCAAATCCAACCTTGGAAAAGCTGTGTCGTTGTGTGTGTTAGTCTTCTTGGTTACAGGTTAAGGAACCACTGGCATTGTTGTTCAGGACTAGCGTCGACTAATGAAAATCGGCCAGCTCGAGGGGCGGCACCAAGCATGCATTTTAAAAACTCACTGCACGCAACTGGATAACACTACGACCAATCATAACAATAAACCCCATACGCTTAGCTACCAGCGGAGCTAACTGGTAGATTAGACTTACCATATCTGGTCGGCAAAACACCAAAAACGTCCTTCTTGCAAAGGAAGGATTCGAGCGGCGTCTTCTGTTCCTGTTTTAGATAAAAAGCCAAGTCTAACTCGTTCATTGTAGCGGCCAAAGCCGTTTCAAACAACTGGTATTCATCCATAGGCATCTTGCAATGTTTACTAATGACTTCGACGTCACACGCTGTCGTCATCTGTTTAGCTCGCCTCTAGCCCGCCTATATCAGATAACCCGATGTGATTGGTGCAGCTCAGATCGAGGGGCATATTTAATGAGCATTGTTACTCGACACCAGAGTAACTCGCTGAGCAAATTCTACTTGTGCTCTCGCGAGAACTCTGGTTTACCAGGGTAGTTCGGGACACGCTGGCACCCAGCAACCCTGGAAGGTCACGACGTGCCTAACTTCTGGGTCCGAGTGTCAGCTGCATCATCTATGGAGATATGCTTCAGTTTATCTGTATATGTGTGGGAAATTACTATGTTTATATATTTCTTAGCCAATGAGAATCATTCAACCTGTAAGCAATGACGTAGCTTAGACCTTGGAAATGGTATAACTGCTGTGATCTTTGTAACTGTAAGCGGGGCGGCCTACGAACTCCTGTGTGAGTCTTGAAGCTGACTTCTGCTGATGAAACTGCAAACTATCTTCAATAAAACCTTTCTTTAATTTTGTATAATTCTGACTCCGGGTCTTCTTTCAAACATCTGGTCCTTGGGTCCTAAACGGTTAACCCCTAACACAAGACACTTCCACATTTTATTCTACGACATAAAATACATCAGTATTACCCCACTCTTGATATTTTTGAAGCTGTTACGTGTCTTGAAAAAGGCGGTTGCTAAAATAGTTTTTGACTAAAATAAATAATAATTAACAAATGGTTTAAAATTGGAACAACGTGGGCCAACTTCTCTGTGTGACAACTAGCCCCAATCCTATCCCATCCCATTGTCTATAAGCCTGTAACACATTTCACATTTTCTAAGGTGTCTAATTTCACCCTTTTCTAATGATCCAATCCAGGGGGAAATACACTAAAAGCTGACTTGCCCTGTGTCAGCACTGGCAGCAGACTGTTGTGAATACCACGCAAGGTATCACTGTGGTTTCAGAGCCTTAGTGAGACTGAATAATTAATAGAAGCTTTCTCGTTGACAGAAGTGCTTTGGGAGCCATTAGCTCAGGTACCTGACCAGCGTGAGCATATTAGTCAGAAAGAGGTGATTCTGGACAGATTGATTTTCCCACAAACTGATTGATCAGAACCCTGCGTGTTAATAACGTGATATATTTAGGGTGAGATTTCCTAATATTAAGTACCAAAAGGCAAAAAAAGAGCATAACTGACTTTGAATCACTAAAAGTCAGTTTGCTTATATACCTAAAATGCTGCACTCTAAACAATAAACACAAACTGAGGTATTGAACTTTTATCTTGAGCAATACAGCATTCCTTGGCACACAGTGTATTGTTCCAGTTCGGATTTCTTTCCATTCGCATGGGTTGTGTTCTCCAGCTCTGTTCCAAACCTAATGAGCTGCCTCACTGCCTGGCTACTTTTTAAGGCAGCATCCTAACGGAAATGAAAATTGGCTTTCTTAACGCGTGTTCTTGGTGTTATTGTGAACAATTAACTGTTCCATGCGTTTGTAATGCGTAATCAAAATATAATAACTTGCTCTTCCTCTGATACAGCACACAAATAGCACTCTGCATGGGAGACGCGACTCACATTGTGAGTTTCAAATGGCATCAATTTCTATGCAGGGCACTTGGAAGGAATAATAATTGTGTTAGCTATATAGCATCTTTCCAAACAGAAGTGCTTAAAAGTCTACCACTGGTGTGTTGCCACTAAATTGTATCTTATTTGATCCATGGCAGATAATTGGCATTCAAGGTACATTTCTGTTTCCATGTGTGTTCCCTGGAATTGAACTCATGCCCTTGGCATAGCTGGCGCCATGCTAAGTTAAGCTACTGTTCTAAAATAAACCTACTTCAAAAAAGACCTTTAGAAATGAAAGCTTTTATAGGGTTCAACGGATGGACACATCACTCCCAAGCATGCTAAAAAGTTTTAACAGCTCTCACTGTGATAGATAAAGATTTCAGTGGGAATAGGGCATAGTTCTGAACCCACTGTTGATTCCAGTTTGAGGTTAACATGTTGTTAACATTTTTATCTACTTAAGAATAGAGTGCTGCAGGGAGGCCAAAACCTCAAGCCAAAAAAAAAAAAAAAAAAAAACAGTTAGCATTTTAGCACTTGTGGTTCCATCGTCCCAAAGCCAATGGGTTTTTTGAATGAGTTTTTGATTAAATGCCTGAAATAAGGTCTGTGGTGAACATAAGTTTCATTGTAAATAATATCACAAGATATTATAAGTAATGCTCCATTATGATTTTCTAAAGCTTTTACTTGTCTTGTAAAATGCGGTTGCTAACAAGCTAAATAGAACTACAGAAATAGTCAGGGACATTAAACATCATCATTGTGAACAGGTTAATTCAAACTCATTAGTCCGCTTTCACAGCCTCGTTGTTCTTATAATCACGCTCTTGCAAACTATTATAACTCTAACTTTCAGGGAAAATTAATAAAAAATAAAAAAAAGTTGGAAAGAGTTGTTGGAAGCTTATTGTTGGTGACGTTGAAGTCATACGACCGTGGTGTAGTTCGTTTAGCATTTTACTTCTGGCTATTGTATTTAGGCTTCAAAATGCATAAAAGTTGTAAGAATCATAACATTTTGTTGGTCAAATTGCAGTGTAATGCAGTGGGAAAATCCGGTTGCGTTTTTGTCAAAGCAACCTTGGTGATTCCGGGTTGGCCTAAAAAAAAAGTCATAACTGCAGAACTTTATTGAATAAAATCAGTGGCGTTGCAGTGTACTGAGATTTACCGGGGGCCACATTGAATAAAATAGAAGTAAATTTATAATTAACACTGACATTCTATTTATAATTGGCATGACATTTCTCTCACCTGATTGCAATGCATTCTGGGATTGCCTTTATCACAGATACATGTGATTCCTTTTGAAACATCCTTGTGGTAGCTTAAAATACTTCCTCCTTATTGTCAGCCCATTAAGTTTTGGAATAGAGCAAATAAATCAGATTATCAACATTTCTGAGAGACAGAACCATTAAAAACACATAACAGACTCCCAATGGACTGCTGAAGGTCAGAAAATGTTTCCGTAGGTACCAGTGAACTGATATTTCTGATAATGTTTAACCTTTGCAGGAAACAAAATGTCTGTGGTTAATAAAGTCACGGCCAAATAGGTTAAACATGTAGAAAACACACGGCTCACTGAGCTCACTGAGAGGATACTGAGAGACTAAAGTTCTGATTTCTATTCTTCTGGCACGATCATTTTATTGGCAAATATGTCACCTCTTACAGGTTGCACTCAATCAGCATTACATGTCTTTTTTTCAAATGTATCCACTAGTGAGAATAGAATAGAATAGAATAGAATAGAATAAAATTCTTTAATATCATTGTACAGGGTACAACGAAATAAGACGACATTTATCCCGATGCTAAAGGGATACTCCACTTTTTTTGGAAATAGGCTCATTTTTCAACTCCCGAATCCATTAAGCTGATCTCCGGGTCTGGCGGTACCACTTTTAGCATAGCTTAGCATAGATCATTGAATCGGACAAGACCATTAGCATCTCTCTCAAAAAAATTACCAAAGAGTTTAGGGGCCCTATCTTGCACCCAGCGCAATTGACTTTGTACACCGATGCATGTATCATTCCTATTTTGACTTTTCCCTCCTCAGACGCACGTCGGTAAGTTAGGAAATACACTTGCGCTCCCCAGGGCGGTTCAGCCCAAAGAGGAGGCGTGTTCCGGCGCAAACGTTCCTTCATGCTATTTTGCAGGTTTAGAAAACAATTGCGCCACTAACCAGGAAAAAAATGTTTAAAGTCAGTGGCACGTTGCGCATGTTATTCATATGCTATTTTAAGGGCGCATGCTTGGCCATAATCAATGTAGCGTGTGCACAACGCGCACTTTGATTCTCTCATCTACACAGAAGCAGCAGTTTTCATTTTTGCAAATCATACATTATTAGATAGATAGATAGATAGATAGATAGATAGATAGATAGACAATTTATTATAAAAGCATACATCTAGCTTACACATTTACCCAAATTATCATACGCCTGTTTAACCGAAGTTAATTTGGGTGGGTTTCTCCATCCCCAATGTCCCTGACGAGAACGTCTGTCTCCTCGGCTGTGAACCGCTCCTGGCGCGCGCCTGGCAAATCCGCCGTTATAATAGGAATCCGCTTTAGAACAAGCATGCCTGCTCTTAAAGGGAATGTGAGATGTCGCTCTGATTGGTTTATTTCACATTACGCCCAAACCACACCTATGAATAATGAAGCTACTTCAGACCAACCCCTTTTAGATTTGCGCCGGGCGCAAGAGGCATTTATCCCGCCGGGAAAATAGCAACAGCGCCGAGACCCGCCCACAAAGTTACTTGCGCTTTGCGCTTGACACTTGCGTTTCAGATCGTTAAAATAGGGCCCTAGATATTTTTCCTATTTAAAAACTTGACTCTTCTGTAGTTACATCGTGTACTAAGACCGATAGAAAATGAAAATTTTCTAGGCTGATATGGCTAGGAGCTATACTCTCATTCCTGCGTAATAATCAAGAAACTTTGCTGCCGTACCATGAGTCCAGCAGGCGTAATGATATAACGCAGCGCCTGAAAATAGTCCCCAGCTCTGTAACTTCCAACGTGACCGGGACTAAGTTTGTCTAACCTATTAGACCTATTTCCAGGCACTGCGTCATATCATTACGCCTGCTGCACCCATGGTATGGCAGCAAGGTTTCTTGATTATTACACAGGAATGAGAGTATAGTTCCTAGCCATATCAGCCTAGAAAATCGCAACTTTACATTTTCCGTCGGTCTTAGTAGACTACACGATGTAACTACAGAAGAGTCAAGTTTTAAATAGGAAAAATATCGAAACTCTTTGGTCATTTTTTTGAGAGAGATGCTAATGGTCTTGTCCGATTCAATGATCTATGCTAAGCTATGCTAAAAGTGGTACCGCCAGACCCGGTGATCGGCTGAATGGATTCGAAAACGGTAAAACTCAACTGTTTAACTCTGGGGGAGTTGTAAAATGAGCCTATTTCCAAAAAAAGTGGAGTATCCCTTTAACAAACAAATACATAGAATCTAAAAACAAGAATGTTATATCAATATGGTGTTTCTCATCCCCCGGGGTGTGAGGGGTCTCTTAGAATGATGTCAGATCTGGTGAGGCAGCGAGAACTGAAGATGTCCTGCAGGGAGCACAGAGTGCAGCCGATGATCCTTTGGGCGGTGTTAATGACCCTCTGGAGCAAAGATGTCAAGTAACGAAGTACAAACACTTCATTACCTTAGGCTACTTAAGAAGAAATTTTGGGTATCTATACTTTACTGGAGTAATTCTTTTTCAGCTGACTTTTTACTTCTACTCCTTACATTTTCACGCAATTATCTGTACTTTCTACTCCTTACATAGCATCGTTACTCCATTTAGGCTTGTTTTCATTCCGGATTCATCGTTGGTGCTGACGTCACCGACGAGCGCGCACTTTGAGCCAATCAGCGATCAGCAGGCAGACGCGATTTCGCTCGATAAGTTGGTATTCATCATATGATCGCTAATGCCAAAGTGACATAGGCCTACTATACAGTACGTTGTTTCTACAGTAAAGAGTGAGATAGTGAGCAACTCTAAAAAACGTACACATGTGGTGGGAGATGACTCGATGGTGAATATAACTCTGAGAGGAGAGAGCACAGTTGAATGACTTGAAATCGAATATAAGAAGACTCCTGTCCATGGTCATGTGCACACTAGCCTAACCAGACATCTGCATCTTTTACACCGTCCAGACTGCACTCTACTTGTCTCTGACAGCTGCTGAAAAAGGTTTGAATCAACCATGAATCAGTTTTGACTGCTATTCATCGTTATGTTCTGCAATGTGTGACCTACTTCTGAGGGTTAAAGTCATCGGTTCATTTGTTGATTGCCGTTTTGACAGTGTCCACCTGGACATTTTAGTCATATTTGCTAATTCTCATTAATTAATGCCCTGTTTTAAGGAGATAAAAATGGTGCTTATCAACCTTGAATGACATGGTAATAAAATGATATCACATTTTTTTGGGACGGGTTTTGGTGAGCTTTTGGGCTGGAAATCAACGTCCCAATCTGGCAACATTGTTGCACTTACAGGCAACTAGTCATCATATCTTGATCATATCTCAGTAGTACACATATATGGTTCTTTAATACATTTGCATTGTACTAAAATGCTTTAATTTTCAATGGGCATATATGCGGCTGAAATAGGTAGCCTAGTGCATCCCAAAATTTTCAACATTAACATTTTAATATAACATTATAGTCATTATGGCCTTTAGAAAAATGTTTTTTTGAGGAGATGGGGTAGTGCACTATAGGCCCCTGTGGCGCGGCCTAAGATTTTGACCTTAATGGCATTTTTTTTTACTTACATTACTTTTACTTTTATACTTTAAGTAGTTTTGAAATCAGTACTTTTACACTTTTACTTGAGTAAAAAGCTTGAGTTGATACTTCAATTTCTACAGAAGTCTTTTTAAACCCTAGTATCTATACTTCTACTAGAGTAATGAATGTGAATACTTTTGACACCTCTGCTCTGGAGGGCCCTCTGGAGCAGCTGGCATACCAGGTGGATATGCAGTTGGCCAGTACGCTTCAAATGGAGAAGCAGTAGAAGGACACCAGCAGCTTCTCCTCCAGATGTTTTTTTTTCTGAGGATTCTTAGGAAGTGGAGTCACTGCTGGGCCTTCTTGACCATGTGGTGGGTATTGGTGGTCCAAGAGAAGTCCTCTGTGATGTGTGTACCTAGGAACTTGAAGACAGGAACCCTTTTCACACATTCCCCATTAATGTGGAGTGGTTCCGTGTCTGCCCTTTTCCTACGTATGTCAATGATTAATTCCTTTGTCTTGGATGTGTTCAAGATGAGGTTATTGTCCTTGCACCACTCAACCATTCCGCGGACCTCCTCCCGATAGGCCGACTCGTCTCGACATCCACATCAACCACGGTTGTGTCGTCCGCATACTTAATTATGGCTCAGTTTTAATTAAGCTCAGTTTTCACAGGACTAAAAACGCTGTCTCAGTGTGGATGGAAAGCCAAAATGTAGACAAAAAGAATGAATCTGGATTAGTGTAGATGTAACCTTTAGCGGTCTTGCGCATATAGCGCTCTGAAAATGAGGCGCTCAAGTTAAAAACACCCTGTGGTGGTTTGTGGTTTGACCCGGAACAACCTACAAGCCTTGTCATTTCAGAGATACTCTGACCCACTTGCCTTGCCATGTCAATTTGGCCTTTGTTAAAGTCGCTCAGATCTTTATTCCTGCTCATTTCTCCTGCATCCAACACATTGATTATGATCTTCCCAGACCTTGATAAGTGGCCTTGGTAGGAGATGATCAATGATATTTACTTCACCTGTGACTGGCCATAATGTTTTGGCTCATCAGTGTATTTTTAAGGGTCATAGGAAAAGTTAAACGTAACAGCGGCACATATTCATGTATGTAGACTACGATGATGGCACCTATTGAATCGTAGGCTACGACGCAAGTTAGTATATAGAAGAATAAAACGTCATCAGCATGCGCTACTTGTAAACACATTGTGGCAATTGTGGTTTTTAATGTGAACTGAAAAAAAGAGGAGGAAGCGAAAGAGGAGAATATGGACGCGGTTAGGGCTTGGGAAAAGAGAGCAACTTGGCATGCAAATTTTGCTAATGGAGCTTGAGGTAGCCTAAGCAGTTTTAAGTTTTAGCGGCATGTATCGTCGATTAATACGCCATTTCATGCTGCATTTTTATTGGCTAGTCAGTAGACGTATAGGTCGTAGCAGCAAACACACTGTGAAATGATAATGCAAAGTGACACTGAGGTATTTGAACCTATCTTATTGTACGACGTAGGACCACCGTTTAGGAGCCACGACCACAGAAATCGACACGATCGGTCATCTTTCATCTGAGACAGCCAAAAATCCTACAATGTGTACCGGGCATTGAGCAGGTATCTTTCTCTTGATCCTAGCTAGCTAGCGGCGTAACCAGTAGTGCTGTGGGTGCCGTAGGATTTCGGACTTGCTGCACAATGCTTTTCCAAGCTTTACGGTCCATGCCGATATACCTTGCTTGATTGAGGTCGATACGGTGGTTCCTTGTATCCTATACTTGCCTCACCTATGTTTTCTTTGGTGCCACTGGCTGGACTTTCCATTGGAAAGGTTGTGTTCTCCAGAGGAATCGGTATTGTAATCTGATATCAGTCATTCTGCAGACGTAGTCAAACTATTACAACCGCCATTGCTGTGTCTGTTCCTCTATCATCGGTTGTCAGCTTGCATCACTGGCAAATTACTTCATTCCGGATTTGATCAAAGTGATACTCGTAGTATCTTTCGCAGGCATCGCAACTGAAACACCTTGAGCTTGTTCAGGAAGTTTGAACGTTTTATTTTATTTTATGGGATTTCACTGGTTTATTGGTTGATTGGTCAATTCACTGATTGCCCATGTCAGGTCTGATTATTCATCATGTTGATATAAAAGTTGTTGATATTTGTTGTTGATGAATCGAAAAAAAAAAAAAAATATGTTTCTTGCTTTTATCATTCGCTTATGTTTTATCATTAATCATTTGCATGTATATCATTTGAAATGGATGTTTAATTTTTTTCTTTTATACGATTTTATGCCTTAAATGTAGCTGACTGACTTAGGTTCGATGCACTATACTATGAAAAGAGGAACTTAGCTCTGTTCCGAAAAGCAACTGTATAATAGAGAGATCAATTTCTGTAGGACAGTCTATCCTTTGGAATCAGACATTGCTCCTTCGCAACCTGTCTTTTCAAAGAGAGATCTCTCAACCAACTTTAATTATCTTTAGGCTAAGAATATTATACTCGTCTTAATTATATTTTACTTAGATATATTAGAAGTGATTTTAACTGTTCATTTTATGTTTCATTTTTAATCCTGATTATGGATGAATTCATTTTACCTTTCATTTATTATTTGATTGTCTGCTGTTAAATAAGTAAAATTTGACTTTGATCTCCTGCCTGCATCAGTTGTTTTATTTTCCTGATGAAGATGAAGAGAATTAACCTTGCAATTAACAATTGTGATGCTGTTTTACAAATGTCCTTGGAGAATAATCATGGGAAATGTTGAGCTAATGTACACTTTTTTCCAGTACATATTACAAATGCGTATCTACTCATTGCCTGTATACTCATCTTGTGGGCGGACGTGTGTACACGAGCATTTTCAGTGCCCAAAATATCATGACATCTGACACACACTTGTCATCAGCAGAGACCTCCAACATGTTGAGCATTTCATATTCCACTCGGACTGAGCTGTTGTGACTGACCGGACCTCACTCGTCCTTTGTTTACTCTTTTCCAGCATTTGTGCTTTCAACATCAAGAGCAGAGATTAAAGAAGACGCGCAGACTTTAGCATGCAAATTGGAGCACGGGCAGCACGGGAAGTGTCGCATCACATTAGCCGTTGGTTTGATGTGGTAACAAGCACAAGAAAGAGCTGATATCGCAAGACCAAACCAAATACAAGGTAAACAGCAAACCAAATATAAGGCCTCAATACAATGTTATTTGGCTGGACCAAATTTGTGCAAAAATAGAGTTATGTATGGTTTGTGCATTAAATCTATTATATATATACTGCAAAAAAAAAAATTCACAGAATTTCACAGAAAATAACAGATTTTTTTTGACGTTCATTTTCTTTAATTTTAAATTGTACTCAAAACTCTGTAAAATTACAAATAATATCTGTAAAATAAAAATTCAGCTGTTATTTTAGGTATTGTGACATTAATGACAAATTGCAGTAATTCACATTTTTTATACAGGAAATTTACTTTATTTTTCATACAGTATTTTTTTCTGTTTTCTTAAATTACATAAAAATGTAAAATTATAAATATAATCTGTAATTAAACAGCAACAAAACAGGTAATTGATAAAACGGTTGAATGACTGGCAGCCCCCCAAAAAACCCTGTAACATTAAATTAAACAAACTGAACAACACTGTTATTTTACAGGTATTTCCTGAATTATCACAATCATACCTTTATTTAAAAAATAAATCGTAAAAAAAAAAATGGTCAAATGACTGGCTGCCAAACAAAAACCATAAAATTAAAGTAATATATAATATAATAATATTATCAATATTATTGTTATATATATCAATGTACAGTATGCATAATATTGATAATACAACCTTTGGTTTGATAACATACCGGGTACTTGTACTCACCATTTTATTCAATAAGCACAAAATTCTGGCAGGCCTGCTGCAGCTCGAGTCTAAAAGTAGATCCTGATGCAGATATAGCGGCCCTCAAAGTGAAAAATTAGTCAAACTCCAGTGGCTTTGAAGTTCAGGATCACTGTGGAATTCTGTAGAACTGAAATTAGGAGCCTGAAGAATAAAAATCCATGCGATTTTCCATCCTGTTTGCTGGGAGGAGGGTTTTCACACTCCTATTTTGACTGAACCCAGAGCAGTTCAATAACTTAATAGGGAAATACCTCCTACACATCGTGTTCTCATGTATTTCTCAAGATAGATACGCTATATCGTCAGGGAGCAAAGTGAGAAAGAGGAGCAAGCTGCATTTTGTGGAATGGACCCCAAACCAAGCATTCACATCCATGAGAGAGATTAGCTGTTATTTCCATTAGGTTTTCATCTTCTATCTTAATGAGCTTCCTCATAGAATACCAGCTTCCAGGGATTGTTGTATTGTGTGACAGTGTGTACAGTTTATACTAAGCACTAATGGAGCATTGCAAAGCGCCGCTGTATAAGGAGCTCATAAAGCATCTCACGAGGCAGGTTCATTTGGGGCCTGCATGTTATTAGGACTACACAGTCGCTCATCGAAAGTCACAAACACCCAAAGCAATGCGAGAGCTATTAGAAGCAGATCCAGAAGTATTAGCCTGAAGTACATACTGTACTTGTTCTTTGCTTTGAGTCTCTTTATAGGTTCGTTAATGCTTTCCAAAGTTGAAATAAGTGACTTGGCTCAGACAGAGGAAAAGAAATGTTGTGTAGATCTTATACTGTGTGCAAGTTTGAATGGCCACACTTATTTTAGAAAACTACACAGTAAAATAAAAATGGTTAGAGAATGTAAAATTGTATTGTGTCATTATTTGTAAATAGTTGTGTAAAAAAAATATGAATTGAGTAATTGAAATATAAGCAAACCATGTAAAAAATAATTGTTGGTTTAACTTAAAAAATTAAGTAACCTGGTTGCCTTAATTTTGAGTTCAATGAAATAAAACAAATTGAGTTACTACAAAGAAGGAGATTGGTTTAATCAACAGAAAATCAAAATATTATGTTATCTGAACCATATTAATTATGTAAGTTGATTTGCCAAAGGAAAAAAGTTGCGATAACAGTGTACAGTAAACAAAATATGCAGTGTTCTATCTATCTATCTATCTATCTATCTATCTATCTATCTATCTATCTATCTATCTATCTATCTATCTATCTATCTATCTATCTATCTATCTATCTATCTATCTATCTATCTATCCATCCATCCATCCATCCATCCATCCATCCATCCATCCATCCATCCATCCATCCATCCATCCATCCATCCATCCATCCATCCATCCATCTATAGATATGACTGCAAAGACATTTTTATTTATTTATTTTAGGATTCATTTTTGTTTTTATTTCTTTGTGTCATCTGAGTCGGAGTAAAGAGTGTTTGGCATGCTGATGTATTGGAATCCTCTGGGAACCGACACACAAAATCCTATTTCACGCAGTTCTTCCGAATTCCCTCAGTGGAATTGCTTTGCATTTGAAATATACAATTAGTTATTCCCGTTTGGCACGATCAGAAGACATTTAAATAGCCACATTCAGCCTTTGGTGGAAGCATACAGCAGGTTGGATTCTCTCTCTCTCTCCACACGTTCCGACGCACGTCCTCAGGTTACACCTATGCTCTTTTTTTCCGGCCCATATCATTTTGGTCATTACTGTGTAAATTGTGCATATATGCCACATAAACATTGGCTTTAAGCCCTGTTCCAGTCTGAGGTAGTCAAAGGGTGCTTTATTAAATTGCTAAGGCCAGTGGTGCACTACAAACCCAGCTGTTGGGCATGCTGAGGTCCAGTTAAAAGCATGTTGTACCTGCTTCCAGCACTGACCCCTGCTGCACCCTTGCCACGTGCAATCTACAAAGAAATAAGAGACCAAGCATGCAGGCAACACGGCTATTAGCTGCTCTTTTTCATCTCGCTAAGTGTTTTCCTGGCAAACAGAGTAAATTAAATTTAGCTTGCTATTTTAAATGGGCTAAAATAAAATAAAAACTCCATGGCCTAAATTTGGGTTTATTGATTTTGCAATTACATTCTTTACATCTTCTCAAATCCACAAGGATTAGCAAAACAAAAAGAGGGAAACTATACGGCTTCACATGCTTCATTACTTCCCATCATCACGTTATCATCACTTTATAAACATGGTGAATTAATCAACTGAGAAGAATATTCAGTAATGATAAACATAATCTGTCTGTTTTTGTATTTTTTTATATTTTTTTTTATTGTATTTACATTTAGGCCTATGTATAAATATTTGATGTCTCATTTAATATATTTCCACGCAGTTGTTCTAAATTTAGTATTTTACGTGTGAAAAGAACACTTCGTGGTTTTTTTGTTTTCTTCCAGACTGTTAACTAGTATATTAACACTGTGTTTAACACGCAGTGAATTTTTGATTATTTGTCTTTAAAATGCGTTATGTTCGTGATAGTGCGGAAGCGTGATATTGGAGCGAGAGAAGACACAGATAATCCAGGTTTCCTTTAGGCAAAATCACGCAACTGCACGTACGTAGGCCTACTCTGCTTGGTGGTAAGTTTTGTTGGAGACATTGTCTTGAGTGACAGCTCATTTCACGAGTTCACACTTTACATATAATTAAATAGAGTAAAGGTTATGCGTTTTTGGCTTGCTGTCCGAGTGGAGGACTCCGAACTCGGAATTTGGCCTGAACCCAGAGTACGCCCCCACATCCCATTGGAATAGGAATAGCTTAGTTAGAAGTGGTGGTGGAGGGATGCTGGAAAACGATCATAGAACAGAGGTAAGTCTGCTGTACAAATACCTCCTGATGCTAATGAGGTGGTTAACCGAATGAGCTCCTCCCGTGTTAATTAGGTTAATTTTCTGAACGTGCTCCTCCCTAACTTTGTTAATAAAACATCATTTAACACCTCTCTATTAGTGACACTACCTCTGTTATCAGGGAATGTCTAAGAATACATTATTAGATGTTTCCTGATACAACAGCGGCAGTGTCTCTAAGAAAGATAAATGATACTCTGTTACCTGGTTTCACAGGCGGCTTAAGCCTAGTCCCAGGCTAAATGGTATGTATGTGAACTATATGTATCAGTCTGTTTCCCGACCGTTTTTCTCTGATGCCTATCTCCACAGCTTCAAGAATCCAGTTATTGATAACAACCCATAAATGTGTTCCTTTTAACTGGTAAATCATTAAACGTCAACTTTACAATATTATTTATAATATCGATGTTAAATAAATTAATATTTGTTAGCTGTCATGTCCGCCAGCTGAAGTGCCAATGATCCCCACTAGAGGGCACTCTTTCCGTCTCCTTGGCTACCTCATCATGAACTCCATGTATACGATGTATACGTATACGAGACCAGGAACTTGCATTAATAAAGAAAATAGGGTGAAATTAAATTACATTTTGACTAAAGGCCTGTTCGCACCAAGAATGGTAACTATATTAATGTCAACATTAAAGCTACACGGTGTAATTTTTTAAGTTGATTCTTAGCAAAAACAATTTGTTCTATCAAAATTATATGTGCTCATTCATGTGTAATTACTTCCACCAACTAATCAAGTATTCTCGTAAGCGTAGAATCTGCCATTCAGAATACATACGAGCGAGTCGCTGGAATGGCGGCAGCCATGTTAAGAGGGGTTAAGAGGACCTCGGATAGCGCACTGCAGGACTAGATTACAGCAAACACTGAACCAGACAATTTAAATGTTGAGCAAGCAATCTCATTGGCTGCAGGATCAGCCGAAGCCAATCAGCTTGTGTCATACCGTAATAATGTGATTGCTTGCAGATTGCATGTAAAGAACGTATCAGCCTGTGCCCTCTAGAGTTTCATGACTGAAAGATATTTATTGTCCTTGGTCTTGAATACTTTCCAAGAACCCATTTGTGAATCGCTGCATTGTAGCATTAGCATGTGGCATCTAAACGATCATGGAACACTTACACACAAAAATCAATCATGTTTCAGCCACTGGAGTCTAAAGTATATCTGTTATGCCGACTTGTGCTGCATCTCTCAGCTCACTCTTTTTTCACAGTTGGACTGGTTGAATGCCTCTATCCACCCACTTCACTGCTCAAGCTCCGATGTGCTAATACTTTAAGAAACGCTCAAGGCTCCTTGTTTTGCATCAGTTAAGGTCAATGTCAGATCTACAAATGTTACTAGGCACTCTGCGGACCCTGTGATATGCACCATGGACTACAATGTCAAAGGGTAATGGTGGCTTTATAGACATGTTTTTTGTAGCATACTACGTTAGCATAGCAAGGAGAGTCAAAGAGGGAAAAAAACAGTCCCTCTTTCCCACCTCACATTTACCTCTAGAAAGACAGAAAGTGAAGGGATATATAATTGGTGAGAGCTTGAAAGGGTACATGCTCTGAAGCTGCCACATGCCTCAAATTAATGAATTAAAGATGAAAAAAGAGCCCATCTCTCTCCCGCTCGCTCACCCTTTCGTTTTTCTAAAGGCATATTCTCTTAATTGGTCCTTTTACAGCCAGCAAGGGCTCCTCTCTTCGCCTTTCATTTTATTAGAGGTCTGTTCGGATTGACTGCGCCAGCGGTGAAGACCAATCTCATTCAAGCATTCATGGGGAAGTACAGTAACACTGTGATCACTGTAATGCTATCAAAGGATAGAGGCACATGCCCTTAGAGAACTTCTCAAAAGAAGAATAAATTACTCTTTGGAAATGAGATGAAGAGTTGGACCAGCCCTTTCTTAACCTTTTTTTCCCTACTTGAAATAGTTGCGAAATATATTTCACCCAACCATGTTTCACACGGCTCAGAGGTACGTTTCCCAAAAGCATAGTAAACCAACTATGGTCTCAAGTTCTGTCGCTATCAGCATAGTTCAACAAGTCGGTGTTCACCAAAACCATAGTTCCAAAGGAAATTTGCAAACAGCATCTCAAAGTTGTGTGGTTGGAAACGACAGCTTTAAACCTGTGGTTAGAAGCATAGTTTCTTGTTTGACATGTGGACTTATTAAATCCTTATCTTGAGCAAAATAAGCAAGGTGACATTCAGTACAATCTATATATTTTATTTCGAATAGGCCTAAATACAAATGAAATACAATACATTTATATTTCTTATAAATAACCACTTTGAGAGGAAGAGTAAAGGGTCCTTCTGTGTCAAATCAACCACATTTTGGAAACTTCCCTTCAAACATCAAAAGTGATAAAAGCCAAAATATGAAATGTCATGTATGCATGTATGTATGTATCTTTAACACTTCTTGAGTTGCAGGCATGCAAACTTTGGACAAAACATGAAAAGTGCTTTTCCCATTTTTGAAATGTCACCATTGGCACATAATGCAACAAGTATTGCTTATGACAACATAATTTACTTACAGACCTACCTATCTATGCTGAAAAATTAAATAATGATGCTTCCATCTTTCTAAAGTTATTTTCTCGCCCCTGTAAGTTTGCTTACAAAATAGTGGATTACTCAGTAAATGGGATTCAAATTTTTGCTTTTCATACTTATAGTATATATATAGCATTTCTTCAGAAAAGATATTAACAAAATTCACTGAATGACAAAAATTCACATTATGGCAATTCATGGCAGCAGACGTGTATCGTGGGTGGAAAGTTAGCACTCTGAACGTTTGAAGCATGTGTGTGTGTTGCATCCTTCCTTCCTTCCTGTACCGCCGCCCTTTCACCCAGTTTAACCCGCACTACTGTCTTTCAATCCTGCCTGATAATGAACCGGTGTGTTTGCTTGTTTCATCAGCCTCTAACAGTCACTCATTTGACTCCTCAAACAGAAGCATGCCATCCCTGCCACTATGGCAACCGGTGCAAATATAAGAGAAATTCATTTCCAGACAGTGCAACGGAAGTTCACCGTTACTGACTGTGGGGGAGCTTATGGGTCAATGACATCATCAAGTCAAAATTTTTCAAAAAGGAAGTTTAAAACATGTGCCAGTCTCACAATCTGTGGTGTTTTTTGTTTTGTTTTCAAGGACTTAGTTTGTATTTCGCATTTGTTTCTGCTTTCTGTTTTCTTCTATTGCCATGTTTCTCATTTCTTCATTAGGTCACAAACGTAACATGGTTGGCTTCTGTTATCTGATGGCCTATCTTAGTTATCTGATACAGTACACTGCCCGATCACAAAAAAAAAAAAAAAAAAAATAGTCTATGATTGGATCATTATTGCAGTGATTATTATGTTTCTAGCATGTTATATGTTTGGGTTATTTTAACCCTAATTGATGGAGTGTGTAGCTTTTCATTTCTACATCACAATATTTATTCTGGACTCAGATATATAACCTTGTCATAGAAAGGACACATTTTAATATCAAATCTGATATTTTAAGATACTTGACATTGTTGTTATCTTTAACTAAAACTAAACATTATTTCCATTAACTGAACTAAATCTGAAATAAAATGAAACAAATATTAAATAAAATATTTTAAATAGCACATATTCCAAAATATGTATTATTTTTTATTTTTTATAAATATATTTCAAAATATAATTTTGCTTTTACATTTTGACTTTATGCCCCCCCAAAATATATATACATTTATTTTAGAAATAAAAATCATGCCCATCACGAAACAGTTGCATTAAATATAGTAATTTGTTGGTTTTATTTTTAGTCTTTTTTTTTAATTTTTTTTTTATAAATGAAAAGATGCAGAAAAAAAGAGCATAATTTCATTGACTTGCACAGTTTATTTTTTCAGGGTGGATCTGAAATGTCTGAAAGTCTATTTTGGCCATATGGTTTGACGTCCTCCTACACCCTTTAAATAAACACAATGTCAAAACTGCTGTCACTCAAAGCTTACAGTAACATGCCTTTACAATCCCCTATACACCAAGCTTGCCAAATAACAACATGTAATGCTAATTTATCTTTAACAAAATAAAATAAAAATGAACCAGGGACCACTGGATGAGTTGACACAGAATGGCCCTATATACATGGCCCTGTGAGGTTATGGTACGATGTGTTGCATATCATCCAATATAAGCTCAGGGGAATTCATAAACAATGAGAGAGCAATGAAAACCTGCATGCTGTTATCATGTTGTGCTGTAGCCTAGCAGTTATATTGCATTCATTTTAGATACATGTTCATCGACAAAAACAGGATGTGAACTTGCAACAGCTAAAACCACATGAGGCCGTGATGCACAAAAGTGTGCACAAAAAAGATTATAGAGTTTTTGTGGCATCCTTTGACTATTTAAATTCATCGCAAATGATGGTAAACTCTAAATCTATTGTGTTGGGTTTGCAATAAGTAAGTGCTATACTTTTTCTTACTACACATCCATGGAGATGGCAATATAACAGAATTCAATAACCGTCCTGATCTATATGTGGAAATGACAACTAACAAGGCACGCTTTTCCGAAACATCGCTCTTATAAGAGGGTTAGTGTCAGGGCACAATGAAAGAAATTTTAATGGAGGGAAATTAGATGCCTTTTTTGAGCCGCTCATTACTGTGTAATTGCAAAGGCTGTTACAAATGGCAAGAAAAACTAGAATTACCTGCTAAAAGCTCAATATTCAAATGAAATGGTTTTGGCAAGAGACAGAACATTTCGTAAAAGGTTAGAATTTCCTAAGTCAAAAGTTCTTGGTCAGTCTGAAGCTATTAATCTGAAGATAGTACTAGATGGATACTTGTATCATTTTAGCATCCCTGCCTTTTCTGTTTCAGTGGTTTCACTTTTCATCCATTTTCCGCTCTGACACCAACGAGCATCGATTTTCATCAAGAATTAAGTAGCTTAAAAGGTATCACTCAGTACTGCAATTCTAGCCTTCCCTGGAAAGACATCTTTCACTCTGTTTGCTTAAAGCCGGCCTGTGTGAAGGATTCGATTATAGTGAGGACTGCAGACGTTCTGTTCCAATGGTAAAGCGTGAACTACAGTTTGTGGATAGTACACTCAAAATTTTAATTCTGACATAATTTGTTCAACCTCATGTTGTTGCGAACCCCTATGACTTAATTTTTTCCGTGGAACACAAAAGGAGATGTTGTGAGAAACTTTTTCGGAAATGAGAAAAATAAATATTTAAGAAAACTAAACTTAAAGATATACCCAAATTGGTCACACTTTAGATTAAGGTCTCATTCTCACTATTAACCAACTATTAACTATTCCATTTGCCTCAATAAACTCCTAATTACTGATTATTATTGGTAAGGTAGTTGTTTGGTTTAGTACTAATAAACAGCATGTATATATGCTAATAAGCAACTACACTGTAAAAAATTATATGATAAATAAGTTATGACAACATATGTTTTTACATTGCTTTAACTCATCAAAATAAGTTAAAGGGATGGTTCGGAGTAATTTCAACCTAGGGTCCTTTGAACCATGACCTCGAGTCAAACACCCCCCCAGAAGCTTTTTTTTCCTTTGGTCGAACATTATCAAAGCTTATTTAGAGATATCAGCCGAATGGCTTAGTGCAGGCGCTAATGGATCCAAGGTTGTATCTCGTAAATTACCCCCCTAATAATGCCCGGAATGGTACCAAACTTCTACAGTAGTACAAATAGGTTCCCTTTCGAGAACGGTCTCTCGTATTGTGTAGCTGTACGCTATGGAAAAACTCCTTTTCTCATGAATATTGAAGCCTTTATTTTAAAACTCACAGAGCTGACTAGCGCGCTCATTGGCTGTCCTGCGGGAACTGCACGAACCTATGGCAAAGCGGCTGACGCGCGCGAACCAATCATGGTGCTTCGCGTCTAGTGCGCACCGAAGCCCGCCAGAATGGCCGTTGACGAGCCCCTGCAGCGGAACGAGCGATCTGCAGCAAGCAGCTCAGCGGACGGCGGCCTCCCGATCTACACGTTAGAACTCAACGACGCATCTTCTGATTCGCCGTTCACCTGCGGCTTCAGCTCTCACTGGCCAAGCTGCATCGGCCCTGCACACCATGGCGGTCCTCCAGGTGTTCCAAGCTAAACTCTTCCGCTCCATGGATGAGTCTGGACCTAACCCCGAGGTTTTTAGGGACCTGCGCAGCGCCACTGATCAAGCCCTGCGTGCCACTAAAACCGACGCCCAGGCTATTGGAAGGAGTATGGCCAGTTTGATTGTGCTAGAGCGCCACCTCTGGCTAAACCTGATGGAGATTAAGGATGCAGACAAGACTGCCTTTCTGGACTCCCCAGTCTCTAACACTAGCCACTTCAGTCCTGCTGTGAAGAGCTTCTCCGAGCGCTTCACCGAAGCACAGAAGGTGTCGTAGGCCATGCGTCACTTCTTGCCGAAACACTCGGCCTCGGGCCGCCACAAGAAAGCACCGCCCTCTCAGCCAGCAAAGCCAGCGCCACCGGTTTCTCAGCCCCGCCAGCGGCTGAAACTCACCGGCGTCCGCAGCCAACAAAGCGCTACTCGTTCCCCAAGATTGTGTTGGACCCTGAGCCTTGAAAGCCTTCCTAGTCGCACAAAAGGAAGGAAAGGGAGGGTTTGAATCCCGCTGCGGCCGGACCACCCTCAAAAAGAGCTTGCACACTTCTCCCGATCCCCTCTTCAGTTCAGGCGACTGGAGATGTTCATACTGCTGTCAATAGGCCCATTCTAAAGCACGCACCCCTGCAAACAAACGTTGTTTTATCAGTGACCCAAATGGAGCACAAAAAGAGCATTTTTCCAACTCACAACATCTGGGTGGCCAGGTCACCTTTGCATGGCGGCCCACCCCCAGACTTCATTCAACCCCTAGCCAATCGGGCCGAGGGCCTGGGCAGCCATCCCCGATCCATCTTCGTTCCAAAGAAGGATGGCGGCCTCAGGCCCATCCTAGACCTCAGACACCTGAACAAGGCCCTCATGAGACGGCCATTCAGGATGTTGACAAGTGGTATCCTATATAAATCGCCAGGGCGGTCTCAGGTCGAACAACCTGCACACCATGGCCAAACTCCTCCTCTTATAGGTACACGCCAACCTGCGCTCGCTGAGAGCGGCGCATGTGCCAGGCATTCTGAATCAGGTTGCGGATATGCTATCCAGAGACAACGTTCCCCCGAGGGAATGGTCTCTTCACCCCCTGACGGTTCAGCTGATCTGGAGTTTTTTTTTCGGTGAGGCAGAGGTCAACCTCCTCGCCTCAGAAGGGAACTCTCAATGCCCAATCTTCTTTTCCAAAGACAGGGACGCGCTGGCCCACGACTGGGAAATGACTGCATTCCCTCCGGTCTCGTGGGGGACTTTTACTGGCTTTTCCCAAATCACGGAAGTGACCTTGACCCCCGGGTTAGTGGTAGCATAAGCCATCAGGCAGGTGTTATTTAAATAAACTCCAGATGTACTTACAAACTGTCCAATGCCTCGTTTTATGAATACAGAACCTATTTGTACTCCTGTAGAAGTTTGGTACCATTCCGGGCATTATTAGTGGGATAATTTACGAGATACAGCCTTGAATCCATTAGCGCCTGCACTAAGCCATTCGGCTGATATCTCTAAATAAGCTTTAACTTTAATAACGTTCGACCAAGGGAAAAAAAGCTTCTGGGGGGGTGTTTGACTTGAGGTCATGGTTCAAAGGACCCTAGGTTGAAATTACTCCAAACCACCCCTTTAACTTATTTTGATGAGTTAAAGCAATGTAAAAACATATGTTGTTGTCATAACTTATTGATCACATAATTTTTTACAGTGTAGTTGCTTATTAGCATATATATATGCTGTTTATTATTACAAACCTAGAATGACGCATTGTCTGTAACCTCGATTATGAAATTGCTGGATAACTCTGGAAATGTTTTCATTTTTCTTCTCAGACCAGACATTATGCAAAGCATAATTTCGCAAATGGGGCAGCCATCTCAAACAACTACAAACCACTGGGGCGAATTTCCACAGCCCAGCAAATACCAATTCATGCTATTTGGTGTGTATCGTGGGTGAAAAGTCAGCACTCTTCCATCCTGTACCACCACCCTTTCACCCAGTTTACCCGCACCACTGCCCTTCCATCCTGCCTGATAATGAACCGGTGTGTTTGCTTGTTTAATCAGCCTCTAACAGTCACTCATTTGACTCCTCAAACAGAAGCATGCCATCCCTGCCACTATGGCAACCGGTGCAAATATAAGAGCAATTCATTTCCAGACAGTGCATTGAAAATACAAGATCTTGACCAAAACTTGATGCACCTTTTGATGGAAATAACATCACAACATTTATTCTGGACTCAAATATATAACGAATATTATGAATTGTTTGAGGAGTCAAACCACATGCCATTTTACAACCTGAAGTAACCTTGTCATAAAAAGGACATATTTTCATATCAAATCTGATATTTTAAGATACTTGACCTTGGGTTGTTATCTTTAACTAAAACTAAGCATTATTTTCATTAATTGAACTAAACCTGAAAAATGTGTTTATTTTTAAATTTATATCAATATATTTCAAAATGTAATTTTGCTTTTATAATTATGCCTCCCACAAATATCAAGATGAATTTATTTTAGAAATAAAAAACATGCTTATCATGAAACATTTGATGTTTTTTTATTCATTTATTTTTGTATAAATTAATAGATGCAGAAAAAAGAGCATAATTTCATTTACCTGTACAGTTTATTTTTTCAGGGTGGATCAGAAATTTCTAAAGTCTGTGTTGGCCATATGGTTTTTACGTCCTCCTACACCCTTTAAATAAACACAAAGTCAAAAACTGCTGTCATGCAAAGCTTACAGTAACATGCCATTACAATCCCCTATACATCAAGCTTGCCAAAGAACATCATGTAATGCTCATTTATCTTTGGGCAAATCTCTGAAATTATGAAATGAAGAAAACGTGCCAGAGCCCTACATACTAACTGACAGCTGTGAAATAACAAACCACATTTGTTTAAGTGCACTGGCTGTTCACCACATGACCCTCTTGGGGATCTGAAGATGAACAGATCATAAACGTGACACAGTTTTGCCTTTGAGTGGGTTCTACTATGTGACGCATGGAAAAGGAGCAAAGAGGGGCTCTTTAAGTTCTCGTATGTGCATTAACAGGGATTTAATTCCATTTCGCCAACCTTAATCCATTTCACCAACCTTAAGGTTTCACCAACCTTAACCTTAATGGAACCTTAATTCCACTTCCTAATAAGTGCCATGGTAACCAATCCATTAAGACGAGATGAAAACGACTACCTTCCGGAAGAAATGCTACAGATGTAATAATGACAGTACAAAATGTAACAAAATGGGTGCCTTACAATATAGAACAGAGAAAATGCATATGCTAATGAGAAATGCTGTGAATTAACAGAATTACATGAAGTGAAGTGACAAGTGAAGAAAGTTTAAAGGTAAGCACGACACTAAAGGGATAAAAAAATAAAAAAATAAAATGAATCAGATGACAAATCAAAATCTTTAAGGAAGTGGCACTATCATTACTGTCTACACTCAAAATATTATACTGCCAGTGTTGCCAAGTCCATGGTTTTCCCTCGGAATTGGACTAGTTTTACACTGTTGCACTAACAACACTAGCAACACTGTTGGTTGTTTCTTTAGTCCACGGGTTAAATGGAGTACCAGACCCAACCACCCTGGAATGCGTTTTTTACCCCACAGGAAGCAAGTTTTACACCCCGGAACGCGATTTTTACCCCACAGGACGCGATTTTTACACCCCGAAATGCGATTTTTACCTTAGGGCGCCACACCACCCCGGAATACAATTTATTACCGTAGGACGCCCCACCACCCCGGAGCGCTTTTTTTTTTAACCCCCAGGAAGCAGAACGCGTTTTTTTTACCACTCAGGAAGGGAGTTTTACATCCCGGAACGCAATTTTTATCTTAGGACAATTTTAAAAAAAAAGACCTTTACCTTTAGACGCCCCACCCCCCCAGATCACGATTTTATCCTTACAACACCCCAATCCCCCAGAACATGTTTTTTTCCTTAGGATGACCCTCAACCCCCAGAACACGATTTTTACTTTACAACGCCCCACCCCCAGAACATGTTTTTTTACCTTAGGATGACACCCACCGCCCCGGAAAGCGAATTTTATCCCCCGGAACGCTGGGGACACAAGCTCAACAGTCAAACACGTCCATCAAGCGCATGTTTACATCGAAAAACAATGGAAAAGTAGTGCAATGGAATGAAAAAGACAAAAAGTGTAGCGCAACAAAATGGTGATACACGCTCACTCGTCAGGTTGGGCAAATACAGGCACATGTACGGCATGTACGGCATGTTTTTAATAAAAACAAAGATTTCAAATGTTCACACTGATATACAGTATGTTTTTGGATGGACAGTAAAATGTAGACAGCAGCTCAGAAGCAGAGCAGATGGCTGACAAATGTCCTAGCTGGAAGCAACGTTCTACATAATTTGATAATCCTCTGTGCTGTTACTCTGTTTCACAGCTCAGAGAGACTGTACAAGCTTCTTGTAGGAGGATGGTAGCTGTAACAAAATTGAGTCAGACTGAGAAAACAAGAAGGGAAGAAAAGGACAAAGAAACAGTGAAAACTTTCCTGTAAAGATATTTAAGAATTCGGATCTAAAGACAATCCGGATGCAGAACTATATCACCTATTACATACAGTAGCTCCTTTTTTGCTAGCGAAGTAAAAACATACATTTCAATTAATGGGGGGAAATATTTTATCATAAACGGGACTTAAATAACAGCATGCACAATCTCACTTTTGAAAGATAGAATAACTCCTTTCCTTTTCCAGTGATGACTCTCTTATCACTGAAAGGCTGTAATCTTAAAAGGCTTCCTGTGAAGTTGTCTTGTGTGCAGGACTCTGGCATTTAATCCATATTTAAAGCATCAAAAGTTATACTTTGACTCTAATTGCTTGAGTGTGCGGTGATGGCTGAAGTATTCAGCCCATCATAGGTTTATTTACATGTAAGTATTTGAGAGAAATGTGGCTTTGGGAAGTCAGATAGCATCATGTCCTAGACTGAGTCATGGTCTAATTAGCACATATGCTCTGAAACACTGAGCCTTGATGCTTTTTTGGGGGTGATACAAGCTCATGATATTTCCTGATCCCATTTTCTGAGCCTACATGGGTAGCATTGCAATGTATCACAGGGGTCTGTGCCAAAAAGTAGGCATACTTATGCTGCCTTTGAAGTTACCTTCTTTTATGATGCATACTTGTGTCCTTCGTTGGTGAATGCAGGTAAAAGGTCTAAAATTAATTTAAAACCAATACTTATCTACAATAACAGTTAAATGTTTTTTTTTTACCCAATATTGGTATTTTTATGTATGCAAGTATTGCAGTGTCGCGTTAGCTTAGCAACATGCTAATTCCAAAGTACTGAAATCAATTGTAGCTTAAGTCATGTGACACTTACATAAAAAAAAAAAAGCTTGTTGGTCTAACTTTATTGACTTTTGTGAAGATTTCCCCCCCAATTTGCAGTCTAGATCAGTCGACAATATTTGCCGAAAGTCAGTCTGCAGAATTTGGTAAGCCAGAGTTGACAAATTTCACAGAAAATCGTGTAGTGTATGATGGGCATGGACTCCATTTTCACTTCCAAATACTTCCATTACTTCCATCCAGTAGGAGGATATCAAAACATGTTTGATATTTTGAGCCGATTTTAGAACACATATAGTGTATGATGCTTTGCTACTTAAACCAAAGATCCTCCATCTACCAGTGATGCAATAAAATACAATATAAATCCAATAACAATAACCATTGTCCAATCTTATCCACTGTTGAGGCAAAGTCATGTGAGTTTTTTGTTGCACAATGAAGGATTTATTCGGTAAATGTGTATCCATCATAATTTATACATGGATCTTTATCTTCTTATTGGATAAAACAATGTATCTGCCTCAATTGATCTTAATACATTTTTATGCACATTTTTTAGAATGAATGCACATGTTGGCGTTTCCCTCCGTTTTATATGTGATGTCTAGATATTGAGAACATCTAGCTTAAAAACATGCAGCCTACCCTTCAGAAAAATGGTAACCACAAAAATAAATAACAGAACCTCTATTAAAATGTCAAACATAACTGAATATTAAACACTGCAGTTTCCTTTACTAAAATCACATTAAACAGCAATTCATTTCAAAATGTACTCTCCTGAAATCTATTACTCAGTTCAATCAATGTGACAAAAATGATTCATGAAGTACCAAATCAAATGGACTAAGTAAACTTAACTTAAATCTGTCACTTATGCGGTTATATTTCAGTTAGGATGCTCTCTTAGAAGTCAGCTGCCTACGTAGGCTGTAGATGTATTGGAACAGAGCCACAGATGAGCGAAATTCAAAACTTGTGTTCACTGCTAAGATTTAATGAACCACATACTGTCATAATCAAATCTGCTTTGAAACAAACCATCGCCCTTCCTTGGTAATACTCGCACAATTCAGTCACACAATCAAGATATCAGTTAAGAGTATTCAGGTACTTACCAGAGGACAAGAGTCGAGATTGATTTTCTTTCTGTCTTAATTCCTCCCCACAGTGTTAAGGGCAAATGAAGTTCTTCCATTTAGCTGCAGGCGACTGCTGCCATGTCACAGTGTGAGTCTGGCAGTCTGTTGTGAATTTTTTTCCATCTTCATTTTGTTTATTGCACTATAATCTCACTTGGTCTCATGCGGCAGCATTCGCTTTAAAGAACCCATTTAAATCACTATTTTGTACAACGCAAAAACGTTTATAAAACATATTATAGCAGGTCTAAAAGCAGATTGTTTGAGTCACATTTGAAGTCATTGTAAATGCACACCTATGACTGCCTTATATAAATCCTATATTAATGTACTAAATATGCTTTATCGCCTGGAAGTCGTAAACAGTCAACGGTTGGTTGATAATCATCATTTACAACTTTTAACAATATTTAACGGTGAATTTACATATATTGTTTTGTTCATTATAATAAATTCAGACTTGCAAAAACGTTATTTTTACAGTATTTTACAGCAAAATTCATTAACTATCTATCTATCTATCTATCTATCTATCTATCTACAGTATCCATCTATCTATTTATCTATCTATCTATCTATCTATCTATCTATCTATCTATCTATCTATCTATCTATCTATCTATCTATCTATCTATCTATCTATCTATCTATCTATCTATCTATCTATCTATCTATCTATCTACAGTATCCATCCATCTATCCATCCATCCATCCATCCATCCATCCATCCATCTATCTATCTACAGTATCTATCTATCTATCTATCTATCTATCTATCTATCTATCTATCTATCTATCTATCTATCTATCTATCTATCTATCTATCTATCTATCTATCTATCTATCTATCTATCTATCTATCTATCTACAGTATCCATCTATCTATCTATCTATCTACAGTATCCATCTATCTATCTATCTATCTACAGTATCCATCTATCTATCTATCTATCTACAGTATCCATCTATCTATCTATCTATCTATCTATCTATCTATCTATCTATCTATCTATCTATCTATCTATCTATCTATCTATCTATCTATCCATCTACAGTATCCATCTACAGTATCCATCTATCTATCTATCTATCTATCTATCTATCTATCTATCTATCTATCTATCTATCTATCTATCTATCTATCTATCTATCTATCTATCTATCTATCTATCTATCTATCTATCTATCTATCTATCTACAGTATCCATCTACAGTATCCATCTATCTATCTACAGTATCTATCTATCTACAGTATCCATCTATCTATCTATCTATCTATCTATCTATCTATCTATCTATCTATCTATCTATCTATCTATCTATCTATCTATCTATCTATCTATCTATCTATCTATCTATCTATCTATCTATCTACAGTATCTATCTATCTATCTATCTATCTATCTATCTATCTATCTATCTATCTATCTATCTATCTATCTATCTATCTATCTATCTATCTATCTATCTATCTATCATCTATCATCTATATTAATATACTATAAAATAAAACAAAATTATATGATATAGTATATTTTCTAAAGTATTTGTCTAAAATGAAACATAAAACATCTAAAAACTAAAAGCATTTAAAAATGTGTTTTAAATTCTAAAAGTAAACGTACTTTATAATGTACAGTACGGAAAAAATATAATATGTAAAAACGTAATTATGTAAATGTAAAAACAAGAAAAAGTGCATGCAAAAATAAATATTCAATATCAACTGATATACTGATAAATAAACAATCTCAGCAGATAACCAATATGGTACCAATATACTGTGCATCTCTAAAGTAAAACATATTATTTATAACATTTCAATGAATGTGACATTAACGCCACCATGACCCCAATGAAAAAAGTCTGATGAATGGATTGGCAAGTAATCATGAACAAATAGGAAATGTGTCTGCTTGAGTGCTTGCTGGAAAATGGGCCTACCAAAGATAACAAAATGCTCCTCGTTGCAATGGGGTAGTAGCTAATGTGCCTTAGCAAGGCCCCTCATTTCAGCTAATTCATGCTTCACTGGCCCCTCTGCAATATGGAGCCACATCCACCGTCAAGGATGGAGACACTGCAGTCGGCTTTAAAATCTTTTTCATTTCCAGACGTATGTTAATGACTAGATATTAGCTTCCTGGAAAGTCTTCTTTGCGGTGATTCATCTGAGTAATAAGTACCTTAAGCTGGATACTGTCTCAGTAAAAGTATGGGCCTATTTCTCTAATGTGCAGAGTTACAAGGCAAACAGAAAGTGTGTGCGAAGTCCCCGCTGAGAGATCTCAGTGTGCTTCCTTCATAGTATTGGCACACAACAAGGCTGTCAGCAGGAGGTGTGAACATCCTCCTTCTCACTTTCTCAATCTCTTACTTGGAAAAGAAAAAAATATATCGTATTTTTGGCCGGCAACAGCATCAGGAAGGAACACGACCCAGACTTGAACTTGAGTCACCTGAATGCGCTCCATGACTCAACTGATAGTTACATCCTTCTCAAATTCTCAGTGATTGAATTACAAGTGGTAGACTTCTAAATTTGTGCCTACTGTATATAACAAGCGACATCACTTGCATTGTGTACGGTTGACATCAACAAAGAGTTTTGCTTTCCTGTTCCAACTCCCTTTTCCTTACTAGAAAAGCCATTTGTGATTCCTAAAGGCCCTGACACACTAAGCCAAAGGTTGTTGAGTGTCGGCCGGCCCAGTTTTTGCGTCGTGTTCCACGTCGCCACTAGTTGGACCCCGTTGGGGGTATTCCGTTCGATTGAGCATATTGAATCGGCGTCCGTCAGTGAGAGAGATCACTCTGATTGGCTGTTCAGCTAAGCAAACGTGGCAGTGCACGAGAATAAAAGGAAAAGTGATGAAAGGGAGCAAAGAAGCCAAGATGCCACAGACAGAAGGCTGTTCTAATTTTAGAAGTCTGTAGTCCTTTTGGTGTGTTCAAGAGCAGCTGATAACGCAGTCAGCTTTCGTCGCCGCTGGTTCTTTTACGATGGCTTGGCGTGTCACGGCCTTAAAGGCACAGGTGCTGAAAATGATTAAAGCCTGTATGCCGAGATTTGTGTACCTCAGGGGTCCGCTAATTGTCACAGTGGTTGAAGACCACCAGCTCTGCAATTCAGCACTCCAGTCACATTATGTTATTTTATACAATATATTCAAGTTTCAGAAAGCTTTATTGTCTATCCCCACAGGGGTAGAAAATTGTCTTCAGACAAAGGCTCAACAAACAATACAAGAAACAATCACCACACACCAATTTAAAGGGGTGGTTGATTATGATTTCACTTTTTTAACTTCAGTTAGTGTGTAATGTTGCTGTTTAAGTATAAACAACATCTGCAAAGTTACGACGCTCAAAGTTCAAGGCAAAGGGAGATATTTTCTTTAACAGAAATCGCTTTTAAGGACTACAACACACGGCTGGTAGGGACTACAAGCTTCTTCAAAATTGACATACACCCCGCCCCCAGGAACGTAGATTACCATGACAGAATATGCTAATCAATGACTAGAAGATAGTTAACTCCACATCAGCTACATAAATTCATCAACTAACCATTCAGAAACATCCTGTTGCATTCTACATGTTGTCCATTCTACATGTGACTGAACGTGAGCTAATCTGATTAATATCGACAAACAGAAAATACATTATATCAAACATTATTAGGACAGCGTGACTACTTACCAACATCCGGCACACGTGAACTGATGCCAAATATCGCGATGTGTTCGGAACGAGACTTCTTCAGCGCGATTTCCTACTGATAAAATATAATTTTAAAAATATGAATAAACAGCAAAGCAATCCAGCTTCCCTGGCAATAAGACAGAAATAATAACATTAAAAAAAACGTGCTGATATCACAAAAATATCGAAATAAACGTGTCCGTGTCAAAAAATCAATAGATTAAATTACGTGAACATATCACGAACTGCCGTGAGACAGTGACCGCTCCAGACGCATCAGAAGTGTGTTTATATTCACAGTGTTAAAAGCAGAAGATTTTGCTTAAGATCAAGCAGCTTTACAGTATCAAAATGCATCAAAATTATTGTTTTCATTGTTTTTGACCCATTTAACATTAAACAGTGCTTTAAGATTTTTAGGTAGGTCTAACAGGATATATACAGAAATCGAATAAAGTTACCAAACACTTCACAGTCTTCACTGCATAAATTATAAATTAAATATAGATTAATCCTCATTAAAGCTACATAAGTTATTTAGTCAAGAGTAGTGAGTGTTTTTCTCTTTTTCTTTAGTTCTACCAGAAAGACTCGGGAGAGTTATTTCAATAAACCATACATTTATTGACAGCTCAGCAAGCTGATAATCTACAAAGTCATTTGGCGTAGGCCCCGTCCGTAGTGCATAGTCCGAGAGTATCGGATCTGCAATTCCTGCCTAAAGATGAAGGCAGGGGCGCAGCCGACCCCCCTCCTGGGAGGTATGGACGGGACCATCCTGGTGGTGGTGGGGAGGATGGGGGTAATCGTCGCTTCAGTATCTGCGAACTCAAACATGTGTAAGTACCGTGCTTTTATACAATAAGCATAATAATATGATTGGATAGAAGTGAAGCAATAAGTGACGTAATAATTGAGTCTTCCCAGCAGAACTTATGCTAAAGCTTTAATTTCTTTGATTATCCTTAAAGGTATTGTGGAGGATTTTCCAGAATTTTAGAAAAGAACCGCCCTATCCACTTTTGAAAAAATGCACATGCGCAACACTCTACCTGCTCTCGAGAGGGAACGCCTATTAAACGCTAGCATCGCTAATCATAGCTTACATTAACTTTTACTAGCAGTGATTTTAAATGGATTTCTCCAAATAGCATGCCAAACTTTACCTGTCGAGTAGAAACTTCGTGACTGAGGCATCAGTGGGAAGCCCAACCTGTGCTTTTAGCGCACGCCAGCGTGTGAAATATTCTCCCCAAAACACTCTGGTCTTGTTTCTTTCTTCAGAGGCCTTTCTCTTCTTGTCATACAATTCGTAGACACTTTTTCTCTTGCGACCCTCAGACATTTTGAAAAAACCCGGTGAGAACGGCGAGCTTCAATGAATGGCTGAAACCGTAGCTCACCACACATATACACCTGAAAGTGCGCATGCGCAGAAAGCGAAAACTACCTAGGGACGAGCACGTACGACGGCCTTACGTAAACATATCACCAGAATGATTGACAATTAGGAGGACCAATAGTCTTGATGATCCACCCGGAAAAAGAAAATCCTCCACTATACCTTTAAGGACCGACGACAACAGTAGGTTTATTAGGCTGCTGTCACTTTAAGACCCGACACACATCACACGGATCTGATACACCTTTTCTCACAACTCTTTATGTTCATTTAAGACTTAGTTAAACTAATTTGAGACTGTACTTGCGAGGATACTCGACAAAACGGGCATTTTGGAGTAATTTTGTGTTTTTGTTTGTTCGAACACTGTCTGAAGCAGCCAACTGTGCGCACGAGTTTGTGTGTGTGTGTGAGCAACACAGACAGGAGATTCACAGAAGCTCTCCAGTACTACACTGCGTTCTCTTGTTTCTTAACGTGCTGGAATGGTTTAAAAGCATTTGCATAAATAAGAGAGTGATCATATAATGTAACGCTAGCCAAAGGATGACGGGAAAAAACAGATGCCTCGTTAATTGCGTTAAATATTTTGAACGCGTTAAACAAATTTTTTTTTTTTTAAATACAAATAATTTTATAATAATAAATATATATATATATATATATATATATATATATATATATTAATTGCAATTAATTCTGAAAGCACTAGTATTAACATCAAAATGCTACCTATTGCAAAACAATATTCTCTCCCACATATTTTGCTATTTTAACTGTGCCAATATATTTCTGTCATTGCTATTGCAAGTATCAGTGTGTGTTAGTAGACAGGAAATGTACAGTTACACCATCATGCTGTTAACGTTTCTTTAGTCAAACAGCAATCCCGCATCCTCAACCACTGAGACCACCTCAATGTAAAAAAAGAAGAAGAAAAAAGACAGAGATAGAAAGAAAGAAACTGAAGCTTAACCTCAAGGCCATGCATCCTCAGTTCTCTGATTCACTAAATTGTGAAAATAAGACCTCAGATAACGTGAGAGTAATTTAAGAGGCAAATATCTCCCTTCATTTAGCGGCTTCCGACACGTAATCCTCTGCAGATGTGCTTCATTGCACATAATCAAATAAATATATAATTGAACAGGGATGAACTGCCAGACTGCTGCCCGTCGCATGGGAGCTGTTATAGTTTGAGAATTTGAATTGTATGCATTAACATAGCCTATTCATTCTAGAATCACTGGAAAATTACTCAAATTGATTTAAAAGAGCAGAAAGGTTTGGCTGGTTAGCATAGTCCAGTTAGCCCTTACTGGTAGAGGTCAAAACAAAACAAATATGTGAGCAGCTGCTAATGAGATGAATGGGAATGCTAATTAAAGGCATTGCAGACCTCCTCGATGTTAACGGATATCTTTCTCCAGATAATATTTACATTCTTGATGTTAACAGCACCTAGACCTCCTTTATGCTAATGTTAGCTTCTTATAGATATTTTAGTCCTTGCCGATGATAATTGACAAATTTATCTAGGTATTATAGATCCGCTTGATGCTGTCTTTAGCTTTCTAAGAGTATTATATACATATTTGATGCTAACAATGTCTTTCTACAGGCATTTGTTACTAATAGATAACTTTTTGCTAACATTAGCTTTCTCTGGTATTTTATTTTAACAAATTAACTTTCATGAGGTTCAACACCACCATGATGCTAACTGATAGATTTTTTCAGGTATTATAGACCTTCTTGATGCTAATGTTACCTTTCTACAAGAATAGACATCCTTGATGCAAACATTATCTTCCTCTGTTAGTATTTGATGATAACTGTAGCTTTCTTGAGGAATACTATAACTTGATAACGGATAACGGATAACTTTCTCCATAGACCTCCTTGATGCTAACGTTAGCTTTCTCTGAGTCTTATATACATTGTTAAAGCTAACATTAGGTTTTTACAAGTATTTGATGCCAGCTAACAGATGGCTTTCTTCAGGTATACAAGACTTCCTTAACTGCTGTAACTCTAAAGGTTCAGACATTCATATTATATTTCTGGAGTTAACAGATGGAGCAAGAAGATGATTAAAGCCATGCAGTGCTGTTAATGCAATGTCGGATAAAGAACCAAGTGTTCCAGAATTTCCATGTATCGTTTTATTCAGTAATTTTCTGCTCCTACAACAATGTAATTTCTTTGTATTTCCTTATTTGGGTGCTTTTATAATATATATAGATATGAATTAGTTAATATTATGAAACTATTATCATACAAATTGAAATGCCATAATGTTATTTCAACCCTAAATAATTGTATCACTTTTTCCTCTAATGAATTGTGCAATGCTTCTCATCTTTCGGAGTGCAACGGACTTGTGTTGTTAATTTTCCTCTAAATTTCCTTCAATTTCCATTCAATTGCTCCCTGAGGAAATTTAGCCAAAGCTTTATTAATCAAAGCCTTTGACTTTAGGAAAGGGATTTCTGTGACTGCTGACTCATAAAAGTGATGTAATGGTTCTGTTTTGTTGATTGCTGACATCAGCTCTGGATAATTCTGTTAAAGCGGCCATTCATCGTTAAGATTTCATCACCCTTGCCTTCAGTGACTGAAATGAACTCCTTTATATTTATCTCATAGTTCGATTGAGAAACTGAGCTTTGGAGCAGTCGGAACATTTTACTGCCTCACCATAGAGAGATGTTTGTACTCAATAAAAATAAAAATAATAACCAGACTTTTAGATTTGCTGATGAAAATGTAAGTGCTCATTCTCAATGGTTGCTTTGTGGTTGTCTATGGGCCAAAATAACAAGCTTGCATAGCCAGCCTTGCTTGTTTCAGCTTATTCTCATCAAGCACCACACACTTAGAAAGGAAGAGTCCTACTGACTGACAAGTAAAGTGGTCGACTACAGTTTTTATGTGCTTTTCGGGGTGGGGTTGTTTGAAGTAGATTGTTCTCAATTTGTGAGTCGCAGCTCTGTTTTGATCTGGTCGAGTGCAACAAGGAAAAAATATCAACTATATATTTTGTTTCTGTCAAAGGTGGTGTGTCGAATTGAACTCTGGTATTTGATGTAACTGTATCTGTCCAACAGTCATGGCAATTCGCAACTATTTTATGTTTTAGCGAATTAGTGGTGGATTTGTATAAACTAATTTTCTCTTACGATCTGCTTACGCAGGTTTAGGGCTGGAGCATCATGCTTTTCATATGAAATTTGATGAAACAGTTTTCTCAAGAGATTGGCTTGATTTGTCTAAACTGGCCAAATTAGCCAGATGCTAACACAGAGAAGTGATATAATATGCAGAACTGACATAAAAGGAAAATACATTTTATGCAACACTTAACCCTGAGTATTTGTGATGCTTGCCATAGCAAACACCACTAAAGGTCCAGGTATACTTCATTTTCCACGTTCCGCTCCATCTCGCGAGCACGGTCGTGTCCGCACAGCTTTCAAAGTATACTCAACTATGGATGAGTGTGGATGAATGCGTTTTGAAACGTGCAGTACGGTTGCTTTTGATACCCTACCAGATGTCAGAGGGCTGCATTGAGTCATGTAATTTACAAGGCATTCGCTTGGAGGAATAGAAGAAGAAAAGTAGTGGATGCCCAGATAGCAAATGACATCTGGCGCAGTTGTGGCCCACATCTCCCACATTCTTCTGGCCCATATACCACATGGAATGACTACGATGCCTCAACCGGAGTGTGGCTGGCATTAGCATACATATCCGGGCCTCATCTGGGCCAACTATGGCACATATGGCTGAGTTCTGGCAGCGGCAAAAGTCACATGGGCCACATCTGGGCCACACAAATCAAGGCACAACTCAAAACTAAAACCAGCTTGATGTGTGTGGCCCATATGACCTTTGCCGTAGCCAGAACTGAGCCATATGTGCCATAGTTGGCCCAGATGAGGCCCGGATATGTATGCTATCTGGGGCACCATTGCATGCAAAGTTTAGAACAACAGCCAAAACAATAAAAGGAAATGAGAGACCCAGTTTCACTTGTACAGTTCTCTACAAATGTAAATCCATTGGCGGATCCCGGGAGCCCTCAGAACTTTATTGCTCACAGTAAGCTCCACAGATTGCACCTCTACAACGCCGTGATTAAACAGGACTGAGCCAGGGTCATTAATATGGACTGCTCATTATCACACCCGTTCTCCGAGTCTGATGTGGTGTTTCCGATGCTGGCATGTGAGGTGTTTTCACAACCCGATGACACCTACCTTCTGTGCTCTGTGGCTCAGGAAATGTCTGAAATGTGGGCCGTAACAGGTGGCGGTTGACAGGGTACTGCTTCTTCCTGTAATATAGTCCTCCCCGGTCTGACTGCCGAACTGAGAAAAGTCTCAAAATGATGAGTTTTCCATACCCCATTGACTCCGGGAATGTGCGTTATGGTGGGAGGTCCACGATACAAAGGACACCAGGACAGTCGGGCGTAAAGATGGGCAGAGTGATCTGAATGATGCATGAATTTCCCTGAGGGCACAGAAACTGCAGATTTTTTTTTTTTTTTTTATCGAGGATAGAGGGGCATTCTGGAACTTATCATTAATTAATTGCGCTGTGGAGTGTTTTTTTAAGTGCACTCAAAAAAGGATGGGTAATCTGCGTGAATTCAAACATAAAAAATTAAATGGGAATTTACAAGACAATTCAGCGCAATTACATAATAATAATGTGATAAAAAAAAAAGTATCTATAGCAGGTGTCAAGCTATAAACTTCAAGTAAAA